>NC_085841.1:280078517-280408517 GCF_035594765.1 Anolis carolinensis
CAGTGATTGGTTTGGGTGGGGGGGGGGCAAAATTCTGTTCGCCTACACTTGAAAAATACCTAGGGCCGGCTCTGGCCAGGAGGGAGCAGGGCAGGGCCGGGCCTGGGTCATCCTCAGGTTGTCTTCCCAGCTACTCACCCTATCCTTATGCCGGGAGGAAGGTGGGACATGTGGCGACTGCCCCAGTCCTTCTGATGCCCCTCTCTTCACCTGATCCTCAGGCTGTCCTCTTGGCATTATGCTGGGAGGAGGGTGAGACAGGCAGCAGTTGAGAGTGCTCCGGAAGATTCTCAGCTGCCGTGTGTCTCCTTTGAGCTGTCTTCCCAGCATAAGGATGGGGCTGCTCTCATTGTCGTTATGTCAAGAGGAGATCAAGGTGCACAGTGGCTGAGAGTGCTTCAGAGGGCTCTTAGCTGCTACGTATCTTCCCCAACTTTTTGGCATAAGAATGTGGCAGGCCACCATGTTCTGCCAAGAGGACAGGCAAAATGAGGAGGGCCTGAGGTAAGCACCCAGGGGGGCGCATTCAGCCCCCGGGCCTTAGTTTGCCCATACCTGGCATAGGGTCTTTTTAGTTTTGAACTCTTTGCTTTAATTCATTGTCCAGGGCAGGGCCGGTTCCCTCCCCCAATACCTCCTTTTAGTGTTTTTAAGTTTTTAAAACTCTCTCTGGAGGCATAATGCTAAAACAGGAGGCTCCTGTGCTCAAAATAACCCCCCCCCCCTTCCTCACAACAAGCAATTCAATAATTCAAGTAGAAGAGGGCTTCAAATGATATCCCTCCTCCATCCCCCAGTTGTGCACCTTGAGCCTCACTGAAATTGATCAGGGGGGCGGGGGGGGGGGCTTGGAACAATGTTCCAAGCACAACCCAAGGCTCTAGAGAGAATATTTTAAAAATTAAAAGGCGCAACACTGGGAAGTGAAAAAGCAGGTAGGATATGGTTGAAAGCTGAGTGTTGATTTGAATTTTCAGGTTGACTGGTATGTGGTAAGTGGATGTGCTAATCTTTATGAACATTGGAACCTGCTACTTTTGCACGAAGGTTCTAGAATGGAGTGGAGAAGTGTGGCACACAGGTCAGACACTAAGTAACAAAATTCTTCAGATTAAGTTTAATCATAAGCCATTTAGATGTATTAATATAAAATCTGTGCAAAGAGATCTTGCAGCATTAACAGAGAATGAAGCATAGACTTTATAAAGTCTACTTTCTCAGATGCATTAGAATCTAGTAGTGTATTTGTTTGTCCAGACAGCAGAATACAGTGATAGTAAAATGGTACAATCTTTCTTTCTTATTATTAATCCCTTGTGACCTATAAAGAATGGCTCCGGAAGTTTGGAAAACCCTTTAGATTGAGTTTTGAGGCATTTCTAAATATTGCAAGGAGGATGAAAGAAGTTCTACCCAGGATTTTGTAGGATAAAATACCAAACACACTTAACTATTTTTAAACCTTTAGAAAAGTTTTGTAGCATAATTCTATGCATGTTTTCACATTAATGAGTTCCTTTGGGTTTAAGAACACTTACCCCTTTGGAACTGCAGCCTGTTAACTGGAAGCACTTCTATACTTGGGCATCATTGACCATGTTTCCCTCTGTGTTCCTTTTCTAGAAGAAGCTTTTTTAAAAAAAGAAAGACATATATTCCGTATTTCTTCCATTGTAAGATGCCATTTATTGTAAGACGCTCCCTAATTTCAGTACCAACACAACCAAAAATACATAAGATATACCTTTGATTCTAAGAGGCATCCCAGTTTTAGAGATGTTTATATAGGACAAAATAATTGAAGATGTTTATATAGGACAAAATAATTCAATTTGCTTATACAGGCAGTCCCCGAGTTACAAGCATCCATCTTACAAACGAATCATAGTTACAAATGGGAATGAGACAACAGGAATTGAGAGGAAATTAACCCCTTAGGAAGAGTTATCATAGGGAAAATGTGTATTGTGATATTTCCGTTGGTCAGAGCTGACTATAATACAAGGAGGCATGACTCACGAATTTCTATACCAGTAGTTTCTGTTCGGATTTTATCAAATAGTTGGTGCACCAGGTTTGCAGCTCATTCCTATAGCTGAAATATTAATGTTAGAAAAGATTTTTAGCTGCTAAGTATTCCAGTCTCAGCTGTTACAACTTTTATACAAATTTAACTTTAAGAACAAACCTACAGAACCTAGCTTGCTTGTAACTTGGGGACTGCCTGTATTTACAAAATTAGAAACTAAATAAACAATTGGACTAGAGTTTGGAAGATAATTGTAATTAAGTCTGTACCCCCATATCATGATATAATTACATATAATTAAAACTGAAATGAAAGATGGTTTCACTTCCTTTTCATTGTAACTGTAACCTTTAGTTACTTTTATAGTGAAGGGGTAAAGCTCTACCTAATTATGGATGAGGGATATCAAATCATTCAAATGCTGGCTTGTGCTGTGCTTCATACTACTACTATATGCATTGTTGCAGTGATGGCGAGATGAGTGGGAGGAAAATGTGTTTTATATCACCAGCTATTGACTTGTAACATTCAGTTTTTTAAAAAGTAATTAAAAATAATTACTTTGTTATTTTTGCAAAATAGGAGTTATTTTAAAACAGTAATTATAAGGACAAGTATCTATTTTGCTTTTAATGAAAGTTATAATGTATGAAATTATTATTTTTAATGTTCACATCTCTGCATATAACTATATAATAAATTCAAAATTTAAACAATCAGCCCTCTGTATCTGTGGATTCAACCAACTGCAAGTCAAAAAATATTTTGAAAAAGAGCACAGATCAAAGGAATTGTGTTGCTGAGCTGAGAACTTATGGTCGTCACTATTTCTCAGTGCCTCTGGCTGTCAGAGTGATTGAGAGAATCATTTGTGACTCACGGAAATGAAATCTGACTTGCCCCTGGTTTTTGGCCATTCTGACTTGGGCATCTGTGGATTTTAGTATTGTGTGAGGGGGCTGGGACTGATCCTCCATGATACGGTGTGGAGGGCCAAATGTATAACTGGCTCAGCAGCAGTAATATCAGTAGTCTCAATTTTATTTTATTTCACTATATTTCTAAATTCATATGAATAGGAATGGAACTCAAATTTCTCTTAATTAATTAATATATGCTGAATAAATTGGTACATCTTCAGTCAGTTTAGCTGACACTGATTTTTATTGGGTTTTCTGTTACAAATGAGTGCTTCCTAAATTATTGTTGATGGCATTCACCTTTATATGAACAAACAGTCACTTTGCACTTTGGAATCCTTCTGTGTCCCATCAAAGGGGCAATAATCAGAGACCCCATGTACACTGCCATACATGGTTTGAAACTGCATTATATGAGTCTACACTTTAAGTCTGAGATTGCATATATGGTAGTGCAGATGGGGCCAGAGGGAATTCTAGCAGTGTCTGATAAAAGGTAAAGGTTTCCCCTGACGTTAAGTCCAGTCATGTCTGGTTGGTGCTCATCTCCATTTCTAAGCCGAAGAACCGGCGTTGTCCGTAGACACCTCCAAGGTCATGTGGCCAGCATGACTGCATGGAGCGCCGTTACCTTCCCGCTGGAGCGGTACCTATTGATCTACTCACATTTGCATGTTTTCGAACTGCTAGGTTGGCAGGAGCTGGAGCTAACAGCGGCCACTCACGCCGCTCCCGGGGTTTGAACCTGGGAACCTGCTTTAACGCACTTCGCCACTGGAGCTCTGTGTCTGATAGCAGTCTATAAAGTTGTATACAGTTCTCCATGCTTGCAATTCTCCTTGATGCAGGGATTTTGTTTTCTGAATAGCAATCTATCTTGTTTGTTTTAGGTTTTAGCAATCTAAATTAATATTTGAATGAAATAATGTTTTATTTCTAAAGATAACATTTCTAACATGGATGATGGGTCAAACAAAGAAGCCCCAGCTTATACCATACAAAATTCTTCAGAGGTACTACTTTCCATTCAGCGATTGGATTTTAAAACAAGTTTTCTGGAAGCAATAGAAGAACTGCGTATGAGAAGGGTAAGTGAATTTCTTATTTGAAACCGCAGTGCAATGTATTCAGCAAGATAAATCTTCTATATATATAAATCTGTTCTGTCCATTCCTACCTTAATAAAAACAGTGAAACTACAAAACCCAGAACCACGAAACTTGGCAACAAAACTTATGGTCCTCCCCACTCTGTTTAGACATAAAAAAACAAGAAAAATAAAGTCCTAATTAGAGGGAGAGGAATACTTGTTTTTTCCCATTGCTGCCAGTTAGAAGGCTAAGTTCCGCCCACTTTGTCTCCTAGCAACCCACTAAGCCATTTAATGGCACCCAGGGTTGCTTCAATCAGGCCTCTTCCACACTGCCTATAAAATACAGACTATCTGATTTGAACTGGATTATATGGCAGTGTAGACTCAAGGCTCTTCCACACAGCTATATTATCCATTTATAATCTTATATTATCTGCTTTGAACTGGATTATCTTGAGTCCACACTGTCATATAATCCGCTTCAGTGTGCATTTTATACAGCTGTGTAGAAGGAGCCTCATATCATCCAGTTCTAAGCAGATAATATAAGATTATAAATATACAGTAGAGTCTCACTTATCCAACATAAACACCCCGGCAGAACGTTGGATAAGCGAATATGCTGGATAATAAGAAGGGATTAAGGAAAAGTCTATTAAAAGTCAAATTACGTTATGATTTTACAAATTAAGCACCAAAACATCATGTTATACAACAAATTTGAAAAAAAGTAATTCAGTGCACGGTGATGCTATGTAGTAATTACTGTATTTACAAATTTAGCACCAAAATTGACTACAAAAACATTGACTACTAAAAGGACGACTGTGTTGGATAATCCAGAACATTGGACAAGCAAATGTTGGATAAGTGAGACTCTACTGTAATATGAAATAATGACTGTGGTATAATAATACAGAACAATATAATCTCTAAAACCAGGACAGTAAATAAAGAGCAACACTCTGAAAGCAGGGAAATTGGGAATTCCAGAAAGTAAACAATCAGGGCCAGCTAACACTTCCCAACAAAGGATTCCCCTTGCAGGAAGCAAACAGGCTTTGAAGCTGCAAGGCCATTAAATGCTAATCAAGTGGCCTAATTGCAGCATTCATACCTGCCACACCAAGACTATTCATTGCTATTCAAACTGGCCAACCAAGGATTCCGCAAGGTAGAAAGCGGCCAGGCTTGCAAGCAGCAAGGCTATTCAGTGCTATTCAACCTGGCCAACCAAGATTTCCCCTAGATAGAAATCCCCCAAGCTCTGAAGCCACGAGGCTACTCTGTCCCATACTACCAGGCCTAGAAAGGATGCCCTATGTAGAAAGCGGCCAGGCTTTTAAGCTGCAAGACTATTCAGTCAGTTCAAGCTGGCCAAACAAGGATTCCCCTACTAAGGAAGTAGCCAGGCTTTAAAGTGGCTCTTTGATTGAGGGTGCTACCCCAGCTACTCCAGAAAATGGCCAGGCTTTGAGGCTGCAATGCTGTTCACTGCTATTCCACCTGGCCAACAAATGATTCCCATAAGCCACAGCAATGCGTGGCCGGGCAAAGGTAGTAATAATATAATTTGACTGAGTAGACTGAAATGGGTGCATATGAGCACTGATAACCACACTGGATTTTAGGTTGTTAGTTGATGGCAGCCAGTTTTATTTGCAGGGATTTCTGCGTTTTTATACATTTAAACAATTTTATTACTATGTGATGTTATGTGCATCCGTTGAGGCTGTTGCTAGAATTTTATGTGTTACTGTTTTTATGTTTATGTGCTGTTTATTTTATATGCAGCACTCCGGAGTGCTTTTGTGAGCTGCCCCGAGTCCCTCTGGGGAGATGGTGGCGGGGTATAAAAAATATTATTTTATTATTATAATACAATATATTAAAATGGATTAAATATGTTTATAGCTTGTGAAAGCCAGCTTAAACAGGATTTAACAGAACTCAGGCTCTACTGAATTAGAATAGTTTTTAATAAAAGGGAGTTCTACAGATACTGTTGAGCCAGCGAGAATGCCTTTCTGTAGGTCTTTAATATTCATTTTTGGTGCCAATAGTTAAGAGTTTATTGCAAAGAAGGAATATAGTTTCTATGTATTGCACTTAAGATCCCACGATTTAGGGGACTATGAAGGAAAAAGAGGTACTACTTCCTAACACAATACTATAGAGAACCATAAAATGACATTTAATATACAATGTTTTTGGGGTTTTTATCTATTGAAAAAATGAATATGAAATAAATTATATACATTAACATCATTGCAACACATTCATAGAATTTATTTTATTTATTCAGGCCTCCAGAATTCATGTCTGTTTCAACTAAATTCATCATTCTATATACATGAATTAGTGATTCAGTCTTGTCTTCTTGGATCTATTGATTGATTAGCATAACAATTAAAGTGAACCATGTTTCTGTAATGTTGTCTGTGTCCATGTCCTCATTCAGTTCTTTGGCTCCTTGTGTTAATTTTTCTGATAGAGCTACCGTATATACTCGAAGATAAGCCGAGTTTTTCAGCCGTTTTTTAAAGTTGAAAAAGCCTCCCCCGGCTTATAATGGGGTCTTGCAACGGAGCCTGCAGGCTATTGCTTGCAATATATGATATATTTCTCTCTTACCCTTCCTTATATGTGTGCTTTCTTTAGCAAAGCCTCCCTCGCTCTTAATCAAGGGAATGTTTTGAAAAGGGAAAGACATCCTTGCAAGTCAGGAAGAAAAAAATATATGTTCATTAATCTTATGAAAACATTTTCCCCTGAAATATTTGTTAAACTCTCCTACAGATAGGGCATTAACCCCTTGCAAGCTTTTGCAATCCTTATGTACCTATAAATCTCTATCTAGCTATCTATCTATCTACATTAAATTTATATATGAATTTTTCCCTCATATGTTTGCAGGTCTTTGCAAATTCTATATACATATAGATCCATGTACCTGTATATCTGTAGCCATACATATACATTATTTTTATATATGATTTTACCCTCATATGTTTGCAAGTCTCTGCAAATCCTATATAGATATAATTATATTAAGAGAGATGTCTGGATAGATATGAACATATTCTTACCTACCTATATATAGGGCTTGCAAATATTACAGGGGGAAAATGAACACACAAATATATATAGACATATCTAGATAGATATGAGAATATATATATATATATATATATATATATATAGGGCTTGCAACTATTGTAGGGGAAATGCATACACACACACACAGAGGATTTGCAAACATTTCAGGGGGAAAATGCATATGTGAAATTAGTATCTATATTTAAATCTAGCTCTGCATTGTTTATATAAGTTTGAATGTTTGCCTGTTACTATTTTGGCAGCTGGGGAGATAGGGTGGGATCCAAATGAAGTTTATTATTATTATTATTATTATTATTATTATTATTATTATTATTATTATAAGGTTATTGTTGATACCACATTGTTTTTGTTGCCCCTACCTTTCAATTTATAGAGCTGGTTTATTGTTTTTCTTTGAACCACGGTAAATATTCAAAAACATTTAACCTACTGATGCCTAGATGAATGTAATTTTATTGGTATCTATTTTTATTTTGAAATTTACCAGTAGCTGCTGCACTTCCCACCCTCAGCTTATACTCGAGTCAATAAGATCCCAGTTTTTTGTGGTAAAATTAGGTGCCTCGGCTTATATTCGGGTCGGCTTATACTTGAGTATATACAGTATGTCCCGTATTCTTGCATAACATGACATGACATTCAATGCATTTCCTGATTTCCACTGCCATGCTATTAACTATCTAGTATGGTGGTTCTCAACCTTTGGTTCTCCAGGTGTATTGGACTTCAACTACCAGAAATCTCAGCCAGTTTACCAGCTGTTGTGAATTGTGGGAGCTAAAGTTCAAAACATTTCACGACCAAAGGTTTCAAATTTTAAACAGTGCTAAGTCTACAACAAATTGAAATAGTTGGCTAGTAATGCTACGTATTTCTTGAAAAATATCTCTCCAGAATGTTAAGACCACACATGCATGTAGTTTCCTTTTTCTCGATCTCTCAAATCCCCTACATAGGCATTTAACAACACAACCTGAAACAGTTTAAAAAGTGGAATTGGGGAATATGTTATGACCAGTTCAGATCCCATTGTCTTGTTCCAGTTGGGTTAATTTTATTTGCAAAAAAAGATGCCAGCATTTTAGTCATCTTAGTTGTCCACCTTCCAAAGAGTGCTGCTTGTGTGGAGTGTTTGCACTATCCACCAGTCACTTGTATAATACTGTTCCTTTGGATAGTACATTTTTCCGATTTGGACAGAAGGGAGTAGACTGATTATGTTGTTGGTTACTGAGTTTTATTTATATCTTTCTTTTTCTCTAAGGAACTTAGGGCATTGTATACAACCTTTTGCACTGCCCCTAGATGGGCAGCATTTTTTTTTCTACTTGCGCTGAGTAGCTACTACATAAGGGAGCTCCTTGAATCCAGCTAATTTTAAACAGTTTGAAGCTGGTCTCCTGTTGTAATCTGCAACCTGTCTGCTCCTTATTATTCCATTCACAACACAGTATGTCTGCTTCATGACCCATTGGCAGTAGCATAGTTTGCTTTAATCACAGGGCTGTAATAGATCTCTTAAACCCATCTTTACCAGCGTTTAAATTTTGTGTGTGTGTGTGTGTGTGTGTGTGTGTGTGTGTGTGTGTGTGTGTGTAGGGGAGAGAGAAACAAGGGAGACTCAATAGTGTACATAGATATAGACCCCATCTCTGCCTCTGTCTGATATATTTTATTATTATGGGCTTTCTGACCTTTAGTTGCTACTTTACAAGTCTGGCTTTCAAAATTTGGACAGAGTATACTACACTGTTTGTATTTTAAATGCAAAAGAATTGCACACATTTCTCTTTAACCCATTTTGGAGCAGCTGTCTGTCAATATGTGAAATTAGTAACAAGGTCATTAATACTAACCCCCCCCCCCCAGCCATCTGGAAATTATATTTCCTCAATGTGAAAGACCATGCAGATTCAGAATATGTTTTCATGGTTATTTAGGGACTCTCTGCCACAACTGTACTTCTGGAAGACAATGATGCTTGGCCAATGGTTGCCCCATGACCTCCCCACAAAAAAACACCTCTACTTGATTATTTATTTTTGCCCATACGTTATTCGTTCAGTGTTGACAGTACATGTCTTTTAAAAGAATAAATAGGATTAGATAGTAGTTACTTTTGCATCCTTACTCCCTGCTTACCCAGCTCAATCCACTCTAACTCCATGTAGGGCTATAATATTACCATAGGGCATCTGTTTGTGTGATCCTGTGTTCAAAGATCTAAACTTTATTTGGTATATCAGTTTCTAAGGAAGGATGGTTGTCCAAGATCAATATCTCATCCTTGTTTTCAGTGCAATTTGTAGCTGAAGCAAGAGCTGGGGTGCAAATGACAGTGAAGCACGACCCATGGCTTTGGGACATTGGTACTGGATGTGATAGTGTAGTGAAGAGGATCAGTGAAAAGCAGGAATTAGTGCTGAGGATAAATCTAGAGCCCAGAGAAAACATTAGTAAGAGCTTGATGCAGGCCTACCTCAGGGAACCTATTTTCTCATCAGGGCCACAACAGACATAAAGAGATATCCCTGCAACCTCCCTTTTTGGTATTGTACATTACATTAGACTCTCCTCTGTCGATTATCCCTCCTTCTGAGGTGATTCTTCAGTCTAAGGAGCCTTGCTTGTAAGTGAATCAAACATCAACTATACATGTACAAAAACTATCATGGATGAATTTCTCAGGTTTAGGACTGGTGAACTGGTCTTTTCTACTGTTAATCATTTCATTTATTATTATTTGAAACACAACAAGATGAGTCATTATTATTATTATTATTATTATTATTATTATTATTATTATTATTATTATTGACTGTATTGTGGACAGGAACTCCCTCTCCCTGTGCAGACTTTAAACTTTAGAAATCTTTCCTAAGTCTGAACAAGGTTTACTTGAATGCCCGGTTTATGTAGGATATCCTAAACACATTATGAAGCAGTCTTCAAGTCCAAGAGCTATTGATTGAACAGCATGAAGGAAATTGGTCTTGCAATTTCGTAGGAGGCGGATTATGAGTTTGAAATAGATAGTAAAAGTACTGAGTTTTGGCTGCCTGGATGTGAGCTAGTTATACTCTGTTCCTAAATCTGTTCAGGGTCAAAAATCAGGAGGGGCTTGACCAATGCACAGCCCATCTTGTAAAACTAAAGCCTGGAGCAAGCATTTTACAAAAGGTTTGACACTTTCTAAAGGTCATAACAAGTAAATAAACCATCAAATGACTCCTCGTTTATTGTTATGGTAGAGTTTTTCTGTACAAACACTTAAATCCTTGTAGTCCTAAGGCAACTAATAAAATATAAACTGTTTTAAAGGTTTTGTGTCTTTTGCTGTTTCTTAAAGATTATATACAGCTTTTATTGAAGAGAAAAAAATCTTTTTAGGAAGATGCAAGACAGTTTGAAAAACACAAAGTTGAAAAACTTCATATTTTCCATTAAAGTAACAGCATTGTGCTGAAGAATGGCTTCTTTTTTGGTTTGGTATTTATTTTTAAATGGTGTTAACAAGCAATTTAGAGTAGCAGTGGATAGTGAGATCCAAGCTGTGGGTTAAGCCTGGTGAGAAAAGAAGCCAATAATTTCCGGAATATAACTCACCAAGTCGAAGTAGAAGCAGAAGGTATTTTATTCAATTTCAGCGGAAAGTGATGCCAGCCTGCGATAGTTCTCCAAAAATAGACTGAGATACATAACAAAGCAAAGCATGCACTTTTATACAGTTTTTGGGTTCAAAATTCCCACCGCCCCCATCTGGACCCAGCCTTGCTGTGATTGGCAGGGGCTCCCTGGAGAGGTGGGAGCTTGACATGCCTCAGCCAATGAGAGAGCACCGCCTGACTTCAATGCAAATTCTCCTTCTGTCCATTGATGAAAGAGGGGCTGGCAGGTATCTGAACAATGGAGGAGGCGATGGCTGATGATGGAATTAAGTATCCTTGCCTCCTCGCAGAGGAGATATGCCATTTATGTGGAATAATTGGAATGTCCAAAGGTTGCTCCATTCTTAAGTGGTCTGGCTTTGCCCTCCGAGGCTTAAGAAAGAGTCCATTGTGTTATTTCCAGATGATGATCATGGTAAGTCCATTGAGTCAGGATATGGCCTGAGGCAAGCTGGTGGCACCCAGGTCAGGATGGAATGCTGGCCAGAGTTCACATCACGGTCACTGTGCTTCATTTTATAAGAGGCAAGATATCATTAATAATAATAATAATAATAATAATAATAATAATAATAATAATAATAATATAAAATTGATAGGAGACACATGTGGGACTCACAATGGGGGAGAAACTCAAGATCCAGCATCTCCATTGCGTTGGGAGAAACACAGATTTTATCCATGAGGCTTTTAGGGGGCTCCGATTTCCCTTGTGTTTCCCATGGGGGACAAAGAAAGGGATCCCAGAAGTTCCCCAGCAGCCCAGCAGGCAAAAAGGCCTTTTGGGGTTCCCCTAAAACTGGGAGATTGCCCAAGGGTACAAAGGGGTTCATGCAGGAGGGGGAAATGAATGGCAATGGAAAGTTTATAAAGCATAATGTTTGCTTGGCTAACTTTTAGCCTAGATATGTAAATGTTTTTCAACTCAAAAGGGAGTCCCTTTTGTTTGTCAGTCGTTGACTGAGATGGGAAACATTTATTTATTTATTTGCGACATTTATATACTGCCCTTCTCACCCTGAAGGGGACTCAGGGCTGTTTACAAGTGTATATATAAGGTAAAGGTAAAGGTTTCCCCTGACGTTAAGTTCAGTCATGTTTGACTCTGGGGGTTGGTGCTCATCTCCATTTTTAAGCCGAAGAGCCGGCGTTGTCTGTAGACATCTCCAAGGTCATGTGGCCGGCATGACTGCAGGGAGTGCTGTTATATACCAGTATATATACTTACAATATATTATATTATATGACTATATTGAAATATTATTAGTAATATTGCATGTAATATAAATATACAATTATAATAGTGAATTATAATGATTAGAAGAGTCGTTAATTCTTTAGTCCAGGTGTGGCTCAGATGGAAAAAGTCAAATAACTTTTGTGACATGGATTCCAGTAATAAATTTGTTACCTTCTGCTATAAATACAGTATATGAAATATAGGACATAAAGCCTTGATTAAATGTACACACTATCTAACATGGGAAGGGTCCTTGTTGTTGTTAGTGCCTTTGCAAATTGACCAAGACTTACCCTTATTATCTAGCCTGATGTCCTTGTCCTTAGCAAAACTATACGTTACTATCTTTTATTTGGGGGGGGGGGGTCACCTTCAACTTCACTAACCAGCTCTTTTTTGAAATAATGTTGCACAGCTGCCACTTTTTGTCCATCAAACCTTTAGACTGTACAATATACAGTTTTCAGACACTTCTGGAAAAAAATCAAGAATGTGAACCAGCCTCAGTTCATTCCAATAAAATATTTAGTTATTGATCCAGTTGACCCTCCATATCTACAGATTCTGGATCCATGGATCCAACACTGAAAATATCTCCCCAATCACACACACACACAAACTTACTTGATTTGATCATTTTATATTTGCCACTGAATATAATAGACAAACATCCACAAATTTTGGTATCCATGAGAGGTCCAGGAACCAAACCCCAGCAGATACAAAATGTCTACTGCATAACTCTTTAACTTATACAGGTCTGTCTCCTCAGCAATTAAGTATGTGAGGTAGGATATTGACAGATGTGCATGACTACTAGTTTTCTAGTTCTCTTGTTAATGTATAACACCATCCTTCCCTATATGTCACTATGACAGAAATAATGCTGCATTGCAATGGTGAAAATGGTGAGGTCCTCCAGATGTTGTTGGACTAGTCAGCATAGCCAAGGGTGAGACATGATGGGGAAGGCTGAGTGATTCCCACGTCTGTTATATTTAAAATCAAAACTACAGTAGAGTCTCACTTATCCAACACTCGCTTATCGAATGTTCTGGATTATTTTTGTAGTCAATGTTTTCAATATATTGTGATATTTTGGTGCTAAATTCATAAATACAGTAATTACTACATAGCATTACTGCGTATTGAACTACTTTTTCTACCAAATTTGTTGTCTAACATGATGTTTTGGTGCTTCATTTGTAAAATCATAACCTAATTTGATGTTTAATAGGCTTTTCCTTAATGCCTGCTTATTATCCAACATTCTGCCTGCCCGTTTATGTTGGATAAGTGAGACTCTACTGTATATACAAGTATATTCACAATTTCTTTCCTTCACTAACAACACCTAAATTGTGTTTAATGTTTATGCAGTTGTCTATAATGCTCTCTTAATTTTTTTTTTTATAATGAAAAGCTGCCTCTGAAGTCATGAGTGCAAAAACAAGAGTGAAAAAGCTGAAGCTTAATCTTTTCCTGTTTGGCCATTTTTCTCTACCAAATCATCCTCAGCTTCCTTTTCTTCATGTGGGAGAAAAGATATGAGAACACTTTACTGACTGTTTTCTACAGGAGTTTCATTCATAATGTATCATGTTTCTACTTTTCATTAATGTGTGTTCTGCTGGTAGCACATTTTAACGGCATTTGTAAATAAATTGTTTAAAAGTGTACTCCCCCTTCTGTGAAAAGTCATAGGGTAATCAAAATAATTGGCCTTTGTCTCTGATGGGGGAGTAATAGGAGATGTATCTAGAGTCACTGTTTATAGACAATTATAAGAAAACTATTTTGTTGTAGTTACAGAATATTATTCACCTAGGGAGTATAGAAAGATATTTATTGAGCTTTTACAGTTTGCTGTCATATAGCATTTGTACTATTCTGCAAACAATCCTATAATATCATAAACAATGGGTCTTGCATTTTTGTGACAATATGGGAAAGACAAAGATTCAGGCAGGACAGTCTGAAACCTTAGAGACCCACTGCTAGTGATTGTAAAAGATAATAATAATAATAATAATAATAATAATAATAATAATAATAATAATAATAATAACAACAACAATAATAATAATTTATTTTTATACCCCACCTCCATTTCCCCGAAGGGACTCGGGGCGGCTTACATGGGCCAAGCCCGGATAAAACAGCAAACCAATATAAAATAACATCAAGAAATACAAACACAGGCATTAAAATTTAATACTCTGAACACAGTAAAAACACAAAGTGATAATCATAGTAAAAACATGGATTTGATAGTGAGCTCAATGTCTACCTTGGAAAAAGGCATTTTCCTCCCTTCCCATCTTTAGTACAAATTGCTCTTCTTGATAAAAATCTGAACATTAAGGATTAATTTTAAATCTATCTGATTCAGGAACAACTGTCTTGATTTTTTACTCCAGTTAGGAAATTATGATTACCATATTTTAAATTCAGGATAAGAGTAGATGGGCAAGTTGAAAGTTATAGACTACTTCTGGAAGCCCTACACATTTTGGCAACGGGAGAATCAACACTGCAGAATTAATGCAGCTTGACACTACTTTAAATGTCATAGACCAATGCTGTGGAATCTCAAGAGTTGTAGCTTGACAAGGTGTTTAGCCTTTTCTATCAAAATATGCTGGTGCGTCAACAATATGCTGGGGAGCCTCCGGTGGCTCAGTGTGTTAAAGTGCTGAGCTGCTGAACTTGCAGACCGAAAGGTCCCAGGTTCAAATCCGGGGAGCGGAGTGAGCCCCTGCTGTTAGCTCCAGCTTCTGCCAACCTAGCAGTTTGAAAACATGCAAATGTGAGTAGATCAATAGGTACCGCTCCGGCGGGAAGGTAACAGCATTCCATGCAGTCATGCTGGCCACATGACCTTGGAGGTGTCTATGGACAATGCCGGCTCTTCGGCTTAGAAATGGAGATGAGCACCAACCTCCAGAGTCGGACACGACTGGACTTAACGTCAGGGGAAACATTTACCTTTACCTACAACAAACTACAAATCCCAGGGCACAATCTCCCATTTTATTGCTGTGGCCCCATGCCCCAAATCAATTGAAACTCTCCTCTGGAAGGATGAGTAGAGATAAGACTACAGCGGAAAGGTAAAGGTTTCCCCTGACGTTAAGTCCAGTCATGTCTGACTCTGGGGGTTGGTGCTCATCTCCATTTCTAAGCTGAAGAGCCGGCGTTGTCCGTAGACACCTCCAAGGTCATGTGGCCGGCATGACTGCATGCAGGGCCGTTACCTTCCCGTCAGAGTGGTACCTATTGATCTACTCACATTGGCATGTTTTCGAACTGCTAGGTTGGCAGAAGCTGGAGCTAACAGCGCCTGCTCACTCCACTCCTGGGGTTTGAACCTGGCACCTTTTGGACTGCAAGTTCAGCAGCTCAGTGCTTTAACACACTTCGCCACCCGGGCTCCACTATGTATGTTAGGCATTGAATTTCGCTATTATTATGTTGTAAACCACTTTGAGTCCCCCCTGGAGTAAGAAACGCGGTATATAAATAAGTAAATAAATAATAATACAGTACATTCATTGGTAAATTGTTATTAATCAGGCAGTTTCTATTTTAGTCATCTTCTGAAATACTTTAATAAGAAATGTACTTGTTCTTATACTTTATCTGTGTAACCAACTTAACAAACTAAACGACGTGCTTTCCTTTTATCAAATGAACATGTTGTACATATATTGATTTGTATTTGAAAAATGAAAGAATTGCCTAATCTTGTTCATTAGTTATTCTAATTTAAAAATAAATAAAATAATGAATAATTTCTGTTGATTTTTGAAATCAGGATGCAGAAATTCATTATGGGGAACAAATTAGCAAATTTGTGGTTGAAAAACAGGAACTTGAATGGCAAAAGGTTGGTAGCTTTTTAAAAGTTACTGATAATTAGGTAAGATCTTTCTTATAACTGTTTGAACTAATATTAATAGCAAAAAATAATGACTTTCAAAATTTCTGATCAGATTTACATATTGTCCATATTTAAGTCCATGTGACTCTACCATTCATATCATCAGTCTTCTGCCTCACTCTAAACCCAGAAAATATTCAGCACAGTGGCAAGTACAGAGTGCCACTGCTAACTTCTCACCTTCCATGAGAATGACATTTTAAAAATAATAAAGTTTAATTTTTATAGACAGTACAAATGTATACTTTAAAGTGAATGTGCAGCATAACAATCGTGTTGTTGCTCTGAAATTGCAAACATATCCCACTCTTCATACTAATAATCTCGTGCTTATGTTCTTTTATTTGAAGATACTGCTATTATTATCTTGTTTGCTTTCTGTAGTTATTAGTTATAAATTCAGGGTTAAAGAGCTTTAAACCAAAATATTTCTAATGTGTTAATGATAAACTGTGCTTGACTGTGCAGTGAAAAAAGTCATATGTAGAAATCGGTTTTGATATAGCTTAATGTGAATTATTGTTGACAAATAGGAAGCTCTTCAACATCAGAAAGAAGCATTAAACAAACAGCACACAGAGGCCATGGCAGCTATTAAAAAGCAGGTAGTACATTTACATTTTTATCAGCAGTATAATCTATGTCCAGGTATATTTTATTGAGAAGGCAATATTATCATTCAAATTCAGAAGCATTTGTTTCCCCCCTTGCTTTAGACTGCAATCTTGTATTAAAATACTTGACAGAAAATTACTCTGAGTTTGTTTTGGGGTTTAACTCTGAAAAATATTAATTGGATGTAATTTTCAGCTACAGATTACCCTGCTGTGGGGACTGGCATTTTTTATATAAGGAGATGAACGTACTCATACCGGAGAGGAAGAGGATCCAGATGCTTACATTAAACAATAAGATTGGCACAGTGTCATATCGGTTGCATTGTTGGGGTGTGTGTGTGTGTGTATGCCAGTGAACTACCTCTGAAGAAAATTACTTTTTATAAAGGTCATGGGCACACATATGGAAGTAGGAGTGTCATGTCTATATTGATAGCCAACACGTATGCGTGACTTTTGAATACCAATAATCATTTTATGCCAACTGAAAAAAGGTTGAGAAGTAAGATATCTAGATTTCTCAGTACATTTCTAATGAAAAAGTGTCTGGAAAGTGTCTGATGGTTTCCCCCCAAGAAATATTATTTAGATAGGTTTAACAGTCACATTTGATTTTATTTCCAAGTGTACATGTGGATGAACACTATAGACATAGTGACATGTCATTTCATTTGAAATATTTATTGCCTTTATTTGACAAAATGTTTTTAGATACATAAATGGAAAAATGTGTTTTTATTATGGGCATTTCTCTTAGTTAAATACTACACTAACTTTAAGCTGATACAGGATTCCAGCCATTATTTATATCCCTCCTTTTTTCCAAATTAGAGGTTGTTTACAAAAAAATAATACAATTATGAAGGCATAAATGTAAATTAATGAAAATAATAATAAAAAGATATACAAATTAGAAAAAAAGCCCATTACTTGAAAAATGTTGCTTTTAGGAGGAAATATTTTCAAGTCACCTATGTGAAAATGGGACAAAGCTCATATGTGCATTAAAAGTGTTTGTGCTGGAGTAACTGAAACACAGTAATCTATCCCTACTTCTGAACAATGCCTCCCATCTCTATTCTGATGGCCTACAAGTCAAATGGAAGTTGTATTTTCCCTTCTCTTTCATGATAACTGTGAGAGGAAGGGCAACACCAATTTTAAGCCACAGCATTTTCTTTCTCCTGCAGTTGTTTTAGAAGCAGAGGAGGAACCAGTTTCTATTTTGGAGAGGAATTTTGTTTATAGTTAGTTCCACTCAGTGCATTGTGCAAGTGCTTTGACATTTGGTTCATAATAATTACATTCTGTATTGTTTTAATTATTTGATCATCATGTTTACATGTATTTCTTTCATGTGGTATTAAAGGTTCAAGTGAGAATGCTTGTTGTGGAAGAAGAAAAGGTAATGCATACATAATTGCATTATTAATTCATTCAGTAAATGGGCACTCAACTAGTAATGGAGATATGAGGTGCTTTGTGTAGAGCAGTGGTTCCCAATCTTTTTTTGACCAGGTCCCACTTTGATCAGAGCCACTTTGACTAGGGACCACTTTGACTAGGGACTACTCTCCAACATTAGTACTAAAAGTGTTACAAATCAGTTTTTGGTCAACTTTAGATTCGGTTTGGTTATTTGGGTGCTGATTCAGAAATTGCATCCGATAGACCACATCAGCTGTTCAGCTCTGCAGAAAGAAGAAGTAAAATAAAATAAATCAAGTGGAAGGAGGTTCGCAGACTGGATTTTTGTTCTTGTGGTCCACGGCCCACAGATTGGGAACCTTTGGTGTAGAGTCTGATGTCATTTCAAGTGTGTATATGTGTGTTTGTGTGTATGTATAATTATTCCTTTAAGGTAATAATTGAACAAATAATATAAAGACCTCACCAAACTTTGAAATTTCACTGAGGCATTATAACTTCTTTGCTTATATGCAAGAGTTCTAGATACTAGCCAGGAAAAGGATTAACACTAATTAAAATGTTACTGAGTAAAAGGTGATACAATGGAAGAAATATAAGCTGCTTATCTGAAAAGGCCAAATATGTAAAATTAAATCTCACCAAATATATATTTTGATATTGTAACCTGTTGGCTGAGAAGCAAAAACACATGTTTGTCTCTTGTCAGGAGTACATTTCTATCTCATGTTACACTGGAGACACCCTAATAACATTTTAATTATGTGAAAAAAATGGGTTTATATCCGGTTCTTTGCTCTGTAGGACAATAAGATGGAAAACTACGAGGGTAAATCAAATATTATCCGCATTCTGGCTGTATAATTAATTTTAATCAACTTTCAGGAAAGACAAATACATCATTTTTCAACATAATCTCCCTTCTTTTCAATACACTTTTGTCAAGTTTTCGTATTCTCTTATTAAAAATGTTTTAGGCTGAGCTGCAAGCCACAAATGCACCACTGTCTTTGTCTCTTCATCAGGCATGAATCTTCATCCTCATAGAGCTTCTTTCAGGGGACCAAAAGGTGATAGACAAATGAGAGAAGATCAGGACTGTAGGGAGGATGCTTTAACACTTCAGAACAAAGTTTTTGAAGAATGTCAACAGTATGGGCAGCGGTGTGCGGACATGCATTGTCATGCAACAACACAATGACCTTGGATAGCAGTCCTCTGCATTTTGGCTGAATTTTAGGCTTAAACTCTTAAGTGTGCATCTCACTTTAATTATTGTTGAATGCAGTGTTTCTCAAACAAGTGTTTTGAAGTCCAAGGGTGTTGGACTTCAGCTCCCAGAAATTCTAGCCAGCTTACCAGCTGTTATGAATTGTGGGAGCAAAAGTCCAAAACATCTGGGGAGGTACAGTTTGACAAACTCTGGATGAATGAAACACTGCACACTGCTCTTTGTTTGTGCAAATCTCAGGAGAGACAGCCATTTCTTCTTCACTGTAGTCTCCAATAAACTGAGGTAACACTTTCAAAACTGTACAACAGTGACTGGGGAGGCAGCAACCTCATACGGAAAGCACTGATAAGACAGTGCAGCCAACGGAAGTTTTAATATAACCATACTGCAGATAATTTTTTGGTTCACCCTCATATATAACAATTCCATGATAATGAACACAATGATTCAAGAAAACAGAAGAAGTAAATAATGCACATAGGGAAGCAATGACAGTACAGAAACATTGGAACAATATAAACTATATATTTAAAAATGCTCAATATTTAAATGCTAGAGTGTCATAAAAAGCAGAGCTCAAAGAACTGGCACATTCAAATAAGAGTGTTAAAAGTCAGTTTAGCATTTCATAGGAATATATGAAATGCTATGATTCTAGTTTAATAACCAATTTTAATTGGAGTTTCCCTCCTATAGAACCCTGGGATTTGATGGTTGAAGGATGGTTTTCAAAATTCTCAGATAGACAGCTCTTCAGCCTCACCAAACTACAAACCCCAGGAGAGCGTATGATGTAACCAGGGCAATTACAATGGAGTTGTAACATCGTAAATGTGACATATTTATTGTTGGGAACATAATAATCAATAGAAAATGTGGCATATTTATTTTGCTGTGAGTATACAAACTTGGAAAGCAATGTGAAAATGCTCACAATGCTTTCTAAGTTTATTCACAGCTAAATAAACATGTCACACTTTTTGGAGATTATTATTTTCTTAAATATATCAAATGAGGATATGTTGAGAAATTTTCTTTTTCCTAATAAATGAGTTTGATTTTTTGTAGGCTAAATATCTGCTTGCTGAGGAGGCCAAAGAAAAAGAAATGGAAGGACTGAAGGAAACTTTAAAAAAATTACAGGTATGCTGGTTTTACAATGCATTCATAGTTTGGTGCATTTGGGCCCCAATCCAATAGAATGTATTATAGAAAATTGGATGATGGGTGCTCACCAAAATAAATAAACGGAATTCCCGGCTACTAGCAATTAGCTAGTGAAGGTGCTGCTAGTGCAGTTCCTACTTCTTTTTCCAAACAGGTGAGTAACAAGTCTTCTTTATTTATGTTGAGTTATTATTGCTGTTGTTACTGTTGTTGTTACTGCCACTTATGCTCATCTTTCCTTTTAAAAATATAGTCCTCACACGCTGGGCATCATTTTCAAAGAGATATCAACCATGACCCCTAGAGAACCTTTGGGCAGTCAGTGCCAGCTCTGATTCTATCCCTGTATATCACCCTTGTTTTTAATAATAATAATAATAATAATAATAATAATAATAATAATAATAATAATAATAAAACTTTATTTATACCTCGCCACCATCTCCCCAACGGGGACTCGGGGCGGCTAACATGGGGCCACGCCCAGAGCAATACAATATAATAACATATAAAAACAACATATCATAACAAAATTAAAAGCAATACAATAGATGATAATAGACATTACATCAAGAAATCCAAAAAAAAAACCCAAAAAACAGTTAAACAAGGGCAGGCCGCATGGACACAAGGATAAAACTAATGATGTTTTATTTACCATTTTAAAGCCAATTTCCCTAGTTTAGAGAAAGGCTTGGAGTGCTTTACAATCTTTTTCTCTTTCAAGCACCCTAAATAATATGTGGTTATCAGTAAATGTGACCATCTCACTATATAGCCATAACTACTTAGCTTGTATACCTCAAGAATAGTAGATGCATATGTTTTGTATTTTCCTTTGAGAACATTTTGTGTGCAATCCTGTCCTTCTAACATTTCTCCATAGCTTTTGGTTTCAAAATAATCAAGTACAGTTGTGAATGTGTTAGATGTTACAGATAGCTTTGTATTCACTTAACATGTCTTACATATTTTCCCATTGCTTGATTCATTGTGTTTATTCTTTATTATTTATCTTTGAAACATTTCGCTTATTATTTTGCTATCTTTATGTAATGTTTAAGCTAGGTGTGCTGTCCTACTTGGCTTTCCTATCCCTTGCTTATTTCCTGGTTTCTGTTCTTGGGAGGAATGTTCCATTGGCTCCTGTTTTGGGGGTGGAGCTTGGGACTCCCCTGTAGGTTTGGGTGAAATGGTTCAGCCTGTGAGCTTGCCTCTAAGGCTTTTTTCCCCTTCTTTTGGTATTCCAGAGAAAAACCTCTTAGAGATAGGTCTTAGAATTTGGTCTGGGTTCTTTGACCTGGCAAATTCAAACAGGCAACATAAATCACGTACTTACCTTATAGTCACATCATAGCTTTAGGTATTTACCTCAAAGATAGCAAAGCTTATAGTTCACCTCGTACTTACCACCTTAGCTTATGTAATTACCTCATACTTACCATTACAGATAGAGCTCATCATAGCCATGTACTTACCTTACAGTTTACCTCATAGCCATGTACTTACCTTACAGTTTACCTCATAGCCTTGTACTTACCTATAGCTTAGATAGTGTACCTCATAGCAAAGTACTTACCATCATAGATAGTACTTACCATATAGTCATTATAGATAGTATTTACCTCATGTACTTACCTCCTATATAGCAAAGCTGGTACTTACCTTATGTACTTACCTTATAGCTTATCACCTTATAGTTTACCTCAGAGTTATTATAGATAGTTCACTATAGCTGGTATTTACCACTAAAGTCATTATAGATAGTGCTTATCATAGCCTTGTACATACCCTATAGTCCTTACCTTATAGTTTCCTCATAGCTTGTGTGTTTATCCTTTATAGTCTCTATAGCTTTCATTCTCAATCAATATAGTTTTATTTCTGTATAATTTCAGTGATTTTACCTCATATCATTTCTAATACATTAAAAGGACTGTTTCCTGTTTTCAATAAACATATTTTTGGTTATCTTTAATCAGCTTCTAGAGTATTTACTTTGGGGTTTGAGGTATAATTATAAGGTAAACCGAAGCCGCTTGAGTAGCCAGACCTAGAGATAGCTATTTTCCCCCAGCGTGCCTTCACACTAGGACTGTGGTTATAGAGTCCGTGCCCAGAGAGCATATGCTAAATCAGATAGGCCAGGACAGAGAAACACACTCACTAGGTTGAAGGCAATGCCACAGAGGTTTAATACGATTTGGCCAAAAAGGATGCAAGTACTGTACCGTACAAGCAATTTGCTTCAAGGGGGACAAGCATAAACATACAGAGAAATGCAAGACATCTTATACAGTTCTGACAGCCAATCAAACTTCCTGCTCTCTCCCCTGATTGGCTAAGAAAAGGGTTGCCCAGGATCTGTGTTGGGATTGGCTGGGGATTCCCTTGACGTCACCGCCTGCAGGTGGGGATTTCCTGGGCAGGAGAAATGAAAGCTGTAGACATGCCCCCTGGAAGGGCCCAGATTGTGAGGAAACAATGGCACAGATATGCTGATGAGATTTTGATTAATTTAAACGTTCATTTCTGTGCGAAACACAGATAAGGAGCTCAAAAGATAAAGGTGTAGGACTCAAGAGACAAAGATGTTGATCTTGGGCAATCAAGGGCTTGGCTGGCAGTATAGAAAGTTGATGACTGCACATATTCTAGGCCCCCTCTTCCACGGGGAGCAGCAGACTCTCAACCTCAGGTTAAATGAACAAACATCTTGAGCTTATCTGGCTGGTAAAGAAGATCACCTATCCTTGCACACACACAATGAATCTGATAATTATCTGGCTTGGGAAATAGAGTGATTTGGCCAACATCCCTGTTCCCAGGGGATTATGTAAACAGGGGCACAGGAAGGTGGCTGCCTTCCAGAAACATTTTGATACATATAAGAAACAGTTTATACACTTCCAATAAGAAATTGATACAGGATACAGTATGAAAGATACAAGTCACACAGAAATAATCTAATTAATATTATTTATTAAAGGGTTAGACGCAATATAGTTCATAGGGTACAGCTGTTGCTAGGTCTGTTCCCAATCTTCTAAAGCAGGGGTCCCCAAACTAAAGCCTGGGGGCCGGATGCGGCCCTCCAAGGTCATTTACCTGGCCCCCACCCTCAGTTTTATAATATAATATTTTATATCAGTTTGGAGAGCAGCTGCAATCAATCACTGCAATGAATCACTCTGACCAGGAGGTCATGAGTTCGAGGCCTGGCTCGGAGCCTATGTTTGTTTGTCTTTGTTCTATGTTAAAAGGCATTGAATGTTTGCCTATATGTGTAATGTGATCCGCCCTGAGTCCCCTTCGGGGTGAGAAGGGCGGAATATAAATGCTGTAAATAAATAAATAAATATATTGTATATACATATAATATTGATAATAATATTATGTTATACAATATAATACTAATAATAATACCATATAATAATAATATTTATTATATGTTATATATTACGTATTATATAATAGTATAGTGGTATAGTTCAATATAGTAATACATAATGCTAATATTGTGCTATGCTAATAATATAATATATCGTATGTACATACAGCTGCTCTGAGTCCCCTTCTGGATGAGAAGGGTGGGATATAAATGTAAATAAATGCAGTAAATAAATAATTAATTTTAGACTTAGGCTCAGTCAAAGTCTGAAATGACTTGAAGGCACACAATAACAACAGTCCTAATTAACTTGACTATCTCATTGGCCAGTAGCAGGCCCACACTTTCCATTGAAATCCTGATAGGTTTATGTTGGTTAAAATTGTTTTCATTTTTAAATATTGTATTGTTCTTTCGTTGTTGTTGTTGTTGCACTACAAATAAGACATGTGCAGTATGCATAGGAATTTGTTTGTATTTTTTTTTCCAAATGATAATTCGGCCCCTCAACAGTCTGAAGGATAGTGGACCGGCCCTCTGCTTCAAAAGTTTGAGGACCCCTGTTCTAAAGCTTCAAACATGCACAACTCTGGATCTCCTGAAAAGTTTTTTTTAAAATAAAAGAAAAAAATCATATATTCATTTGTTGTTTTTGGTGAACTATAAATCTTTCCGGGGTGGGGCGGGGGGTTACCGTGCTTGATAACACCTATAGTAGTCATTTTGTTCTTTGCCGTACATAGAGTAGTCAGATTGTTATTTCCTTCAGTTGCTTATGTATTATCTTTGTTTTCATTTTTTTGGTTCAAATTTACTTGGAGGTAGATAAAAGTAATAATTACCTGCCTGCCAGTTTTGAAAAGAGTTCTGAGATCTCTGCTTTTTCCTGAATTAGACAATTATTCACTCATTATGTATTTGCATGTGACTTTAAGTCATAGAATCTTAGAATTCAAGTCACTGGTTGATTTTTTAATTATCCTCAATTTCATAGAGGTTTCTTAAACAAAGAATACTCGGAGCTGGTTTTGCAGGTTTCCCCTTGAAAATATAGCTTAAAATACCTGCCATTCATTGGTGGTCCCCTATCCAAAGTACTAACCACTTAGTTCCCAAAATCAAATGAGATCTGGTGCTTTTAGGATATTTAGTTCTTTCCCTTATTAGCAAGAACAAAACTTTACACAAGACTTTTTTTCTTTCTAAATCATTTACTTTGACATAATTTCATCAAATTCCATAGGGCTGCTTTCGTAGAATTTTTTTCTTGGAGTTGCTTATTTGTTTTTAAATAGGGTTGGTTTTCTTAATAAGATCGTTTTAGAAAGGAAACCAAATAAAACATTAGAGCAGAATAGGGAAATACAATGATGAAACAATTGTATTATTGCCTTATATGAAATTATATGAAATCATACTTAAGTTTGTTCCATTATTAATCACTTGTAAATGTGTAACCTTAATCATAATAGTTAGCATTTTTCTTATGTTGTTTATCTGTTTCTCAGGATCCCCAAATTATTTAACTGTGCTATTTCTTTTCACACAGTAACAATAGGAAACGTTATCTGTCATTAATATTGTTCTTATTACTTTGTGCTCATTAACTTTATAAATAGCTTTGTTATTTTAATGTCATTCTCTGTTTAATAATCAAGTTAATGCTGCGATTATTGTAAAAGCAAATTTCTTCACATTGCTGACCTTCGGTGCAAAAGGCTGAAAGGATTTGTTATGCCTTGCTCAGTTCATGACACCGCACAAGTGATATATAGTGTACTTTAGGGTTGGCTGAACATGATACATGGATGGAAAGTAATAAATGCTCCCTTGCTTTTCTTAACTAAGATAAACTTTGAGAAGAATAATCCAGTGAAGAAATTTGATTTAAACTGTGAACAACAAAGGAATTCAGAAGGACAGTTCATCTATTTTAGTTAGCTTCCTTGTTTTTGTTTTTTTAAAAAATCATGTCAGAAGCAACTTGAGGACATACTGCTAGTCACTTCTGGTGTGAGAAAATTGGCCGTCTACAGAGACGTTGCTCAGGGGATGTCCAGATGTGTTACCATTCTGCTGAGAGGCTTCTCTCATGTCCCCACAAGCTAGAGCTGATAGATGGGAGCTCACCCTGTCTCACTGATTCGAACCAGCAACCTTCAGGTCAGCAACCCAACCATCAGGTTAGCAGTCCAGCTGGTACAAGGGTTTAACCCATTGCGCCACTGCGGCTCTGTACTAAAGCTTCCTTGTACTAATGGCAGTTGTACATTCTACACATATATTCAACACCAGGGAAAATCATAAGATTCTGGATTTGTCTAAACAGACAACAAAACTCACAATCACCTGATAGCTGCCTTGATCCTGACACATGACACACAACCTCTTTAGCAGTAAAACGGCTTCTTTTAGGACTTTGTCAGACGACCAGGGGTAAAGTGGACGACAGTGGGGGGAATTGTGGTTTAGCGGAGGAAACCATCACACTCTGTTCCCTATCATTGGGGTCCATCCTCTGCCTTCCCACAATGTTTCTTTGCTTCCTCTTCGAGCCCTCTGCCTTTTTTCCATGAGGAGTCAGTTGTACACCCGATTCCTCTGGGCTCCGCTGCCACAATTCTGCTGGCAAAGAGCCCCTCAGAGTCTCGCTGGTAGTAGCTCTGCATCATTTGATGGGCTGGGAAAAAACCCTTCTCTTGCTGCATCTGATGAGGTCCTTAGGTCTTAATGTGGTATACAAAGCTCACCTCTTCCTCTGCAGTTTCCAGGAAAATCTGGCTTGTTGTTGTGTTTTGCTATGTCCAAGGAAAGGACATTGCTGGGTGATAAATGTTGCTTGTGGGGTCTCTGATCCTTTCTATTCAGGTCCACTTGGTCCACTTCCTACCTGGACAAACAGCTTTTCATCTGGGGAAATTGCTTACTCAGAACAAGTTGTCCAGAGCCTATCAGACTATGTCCTTCTCATTGATGAGGTCAGACATGGCTCGGTGCCTCGTTCTGACATCCAAGCAAACAACTCCCCCAGTGGGCCTCTTCTAGGAAGCTATTTGCCCAGGAAGGCAGCAGCAGCAAATCACTTTGAAGGAGGGGAAGGGGAAAAAGGAGAAGGTGATGATTCTAATTTGGGGTGGGGCAGCAATACAATTTCAATACATTATGTTACAGATAAGTGTAGTACTAATGGGATGAATCCCCGGGGCAGCTTTGGGGCTGAGTAATCTGAATTACAGCTGGGTCATTACAAGCCCTTTCCTCTGAACAGGCAGATCATAAGCGGAATTATTCTGGCTCAAAGAAGGGCTGCATTCTTATGTGCATTCATTCTTTTGATGGTACACTACTCATATGGGTATAGTAGATTATTTTTGCAAGAAAAATTATTTGTAAACTAAAGTATTGTAGATTTAGCTTCCTTTCATTACAATCTTCTCCACTGATTTGAGAGTTTCTCATTGTGCTTTAATTTTGGGAGTGAACCCTAATTTTTGCAGTATTGTTCACACATACTAACACTGTATATTCTTTATTAGTACATAAGTGCTAAAATATACATTGTTTTCAAAGTGGATGGTGATGAAGGAGGGCACACATAGCAGTGGGAGGTTAGCACATTGTGTTGCTTCCTAAGAGAAGACAGGATAATCTTGCTCTTTCATAGGGAGACATACTTGTACAATGGTGCACAGTAGACTATTTGTAAAATAGTCTTAAGGAGAAGACAGCTTGTCATGCTGTGAAAGAGAACTTACATTTCACAAGTTTCTGCTTGTACAACAACAGTTAACAATACTTAGATGGTGGTGATTACAATTTATCATATTTTAGTCTTAAGGCAGGTACCATATGCCCTCTCTTTTGGAAAAATGATGCCATAACCTTTTGGGAAATGGAAATCTCCATAACCTTTTTGAAAATGGCATTCATAAACTTTTAGGAAAATCAGAAATCTCCCTGAGAAGAGTTTAAAACTCACTTGAGTCAATTTTCTCCCTGGTGGTAAATATCCACTAGCATTCATGCAAGGCAATTAGGTTTCTTAGCTGTTAAACTGATATACCTAGATATCTCTTAGAACTGTTGGGGCAAAGATATGCCAATGCGCTTGCGCACGCACGCACACACACACACACACACACACACACACACACATATTTCAGTTGTCCAAAAAACATTTACTCTCCCTTAAAACCTCTTGGTTTAAATCATGCTCTCAAGAGACAAAATAAGTACACTTCTTTAAAATAACATATTTGGTTTATTCACAGACTTCATGTATTCAGCATACAGGTACTTTCCTTATCAATCCAGTTGCATATAGGATTTGAAGTAGTTTCTCTATGTAGGTAACATAGGGCTTCTTTCTTATAATCTTAACAGTCTATAGTTTAAAGTATCTCTCTATTCTGAGAGTCTAGTCTGAAAGTCCAATGGAGTCTGACCCATACTATTTCTACATTGAAAGTCTAATGGCTTCTATCTTTCTAAAATGGAGTCTGAATAGTCCCAGATCTGATGACGTGGTCTGCAGCCCCTCCCACAACAAAGAGTTAAGGAAAACCACACACCAATACACACATATTCAATACAGTGAGCAATCTGAATTATATACATAACAAATGACTTACATAATAAGCAGACCTACTGTTTTGATTTTTAAGTTTGCCACTGCTAGTTTTATGTATTCTTGCAGACATACTGGTAAAAGCACAATAGGAGATTAATGAAGGGGTAAATTAATCTCTTACAATATAATACCAAATATAGTGCATGTTGGAGAACAGAGAACAATGACAGTGGAAGGTAATACAGAAATGGACCTGAATCCTCTTCAGGTTTTGTCTTCCTTCCTTCATTTTTGGGCTCCGTGTCATGTTTAGTAACTACCAGGAACTGAAAATTAGATCTGGGTTCTTATAAAATTGCCCTCCATCCCAAATACAAAAAAAATCCCCATTCCTTTTAGTATTATGTATCCCTATGCATACAGAACAGAACTGCAAGGAGTTTGGATCATTTCTTTTCTTTCTTTCTTTCTTTCTTTCTTTCTTTCTTTCTTTCTTTCTTTCTTTCTTTCTTTCTTTCTTTCTTTCTTTTTTTTTAAAAAAAACCCTCAATACAAATAATTAATCCTGGTGTATTACAGGCAGAGGCACTTAATTTGTTTTAAAGGCTTCTTGTAAATACTAAATGCTATCCTCTCATAGCTGAAACATTTCTATAAGATTTGTCTATTCCATTATAGCAAAATCACACCTGATTGTTAACTGATTTTACATCTGTTCAATGTTCCTTATAAGCTCATATAGAATATTTCTTTTCATTGTTTCAGGTTTCAAAATATACTTTACAGAAGAAGCTTGATGAAATGGTAAGAAACTCCTTTAATAACAAAATAGGGTTGGAACTTTTTTCTCTGTGAATGAAAGGGGCTTCTGCTAAATGAATGGAAAGTTATACCGATGTAAGAAATCTTCCTCAAACCCAAATCTTCTGTTCATGCAGCAGAGCTTGAAGTTAAGCCAAATATCTTTGAATTTTACACTGTTGTATAAATATGAACTGCAGCTATTTTAGGTTATGAATAAATTATAGACTCTAATGTCTGTTTTAGTAAATACTGAAAATGGCAGGTGTTTAGCCAAAGTTACCTAAATATTTGATTTCTTTGTTTAAAAGCTAGATGTCTTTTTCCAGCATGGTATCATTTCCCTTTCTTTGTCAGTATAACATATTTTTGCAAATAAGCTATATGACTTGGGAGTGTAATCTTCTCTGTTTATAGTGGCTATAGTTATAGCCCCGATATGTGCCTGGCCAGACCCTCAGATCCACAGAGAGGTCCTTCTCTGGTCCTTGCCACCTTTAAAGGTGCAGCTGGTGGAATACAAGAGAGCCTTCTCAGTGGCTGTCCCTATGTTTCAGAGGCTTGAAAGGCCCACACTTTGCTGTCCTTCTGTTGGCAGGCAGAACTTTTTTATTGAGGCAGGCTTTTAGAATTGAACACTCTTAAACAAAGGACTGTAAGCACAGTACTGATTTAAATGATATTATTTGTTTCCAAAATCTTTTAGTGTATGTTTTTAATACATTTCAAAGTTTAATTGGGTTTTAATGTTGATTTTTGTTTGTTTTTAATTGTAATCTTTCAATAACAGTACGTTATCTTAAATTCCAGGCTTGGGAAAAAGGTGGAATATAGGTAAAATTAATAATAATGAGGAAGAGGAGGAGGAAGAGAGTATGCATTGCATAGTTTTAGAGATTTGACTTTACCTGGGTATTTTAATGTTTTATGAGAAAGCAATAAAGAAGGAAACAAGTACATTCCTTTTCTTTGACAGAAAATAAAAGGGCTGGTTCAGTTTTTTCACTTCAAACCAGAGTTGGAAATTAAAAAGAGCTGTTGAAACATTGCCAAGCTTGATTGACTAAAAGCTGTGAAAATTCTGGTGCTGCTCAACTGGAAAGAATAAAGATAATATTGTCAGACCATTATAAGCAATGATTTTAATTAAGAAGCTCAAAAACTAGAGTCCGGTTTAGCCTTAAGTACCATGACATTTGTACTGAAAGTCATCTTCAACGGTACAGTGATTTTACACAAAATATGTTGAAATTGAATAATGTGTCCTTTGACCTGGGAGATAAGGCTACAAGTTAAAGATCAAAGGCAGCATAAAATCTGTTTTGCCTTATTTCACTTTTAACTGCAGTCTTCTGTATGTCTCTACTCAGATGTAAACCTTATTGTATTTAATGCTGTTTACCCCCTTTCAGTGTGTTTGGAATTGCAGCCTAAGTTAAATTTTTAGTTTGTAATCTATATTATATATACAGATATTGCAATGATGATTATGCAGTTTTAATTGTGCTTCCCTTTGCCCTATAAGACATCAGTTATTCATGGGAAGCAGAAGGAAAAGTTAACTTTTATTTATTTTAAATATTTCTATGTTTATATTCCATCCTATAGACAGAGAGAAATATAATTATGGGTTACCTATAATAAAGCAATATTTGAACAATTAAAATAATGTAATAATTTAATAAAAACTTGGCTTGTCTTGGCCCAACTCCTCCAAATCTCACAGGATCATCATTCAACTTGGTCTGATCACTGGCAGAATGGAATTTTCTCTCTCTCCATGCAGCTAATGCCTAATCATACTTCCTTCATATTAACTAACACTATGTAGTCAAGGTTATTCCCTCGTAACTTGCACCAATCGACATTACTGGGCACCAACTGTATGTGGCGAAGGAGGCCCATTTTGCCAACAATCAAAGCACAGTTGAATTATGTTTCCATCTGGTTTGGCAGGGTTAGGTCAGGAGATGTTATTTAGTTAAGTACATAGTTGAATATAAGCTGATACAGAATTCTAGCCATATTTTAGAGGGAAGTACAGAGTTTAGGAATGAATACTAATGACTAAAACACAGATTCAGCTACCATAATATTTTAGCAATATTATGTTTTAACATACCATTATAATGTATGCCATTGTACAGACAAGGTAATAGATCACACATTCCCATTCCTAAGAAGGTAATGATACCACAGGTCAAGTATGACTTATGACTTTAAATTTACTAATATCATTGGGTTAATTATTTGGTAAAGCTATGGTCAGCATGACCTCAAAACTATTTCCTTGTATTTATTGTCTTGTTATTCCCTTGGCTCTCTGCTATTCCTACTTATCTTTTGTTCTTGTGCTTAGAAGTTCCTGTCCTTTGAAATAACTGGGCATGGCACAAACAGGCCATGACATTTCTCTTTCTTAACATTTTTTAGAAAACACAGTGGCTGTTACATACAGTGCTTCTATGCAGGACACGTCTGGGAATTCTTTCACAAATTAAAGAACATGAAAATACAGCCATTGGGATGTTTTATTACTCCTCTTGTTGAAAATTATTGGATTTACATTTTTCAAACACACTCTGGCTAGAAATACACTATGGCTAGAATTGTGGTTTAGATTTACATATGTATTTTGGGATGTTGAAGAAGGACGTGTCCTGTACCTCCTTGCGAAGCACTTCTTGTCCTGGGTACTCAAGTGGCAGCCAGAGTGTTTGTGGGCTTAGCTCCAACTTCTTAGACACTGATCCTTTTCAGAGTGAACCTAGGCATGTTCCAGTTACCTCCATGCACCCAAGGAAGATGGATCAGCTGGGGATGGAGACTGCTTCTTTTTCTCTTGATGCACAAAGACAGCTAAGTGCATCCCTGTAGCCAACTACTAGCCAAAGTGATAGCTGCATCTACAAGCTTCTGTTAAACATCCAAGAAAGAAATGAGGAAAAGGCACAGTTTTCACCCCCAGGTAATGATGGTAATCCTGGTGGAAACTTAACTATGCCAGCAAGTTTACTGTGCCATACCTTCTAATGTCTTCTTGCATCACACACATATTTTAGTACCTTGAGACATGCTAGTATTTGAACTGAGGTAATAAAGTATCTTGCAAACAAGTTACATTTCCTTTTACTGCTTTGACCTAATTTGTGGTTTGATGTAATTTATTCGTATTTTTAATGTAAAATAGAGGACTTGCAACCTATTTTAAAGGTAAATTATTACACTAGAACGCATCCTAAAGCAGTATGTTACTTTTTTTTGCTGAAGAAAGACCGTCTTGGGGTTCTGGAGGTGTTCAGGGTAACAGAAAATGATTTGGGGGGGGGTGCATGAGATACCAGAGCCCCAATTCACTCATCCTTTGTTCTAGAGGCAACTTGGCATCAGCTATTGAAGCAGGGTGCTGGAATGACTTAGCAGGTTTTTTGTCCAGGTTTTATAAATGAACCTGCTAAGTGTCCCAATTAATGGCCTCTTCAAGACAAACAATATGTGCCGATAGTGATTGTTTGCATTTTTCAGTAACTGGATCCTGTTAACAATGAAATTGCTCTAGATCAAGGGAGTGGCATGGGAACATGTGTAGCATTCTTCTGCAGTGCCTTTTTGCCTATATATCTGTGAGACTTGATCAATTGTTTCTGGAAGATTATTGCTATTCTCATTGGGAATACACAGTTCTATGTGTATTACTCCACAGTAAATATGTGTATAACCTTATATAATGGGTGACATTCTAGATATTGTACTGTGCTCCAAACCTGTCACCTTGTTTTTGTTTTCTTTAGGAACAAAAGCTTCAGTTGCACATGTTAGCAAAAGAAGACCATCAGAAAAGTCTGAATGAATTTGAAAAATGCCATACAGTTATCACAGGTCAATTTGAAATAATAAAAAGCAATCATGAGAGATTAGAACAGAATGGTAAATATCTGATAAATATACTACATGTTACAACTTTTATTAGTGAGTGATGAGAAATGCAGCAAAACCCAATGGAAGGGAGACCATTTGAAGACAAATGGTGAAATCTCATCTTTAATTGATAGTATAGATTCAGAGACAGAAAAGGAAGTAACAGAGTAGTCAAAAATGCAGTAGCATACTTGAAACTAGCAACTGGTTTGCAATTACATAATCTAGGAGGCTGCTTAGGTCATCCTCAACAAGGACATAATCTATTCTGTGTATTTATGGCATTAAACATTTATTGCAGAGGAAATTCATTTTATACTGCATTAACATTGGTAATCACTAGGTTTATCACTTGTACATTCTGAACTGTCTCTGAAAAAATCATTTGGAAGGTCACACACTGAACAAGAAAAGACTTCCACTTACAAAGTTCTGATTTTAATTTCATGATTAATCATATGTGAATATTTCTTAGAGTTTTTTTTTCTTTCTAAACAGTTTTTGTTCAGCATGGCAATTTTATGCTGATTATATAGAAAAAATGTAGGGTAGATGAATATGTATGTTTTCTAAAAATGCATGAAATAAATGGATACATTAAAGAACTGAGTATGTGCTAGTATGACTTCATGGTTCAGTTATTATCTAAGTACCTTGCAGAAGTTTTCACTCTTTTTTACTTTCCACAGTTTGTTGTATTATAACTTGAACTGAAATCAGTTCAGTTGGAATTACCATGTGATGTACATAAGGGACTCAACACCATGAAGGTGTCATTTTTTGTGACACCAAAGATGAGTATATTGATACTTGGTTGCAGAAGCACTCATCCCCTTTTTATGACACATGTAAATAAGATCTAATGTAACTCATTGCCTCCAGAAACAATGTGTAGTTGGATGAAATCCACCTGTGAGCGTCTCCGGTGCCACATCTTCTCAGATCAGAGGCTCTTGTCTAACATACTGTTCAGCAGTTATGATGTCATGCACTGGATTTGCAATATTGCAATTACTGGGGATTCACATTTACGGTTGTTCACCTCATTCTGAACATGGGCCCAGAAATATACCTGGCAGCATCTAGATCTAGCCCAGCAACACCTAGATTAAAGCATTTCCAAGGATGTGGAGATCAGAACACTAATAAACAATAGTTGCAGTACAATCCTTGTCACAGAGTGCCTTAGGATAAGCAGTTGTGGCACAGTATTGAGATTCTGTGTATATCAAATGGCAACAATGCCAATTAAATCAATTTCAGTTCCATGTCATAACACAACAAAAGGTGGAGCAACAGTTCTGCAAGGTTGCTACTCCAGAGAGATTGTTTAGATCTGCTCTTGGATTCAGTTTTTCACTATTAAAAGAACAACAACAAAACCTAAACAAAAATATTAAAAATCAGGCATATAGAACTGACAAGTTAACTTAATCGATGGAAACTGACAGTTAATATTGTTTTTTAAAAAACTGTTTATCAACCCAGTTAAGGAAGCAAGTCAGTCCAATAAGAGATTAACAGCCATAAACAAAAGACAAGAGTCTGAGATAGATGAACTGAGAGAGGTAGGTGTGAAGAACATTCAGCAGTATTTATTTCTCTCTGTTTCTATCCTGTATCTTCTCAAGGGTCAAATTGCTTAGTATGGCTTGCAACCCAAGGGCTTGATTGCGCTATGGAAAGGTCAATTGTAAAAACATGTATTTACAGGGTTTGCACCAGAGTGCTTTCCAGTTCAGTTCATATCATGCAAGTGGTTGCACAGTAGAGCTCAAATGTTTGCAGTGCTGTTTATGCTACAGTTGGTGCAATCCAGTGTAATTGGGTACAAAATATAAAAGAAATATGATAAAACCAGTATGCCCAAGTATAGATATATTCCAATAAAATCCTGAAATATAAAATTATCATACAACTGCTTAGTTCTAGCTAATAAAATCTATTATGTGTGATTAACATGCATTTTATAGAAATGTTTTGATATGTATCTTTTATGGAACTGCATTTTAATATCTGTGTTTGTAGAATGTTTTATAGTATTTGTGTGTCTTTGACTGTGTTGCGACCTGCTTTGAGCCATGGGGAGAGGTGGGTAAAAAATAAAATTATTATTATATTATTATAAAATCTAGGCAATACATAGGAAAATTTTTATAAGACTTCCAAAAGCCATAGAAACTAACAAATGAACAGGGATGGCTTCTTGAAATGCAAGGGATAGTTACATAGTGCTAGCCACCAAGAACATCTTTCTCCATGTCTTTTGCTGTTTGAAGTTGGCATACGCATAATATAGACAAGGAAGCCCTACTGGATAATGTTATAATAGAAAGATGTGGGAGATAGATTTGTAGGGCTCAGACTATTGAAGAATTTGTAGTTGAGGCCAACCCAGCAGCTTGAATTGTAATAATAGGAACCAATACAGGTACTGGGATTCATATTTATTAATCTCTTTGGCAACTTAACTCTGGCAGTAAGTGGACTACATCACCTGGTATTTCAGTGCTGTATAAAAGGATAACTTTGTTTTACCTGTGTACTATTATTTGCATTTTCAATAGAATCTACATCTTCTCATTGTTAAGATTAATTGAATTTTTAAAATGTATGGAATCCTGTTAGAAATCATCTATATGTCATTGATCAAATAAAATAAAATTCAAATAGATAAAATCAATATTTTATTAAAGGCTGAAATTGAAAACAATAGTTGGAGACCATTACTTAAGGATATTTATGAATAGGATCCTTTCTCTTAATTTCAGAGAGAGGTCTAAAGCATTTTGGAATCTGCTTAGAGCTTCTTCACTCCAAGATTAGAGTTGATGGAGTAAAAATGGGCTTTGGGGAATATACCTATGTTTTCTCTGGGAGCTTTGTTTTCACTTTTTTACCCCTTAAAGCATGAGACAAAGCATCCTCAAATCTACTCCTTTAGAGGCAGTGTAATCCTCCTAAGCCATCATAAAAATGTATTCTTTCCCCTTGGACAGGAAAAGGAAATGCCAGGTGAGTAGGTCAGCCTGTATTGTTGAATACAAAATCCCTTGACATCAGCAGCAGAGGAACTATGCAAACAGAAACATGTGTCCCTAAGCAGATTCTCTTTTTCTGGATAAAGAGTATTGTTTACTGAGAAAAGACTTTTCATTCAGTTGGTAGCTGTGTTTATATAGCTTGGTATACATAAAGTTCAGCAGCTCAGATAATCTTCTCCTTTCTACTGTTATATGATTTTGTCCAGAACAGTTAAACTATTGGACTATGATAAGGGGAATTCAACTTTTATGGAGAAAAGTTAAACAGAGCAAATTTAGTTGCTCATAGATAAAATTGCCATTCTGAATTCTTGGTTCAGTGCTATGGCATCATGAAGAATTCTTGATACTATCTAGAACATTCATAACCTTTCCTGTTTGTCTGAGTAAACGTCAGAGCACTCAAGGAGAGAGAGATATTAAACAGGCTTCCAGTACAAAAAGGGGAGGGGTAGGAAAGAGGTAAAATATTTATGACTCCATGGACTATATATTGCAATTTCATAAGATCAAAGTATGTACTGCTTATTTGCTGTATTACGTGTTTAAAAGAAATTAACGGTTACCCTCCCCCCTTCCCACACTTTAGTGCAGTAGCTATCCACTGATGTCTGGCATGACAATAATTTTGTATTTAATGCCTCTAATATTCTCATTCACATTTTTATTAAAATGTTAGTTACTTGGAGGAAGGTAAACAGTATTGACTTCATTGTGTGCCTTCAAGTAATTTTAAACTTGTGGCGACCCTATGGAGATTATATTACTGTGGTTTGTTTGGGGTTAGATAATCTTTGATAAACTATTCATGTGTTTCTTTACTAAGGAACTAAAGAAAGTTACTGCAGACCTGATAAAGTCCAATGTCACTTGTCAGCACAGAGTGGGAGAAGAAAATCTCAGTTTTATAGCAAAAGAACAGGAGTTGCAAGAGTTATGGAAAAGAAATTCCATGGTATTGATGAGTGTCTGCTAACATTACTTATTTAATTTTTTTTAAAAGAGTAGTATTGATATTTAAGAAGATGTCTTTGATCTTATATTATTGCAGAAATAATGGTCCTTTGAAGATTGCTGAACCCCCAGCAGGTCAGGGTCCATGGGAGTTGCAGTCAAAAATCAAAAAGATTTCTGCTATGTTAATCTTCTTCGCTTTAAATATTATATGTAGTAAATAGGGTAAAGGTAAAGGTTTTCCCCTGACGTTAAGTCCAGTCATGTCTGACTCTGGGTATTGGTGCTCATCTCCATTTCTAAGCTGAAGAGCCAGCGTTGTCTGTAGACACCTCCAAGGTCATGTGGTCTCCAGCTCAGTGCTTTAACGCACTTCGCCACAGGGGCTCCATATGTAGTAAATATGCAATGTAAATGACTGTGAAATAATTCAGTGCAATAATTATATCCACTGTTAATTTTTCTATGTAGGTGTACCTCAGTTAATAAAGCTTCTAATAGTTAAGCTCCTTTTTACAAAGACTTTTTACCCCCTAGCATCTCCTATCTTTTTTCCTCATCCTCCATCTAGCTGGAAGGTATTTTTAAAAAAAATCAGTATCAGCATATTGAAGGAAGACTGGAGAAAGAGACTTTCCCTGATTGCATTATGAAAGAAGGTAGTCTTAAAAGTTCAACATGTTTTTGTTTACTCAGTGAAACATTTATTTGACCTGGCTGTTTCATTTTTACATCTGTATATTGTTAATTTAAAATAAAAAGTTAGCCGAAACATATTGAACAGCTCTTCCTTTTTTGAGGTATAGGAATCTATCTCAATTTTTTCCATGTTATTTTTGCCCCAGTAGCCAAATCTTCTGTGAAAGAAGTACAATTGTAAAATTGTTAGCATATTATTGAATTGTAAGCATTATTATTTGCATGCACTAATTCTTAAAAGGCACAATTCACCTGGCTTTCACATTCTCCCTATTCCTTCTTATACTCTGTATTGCCTTCAGGAGTTTCCAGGGGTTGTCTGGTCCTGCCCCACTTAGGTATTTTTTCCTGTATGGGGAGATGTGCAGATGGGAGATCATAAAGTGACAACAGCAACAATATAGTAATATTAAATACTAATATTGTGCTATGCTAATAATATAATAATATTGATAATAATATTATAATGTAATACAATATAATACTAATAATAATAGAACATAATTATATTTATATATTAATATAGTAATATGTAATATTACTAATAATATTGTAGTATAGTGGTCTAGTACAATATAGTAATATATAATGCTAATATTGTGCTGTGCTAATAATATATTGTATGTACATATAATATTGATCATAATATTGTAATACAATGTAATACTAATAATAATACAATGTAATAATACAATACAGTAGAGTCTCACTTATCCAACATTCTGGATTATCCAACGCATTTTTGTAGTCAATGTTTTCAATGCATTGTGATATTTAGGTGCTAAATTCATAAATACAGTAATTACTACATAGAATTAATGTGTAATGAACTACTTTTTCTGTCAAATTTGTTGTATAACATGATGTTTTGGTGCTTAATTTGTAAAATCATAACCTATTTTGATGTTTAATAGGCTTTTTCTTAATCTCTCCTTATTATCCAACATATTCGCTTATCCAATGTTCTGCCGGCCCATTTATGTTGGATAAGTGAGATTCTACTGTAATTATATATTATATATTACATGTAAAATTACTAATAATATTGCAGTATAGTGGTATAGTACAATACAGTAATATATGATACTAATATTGTGCTATGCTAATAATATAATATATTGTATGTACATATAACTTGTAAGCTGCTCTGAGTCCCCTTCGGGGTGAGAAGGGCGAGATATAAATGTCGTAAATAAATAAATAAACAAATAAACTGGATTTGGCCCATGGTCTTTTTTCTATTTATAGGAGAAAGAGTTAAATACAACATTAATTGAAGAAAATACACATCTGAAGGAAGAGAAGCAGGTAAAGATTAGTTAATGTGTATTGTGAATGTATCACAAATTAACAATGATTATTAGAAATACATGCAATTATAAAGAGACTTCCAAAGAATAACATGCGAACTGTTACATAGTTTTTTAGCATCTTCATGTCTTTTTATCTACTTTGTAAATGACGTGCTTAAACTTGATCATCCACAGTGTAGAAATCAGGTGTCTTTTCCTGCCATAGTAATTAAGAAGTGATGGTAAAGCTATCAGATAATATTGAAAAAATAGTATTCAGGAGCCTGCATAAAATGTCCACCCAATGTTGATAAGGCTTTCTCTAATTACTGAGACTTACTGTCAGAGATGCTCCTGGACCCCATCATCACTTCTGAACCTTTAGATTCTGGCAGTGGTTGACAGCAGATCTTTGCTACTCTTAATAGCCTCATTGTATATACTTAAAATGAAACAAGCTTAACTCAGTCCCAACTTCCAAGTAGATGTTACATCTGGGTCTGCTCAGAGATTAGAACAGTAATCCATTGCTTGTTATTTTTTGAAAGGTGGAAGTATTCATTATTTAAAATGTGTCATTTATGAAGTTATTTTAATATTTATATTATTTAAAATGCAATCTTGAACCAAAAGGAACATTTTAGGAATAAGGTAACTTGTTACACATATAAAGTATAACATTACACTTACTAAAAATTGTTAGTACATGTAACGTTACTAATGATTATTTTTTTAAAGGACCTTGTCATGCTCTCATTGTCCCACCCAAAGTAATGCATTAAAGGTATTGTTGCCATCTGTAACTTGGGTCTACTCTGTATTATATATTAATATATTAAAAAGAAAATTAGTAAAACATTCAAGTCAGGATTAAGTTTAATGAAATTGTGCTCAGAAAACTGTTAGTGGAAACAAGAGGAAGCTGGACCTTGCCCATGTTATAGCCTTCTACACACACCACCAAAAGTAGCTGTAAAGGGTTGGGAAACCTCACAGAGCCATCATAGGGGGATTGTAGTGAGAAAGAAGAAGAAAATCCAACTTGCTCAGAGGTATTTTCTAGTGCCAAGCTAAGTGATGGCTCTGGTGCAATAGGAAGGGTGGACAAAGACTTCTGTGCCTAATAGCAAAGCTATTAAAAACAAGGTAAAATACTGGAATAGTTCACATTTTCCTAAAAAAAAACCTTTTGGTAACACGGTATTGTCCCAGAATATCTCTGGATAGAGAAGTAAGATGATAGGGCCAGGTTTTTTTTTACAGTTCCTGTCTGAGTTTCCTATGTTTGGTTTACAAGAAAGAGGTGCTAAAGATTGAATTGCAAAGTTTTCAGTTACTCTCAGTACCTGGTAAAAAGAATCAACTGAAGGGGAAAAATACAGGTGACCTTGCTTTTGATGAGTCTGTTAGCTGAAAAGTTAAGATTCGGGTACTTCAGACTGATTCATTATGCTTAATATAGACAGTTCAGTTGGCCAGCTCCAAGTGAATTAAAATATGTACAAATGCACCTGGGAGCCAGGGTGGTGTAGTGGCTTAAATAGTGGATTGTGGCTGTGAAGGCTAGGGTTCGATTTCCTGCTTGGCCGTGGAAATTCACCTTGGGAAAGTCTCACATTTTCAAGCCCTGAAAACTCCATTATAGGGTCACCTTAGAGTCACTATAAGCCCCAAAAGACTTAAAAGCACACAGCAACTACAATAACAATAATTTTATCATCTCCCAAGAGATTCTAAAGGTTGTGATCATGACATAGGGGTTAGTCTTGAGTCTCCTACATGTCCAGTAATTATAATGGGAGTCTTTAATGCAAGAACAGATTATAATAACATGATAGCAACAGAAAAATGTGCTCTAAATTTGAAGAGTAGGAATGCAGACAGGTGAGATCTTTCTTCTCTAAGACAGCTGCATGATGGAACCATGAATCTCTTGTTAAAGGATCTGTCAGAGAAGCAAAAGCAAGCCTCTTATCACAGATTTGGACAAATACAGAACAAACTGAAAATACACAAAATTTAGAATACATTGGCAATTGATAACTTGTAAAACCGAAGAAAACTAAATATGGCTTAGAACTTCATCCCACGAGAATAGGAAGACTGGGGGGATCGTAGTTTTGCCATGGTGCTTTGGGATGCCTCCCGCCCCCCAAATCTTTTCACTTTAGAACACAAGCTACATTTGAGATACCTTTCCTGTGAAAAAGGGAAATGTAAGAACAGCAAAGTAGCATATTTGCAAGATTGTGCAGTTGAGGAAATGGAAAGAACATAATAAATTACCGATCCTTCTTCCATAGTCCCCAAATGGTAATAGTGGGAGAAAGGGAGCATTATTGGCCACCTCTGCTCTGCCCACACAATATCATCGTATTGATTACATTTACAAGCGGACAAGTGGAATTCCATCCCACTTGATATTTTTTGATTTTGTCCATCTCTACACAGGGAAACAAAATGAAGTCGCTTAACTTTAGAGTTCTGAATACCTGGTTCAATGAACATTTTAAATTGGGAACTGACTTGAAAGCCACGGAATGACCATGCATTGTCTGATGGGCTCCATGGGTGGCCATTTTTTAAGTGTTTAGGCACACTGCAAAACTGCATGTGATAGGTCATTAGAGGAAGGCATTATGTCCAAAATATTAAGACCATATTTTTAGCAAGCCTTTAATTTAGATGCAGGAACAGATTCAGTCAGTATCATGGTTGTCCCTGTGTGCCGTCAAGTCATTTCTGACTTCTGGTGACCCTAAATCAATGGTTCTCAACCTGTGGTCCCCAGATGTTTTTGGCCTTCAACTTCCAGAAATCCTAACAGCTGGTAAACTGGCTGGGAATTCTGGGAGTTGTAGGCCAATAAATCTGGGGACCCCCAGGTTAAGAACCACTTCTCTAAATGAACATATCAGAGGGTTTTCTTGGCAAGAGTTGTTCAGAGGGGGCGGGGGGCGGCGGCCCTTGCTTACGTCTGAGACTGGGAGAATGTGGCTGCCTGAAAGTCATCCAGTAGGAATTCGAACCTTAGTCTCCAGAGTATAGACCAGTGTTCCAAAAATTACACCACTCTGTCTCTTGCTATCATTACAACTTCCTAATAATACAGAAACTGATACTTGGCCAGATGTGACAGCTATTTAAGTGAAACAACTAATTTCAAACCTGCTTAAGTGGAATGCACAGGGGAAGCTAGACTTACTTTTGGACAGCCCTCGGTAGTAGGCCCTCATAGCACTTATTTTAACTTGAGAATTTCCCAGTAGTTGGAATAAAAATATTGCTGTCTCTGTTTTTAAGAAGGGCGATAAATGTTATCTTAGTTAATCTAACTTTAATTTTTAGTAGAAAAGAGAAAATGTGTGGTACAGTAATATCTTGAGATAAGAATTTAATTGGTTCCATGACCATGTTCTTAAGTCAAAACGTTGTTTGGATTTTAATTGTACTTGTTTATTTTATGGACATATATGTGTATGGCATTGAATCGCTGCCTGCGCCCTATTTGGGGTGAGAAGCGTGGGGTACAAATGTGGTAAATAAGCATTCTTATCTCCAAGTGAATTTTCGCATTGAAATGCATTAAAATGCTATTAATACATTCCGGCCCACTAAAAACACCCTAATTTTTGTTATGTGTTTTTAAATAAGAAAATATACTTTATAAATAACAAATAATGTATAAAATGTTCTGAGATAGGCAGTGCTTGGTTCCACCCAGCCACCGTGGCAAAGAAACACATTTGAGGCAACAAAATGTGTTGGCCAGTGTACATGTTCTGACCCCGCACTAGTTATTTGGAAGGTATCTGCAAAGCAGGGAACAAATTGAATGCTACACATTTGAAGTAAGAACAATTTATTAAATAACAGATCTCAAACTTCTTCTTCTCAAGATTTTACTGCCAGTCTTTGTGAGGAGGGTTAAAGTCCTTGAAGCATGATCACAGTTCTGACTGGATGTCACTTTAATATGGTTTCAGTTGGATCTTAATTTGTTATATCTTTGAGGTGGATTTACTTTGTGTCTTTAGTTTTATGTAACTATGATGTATAGCTCCGATGTGACTGACTTGCGCAGCTTTGACATGTTGCGTAGCTTCGACGTGAGGTTCTATTTTGTGATTCTTCCACCTTCCCTACTCTTCTTCCAATACCACACTGCCTGACTCCTCAAGGAGCCAGAAGGGTCTTGGCCAAGACTCTGCCCCTTAGAGGAGTCTTAAAGGGAAAGGGCAAGGGAGACTTCAAACACAAGGAGGAAGAGGCTACCTAGACAAATCCCACAAATTATACATAACATCTCCTCATATACATCTCCTCTAACTAAATGAGGGCTCAACAAGAGTAAACAGTGAGAAATCTTGCAGAGGCGTGACAGCACAGCAAGGCAATTCTTAATGTTGCTTAAGCAGTTTTATCAAATAGGCTTACACAACAGTTTATGCTAAATTAGCAAAAGTCAGTTAACATACCAGTAATAGACCATCTCTATATAAGCATCTATAAACTTCCACCTCATTATTATGTATGTTCCCTTTAAATGTTGAGTTTCAGTGGCATCAGTTGGATGAAATTAGTGACTACCAGTCTGACTTCCATACTATTCTAACCCAGATGTCAATATATGCTCCTGATAGTCTAAATGTGGAACCCAGAGGTTCTGATGGAAGCATCCTACTGCAAAAGTATTGTATGACCAACTATTTATTTTTGTGTAACATTTGCTTGTGCTAGCATGATCACCTTTACATAATGACCTTGTTATTTGAAATGCATTTTCCTTCCTTCATCAAATAAGGAAATTATTGCTTCACTACAACATATGCAGCAACTTCTCAGCAGACAAACAGAAGTGAATGCAAAGATGGAGCTGGGGATGACTAAACTGAAAGAAAAATGCCAGGTCAAGTGTTAATTATAGATTCTACAGATATCTGCAAATACATTTTAAAAGAGTTTGTGTGTGTGTGTGTGTGTGTGTGTAAGGTGCACTAAATCTTGTCACCTTTTATACATTTTTTAAAATATGCAATACATGTCAAATATCCTCTTGACAATAGGGATGGCAATGAGTTAACCCATTGTTCTTATTATTTACTTATTTATTTACAGTATTTATATTCCGCCCTTCTCACCTCGAAGGGGACTCAGGGCGGATCACATTATAACACACATAGGGCAAACATTCAGTGCCCATAAACACATCAAACAGAGACTGAGAGACACACGCAGAGGCAAGTTAACCTTCTTCTGAGGGGATGTTCGATTCTGGCCACCGGGGGGAGCAGCTGCTTCATCATCCACACTGACGGCACTTCCTCATTTCAGGTCGTAAATTAGTTAATCTTGCCTCCCCACTTTATAAGTGGTACCTTATCTCCTACTTGATAGATGCAACTATCTTTCGGGTTGCTAGGTCAGCAACGAGCAGGGGCTATTTTTTATTTTTAATTGACGGGTGCTCACCCCGCCACGGGCTGGCCTCGAACTCATGACCTCATGGTCAGAGTGATTTAAGGCAGCTGCTCAACAGCTGCGCCACAGCCCGGCCCCAAGCAGTATAATTTAAATCCCTTCTTAGTGGACTTTCTGCCACAAAAGCATATATATTCTAAATAATATCAGTAATTGTGTGCTGGCCTTATTTTAGCAACCCATTTTCTAGTTTTGTTTTTAAAAACCTGAAAATAAAAAAACCCTAAATACTAAAATTCTTACTACAGAACTCAAAGTCTGCACTACAGATTTTAATTAATCTTGCATCTAAATTACATGGAATATTAATAAAGTAAATTGAGCTTTGATTGCTATAATAAAAGTATGTTCTAGGTTGTACTGTAGTGTTTATCTTCACAAACAAAGGTTTAGAATGTGCTACACTTCATATTTCTTAGCTCTGCACTTTATATTACTTTTTCAGCACATTAAAACTTATGCAGTGAAACTGAATAATGGCAAGTATTTTTATACCCTTTTATAGCCATTTCTTTTTCATAACCTCCCCCTGCTTTGTGTTAGCTAAACTATAAGCACCTTTCTGTTAATTTATGAAAATTATTGTTGTGATAGCACATTATCACTGATCTGTATGGCATTTTCAGCATGTTAGCAGAAAAGGTCCAAGCAACATAAAACACATCAAAATTCATTAATGTGGTATTGATTATTTTTTGGATAATTAATTTTATTGCAGACCCTTGAAAGAGATAATGAGCTGCAAAGGGAGAAGGCAAAAGAAAATGAACAAAAGTTCCTTAATCTTCAGAATGAATATGGGAAAAGAAAAGCCACTTGGAAAGATGAGGTTGGGTTTTTTATTTAAATATTTGTGTATTAACAAGGCTTCTAAGCAGTAATCAAAACATTCCAAATAATTCCAGAAATTCAAGGAAGTTTTACATAAATAAGAATATGATCAAATATTATTTACCTCTGAACATTTCAAATTTATCTAGGTGATTTTTTTTTTGCAGTATCCAACAATTCTACTGGTAGAATGACAAATTATTACAGGGTCAGTTAAGTGTCCTTTCTTATGCTTTCCCAGAACTGATTCCGGCAGCTTGGGAAGCCTTCTGAAGCTAGCTATAGGTCCTAGGGAGCTATAGGGGGAAGAGGGATGGAAGAAAATTCCAGGCAACCACCAGTCAAGTGTTCAGTTTTCGCTTTAGCTAATTTCAAACTAGAATGTGCTTTGTTCACTAGAGAAATGAGAATACGTGTTTGAGAGCTGAGTATTTTAGTTGTCTCTGTAATAGATAATTTTTCAACAGCTGTGCTAGGAATTCAGTAAGAATGAGTGGAAAAGATATGCTCCATAATTGCCTTTTGTATTCATTTGAAATGTTCTCCCAGGGAAAATAATCCATGGGTCAAAATGGGTTCTATGCATCTCCCCATTCAACCAAAAAAGCAGAATATCTACAGTATGTGTAGGAGCATAACACTTTTGTTAAATATGTGTGGTGCACATGCATTCTTTCTGCTATCTGAAGCCCTTTAGAAGATTTAAGATTTAGATTGCCATTGTTCATCCAATATAAATGTAATCTCTATTGTCAAACACTAAATTTACTTTGTCCGGATCACCTGATTCTGTAGTACGTATGGAACAGATTGAGATACCTAGGGTCATTTGCTTGAATGATAAAGTTGGCAGATGCCCCTCCTTGGAAAAGTTATAATTCTCACATTCTTTTTTTTAATAAAATAAGCAAGTAGCTAGCCTTTTAGAAGCTGAAATATGAGATAAAATATACAGTCATTGTGTGTTTGTTTTGTATGCAATTAGGCTGTTCCCACCTTTTAATGTTTTTAGTCAATAAATAAAGTCATTGTGATGTCTCATACTCACTGCTTGGAGAAAGAAATGCTTACTTTTAAAGCCATTTTGGTCTCTTATATAAGATGGAAGTGATTTTTATCTTACCATAACTCATATTTTATAATGAATAATCTATATATATATATAAATGTAATGTACATTTATTATGGAGTAAACAACAAAACCACTGAATCAAATCACAGCAAATTTGACCACAAAAGACATAGTCATCCAAAATATGTCTTTCAAACAAAAAACCTAGAAAAAAGTCCAAATTAGAGGACGAGGAAAAGCCGTTTCCCCCCCTAAATGCCAGTTAGAAGGGTATGCCCCGCCCACTTCGTCTCCTAGCAACCCATTCAGCAACAGTGGAACTCAGGGCTTCTTCACGGAGGTCTCTTCTACGCTGCCTATAAAATACAGATTATCTGATTTGAACTGGATTATATGGCAGTGTAGACTCAAGGCCCTTCCACACACCTATATAACCCAGAATGCCAAGGCAGATAATCCACAGTATCTGCTTTGAACTGGATTATCTTGCGTCCACACTGTCATATAATCCAGTTCAGTGTGGATTTTATACAGCTGTGTAGAAGGGGCCTCATATAATCCAGTTCTAAGCAGATAATATAAGATTATAAATATAATATATAATTATTGTGGTATAATAATATAGAACAATAATCTCTAAAATCAGGACAGTAAATAAAGGGCAACACAACCTCTGAGGATGCCTGCCATAGATGTGGGTGAAACTTCAGGAGATAATACTTCTGGAACATGGCCATACAGCCCGGAAAACACACAACAACCCAGTAAATAAAGAGCAACACTTTGAAAACAGGGAAATACCAGAAAGGAAGCAACCAGGGCCAGCTAACACCTCCCAAAAAGGATTCCCCCAGGCAGGAAGCAGGCAGGCTTTGAAGCTGCAATGCCATTAAATGTTAATCAAGGTGGCTAATTGCAGCATTCATAGTTGCCACACCAAGACTATTAATTGCTAATTCAACCTGGCCAACCAAGAATTCCACAAGGTAGAAAGCCCTCAGGATTTGAAGCTACGAGGCTACTCCATCCCGTTCAACCTGCCCAAGGCAGGATGCCTCTATATAGAAAGCGGCCAGGCTTTGAAGCAGCGAGGCTATTCAGTGCAATTCAGATTGGCCAAAAAACCCATTCCCCTAGAACGCAAGTACCCAGCCTTCCAAGCAGCAAGCCTATTCCATTGTATTCCAGCTCACCAAACAAGGATTCACATAAGAAGAAAACGGCCAGGCTTTGAGGCTGCAAGGCTATTCACTGCTATTCCACCTGGTCAACAAATAATTCCCATAAGCCACAGCAACGCGTGGCCGAACACAGCTAGTGGTCTATATTTTTCTAACTTTTTTATGCTCAGAAATCTAGAATGTTAATGTAACTATGATTGGACACAAGTATGTTTATTTTAAAGCAAATATTAGCAGAAAAGATAGGCATACATCAATTTTCAGAGGCTGTCCTGGGTTATTTATAGTATTGGCTAATCCATTGAAAACTCAATGCACATTAAAAATACTTTATTGGTGTATGAAGATGAAGACTACTATTGTTGAACTGAACATAAGATGACATTGAGATATGACACAGACTTTTCCCCTTCACTTTCCCTGCAGCCATAGGAACTGCTCTAACCTGACTTGGAGATTTTGTGTAATTTGCCACAAACTGATGGGCATTTTCCTTTATCTCTCAGGCTTTACACAATTCATCTCAGGTTAGAGCTCTTCTGTGGGAATAAGCACTTCAGGCCACAAAGTCAATGCTAGGAAATGTTTAAATTGTGGCTGTTCAAAACCTTTATTATGTGGATATTTACTATATTGACTGATGTGTCTATTGTGTCCCTTGCTATTTTGGTTTTTACTCATTCTGCTTAATTAAAGCTAGCAGGTTGCAACCCAAAGCTGGTTTTGGCTACAGGGCCCACAATTCATACTAATAACAGTAGACCTGAATTTCAAAAGGAAATACTTAAATTTCAAAGTGGATTTCAAACTTCACCTCTCCATTCATTGATTTGTTAAATTTCTGTGCCATCCAATAGTCAAAAGCCTTTTCATATTAGATGAAGAGAATCAAAATCTCAGTTTAATCCCATGTTACACTCATGCACCTAAAAGAGATAGTACATTAATTCTGTGCTGCATTGTCATGAGGTTTGAATTTCAACATAACATGTACACTGTCAAAGGCTACAGAATCAAGATGGGGAGAATCACCACTTTATTTTATGCTTCTTATTAAGAACCATTTCAGGGATTGTTTCCTTTATCCACCTCCCCATTGAAAATAGTGGAGTGAAGAGGAACAACAGCTACCTTTCTGTGTGCATCCAAATGCAAATCTCAATGCATGCTACTCATCTTTCTATGAGATGCAGATCTGGATGTACATGTATGACCCCACTGTGTTTAAGTGGTATTCATGTGGTTTTGTCAATAGAAATGTCTTCTTTGGTCACCTGATACTAGCCTGTTTGCAAACATAATCTTTTGCAAAGAAATTTCAAAGAGACACAGTGGGTTAAAATGTTTCTGAAACCCTCCTCTCTCAAATTCATCTTTATTATAATGCAAATATGGTATCTTTTATTTTTACTCCAGGCTGAAAAGGTGTGTAATGAAAATCAAATACATACAAGCCATAAAGAAAACAAATCTACTCAAACAACATTAGGTGTTTGTAATAACGTTGCAGAAGAAGAAAATGGAGTAACAAACATTCCACCTTCTTCTTTTGGTTCTGGTGAAATGCAAACAGAACAAAGCAAAGGTGATACAAACAGAGCAGATGAGAATTCAGTTTGCAGTGAAGGTATGCAGTTAACAGTTACAATGAAACATGTCTAAAATTATGAATCAAAGTAATTGTTTTTTTTTTAATTATAGAAGAATAATTATTTTTGCTTTGCTAACCAAAATCTCAGAATTCAGCTAAAATATTTTAGTGTAATGTCACATGGTCTTACATTGGTATTTTTTTTGCCAGATGTTCATTTTAAAGTTGCAGCCTAAAATGTATTACAAATGCATGTGAGAGTATGAATATCCCTGCTTTACTACACCTATTTGTGGGAGGGGAATGATGCACTGTTTTCCAACTCCCAATGAGATAGTATGAAGTGAGGCTGCTAAACTGAAGGGGGAAGCTCCTTCCTGTCTCTAGTACTTGCTAGATAAGTGTTTATATGCAAATGTGCCATATATACAAGTTTTGGTTTTGTGTGTTAAAACAAATGATATTTCAGTCAATGAGGGACAAGGATTTCCACAGTATAAATGGAAGAAGAGTATGAGTAGAGTTAAGTCTGGCGGTGCTAGTATTTCTTTTTGTTACTTGAAATGTTAGAGTGGCAGAACTCTGGAGCTCTTCGGATAAGTGGTTTTAACTATTGGTTTCTTCATTATTCTCCTTGTTTATGATACTACCGTCAGCCCTTCACATTTGCTGGGGTTAGGGGCCCAGGACCTCGCAAAAGTGAAAACCAAGCAATCCTGTATGACAGGGAATTGGATTGGATGGCTCCTGTGGTCTCTTCCAACTCTATGACACTGTGATTCTATGGAAAAAATGCTCAAGTTCTGCTCCCTGTTTTTGAACACATGTTCTATAATTTGCACAAGTTAAAAGCATGGATTTGTATTTTCAGACAATAATTGCTTAGTAGAGAATCTGCAGATGCTCCAAAACTGGAGTTTGAAATCAAGTTTCTCTCCCCTCTCTCATTCTCAATCTCTTTCACATACATAAACAAAGTGGATATATGCATGAATTTACACAACAGACACATACTAATGATAGTCTCATTCATCATATTATTCAACTGCTGATAGTCCCTTTTGCTAGCTAGACAAACAACTCAAAATCAGTCTGACTAAAGAAAGCAAATTTGAGGACAGTAGAGGAAGGAAGTGTTAAGGAAAGAGGGGATACACACATTTGGGCCCCATGACACTAGCAGTGATTACGAAAATGCCAACTGGGGAGTAGGAGAAGAACAGGAATCACATCCAATAATTCTTACTTTAACTTTTAGACTTACAGAAGAATTAAATGTTCCTGAGGCCAAGAGTGTAGCCTGGATTGGCTGGAATAAGACACCTGCTTTGTGAATTCTAAATAAGATTCCACAAAGACCTTTACATGACAAAAAGTTGTACGACAGTAACCATTTTGAGATTCTCATTCTAATAAAATTTTATCAAGGAATAAAATTAGTTTCATTTGGATAGTATCAAAGTAAAAGTTAGAATGAGCAGCTCAACAAATTTTTAATCACACTTAGACTAGAACTACATTTAAAACCCTTTGGAAGTCAATTATTGTCTTCACAGTTCAGGTGCAATTTAAATCTTTCACATATCTTAAACATATATTTTTGGAGATAGTTGTGGGATGGGCTGTTAGGAAAAAAACTAGGAACTAGATAAAATAGTTCATTTATTTATTTACCCTATTTATACCCTGCCTTTCTCTACCCTGAAGGAGACTCAAGGCGGCTTACATATGGCAATTATTCAATGTCTTAAACATATACAAACATTAAGCTTAAAATAAATCGAATTAAAATTAATACATATTAAACATTTAAAAACATTACTTTCAATATTAAAATCATGCCATCCAGAAATTGTAGTCTAAGGCTGTTCCGTGGTCATTGCACATATTTCAAAATTATTATTGCACTGTGGTGGCACAGTGTGATAAAGCGCTGAGCTGCTGAACTTGCAGACCGAAAGGTCCCAGGTTCAAATCCCGGGAGCGGAATGAGCGCCCGCTCTTAGCCCCAGCTCCTGCCAACCTAGCAATTCGAAAACATGCAAATGTGAGTAGATCAATAGGTACCACTCTGGCGGGAAGGTAACGGTGCTCCATGCAGTCATGCCGGCCACATGACCTTGGAGGTGTCTACGGACAAGGCCGGCTCTTCGGCTTAGAAATGGAGATGAGCACCAACCCCAGAGTTGGTCACAACTAGACTTAACGTCAGGGAAAACCTTTACCTTTACCTATTTTCCAAAGACTTGATCCCAGAGCCAGGTTTTTACTTTCCTTCCAAAGGCTAGGAGGGAGGGAGTGACCTAATGCCACTAGGAAGGGAGTTTCACAGCCAAGGGGCCACCACTGAGAACGCCCTGTCTCTCGTCCCAACCAATCACACCTAGTTGGATAAAAGTAGTTGGAAATGGCAATGTTGTATACATTCTGCTGTTTCTGTTCCTTTCTATTCTATTGTATTCCATATGCCCGTTATAGGAAGAAAGAGGTTATCAAAGGAATAGATTGTTCTGTTTGCCACAATCTTTCTGATTTAGGACTTTAATGCCTGGGAGAGAAGGAAGTTAGGATGTTGGATCATATAGTTCTATAGGTAGGTGCAACTGGCTTGTGCAGCTGACCTGCCTGTGACAAAATAAGCAAATGACAAAGGAGACAAAGGCATTACACCTGCTATTAATTTCCACTTTTTTGTCACTGTGGAGATTTACTGTGTTACTTCCAAAAGACAGAAATACTTACTATCGTGCAGCCACAGCATGATAAAATATTTTAACATTTGTCTTGCTCTGAATACATTTTAGTTGTCATTTAGAAAATTATTTTGAATTGTATTTTCAAAGCATTTATACTTTAATGTTCATGATTAATAATATTTTCTCATCCTACCATATTTAGGTTATCTTGATCATTGTGTAAATGAAGATAATAAAGTTTGTCCTTTGAAGACAAAACAAAAGGAGCTTTCTGTAGGCATCCCCTTATATACAATCGGTGTCATTACTCCAGAACCAGCAGATGGGTCATGTATTGCTGAAGGTGAAGAAACTACAACTGAAAGAAAAGCAGATGAAATTGTTTTTGATAAAATAGAAGTCAGGGGAGACAACTCAGAAAATTACTGTTCCTCAGCAGAATTCCCAGTGGAAGATTGTAAAATGCTCTTAGAAAGTACTGAAGATTTAGGTAATTCTAACCAAAATACATATTTTTCAACAAAACCAAACAAACATCTAGATGGAAGTATTAGAAATAAATTTGCTTCTGAAAAGACTGAAATTATCAACTGTACAATCCATGAGGAAGCTTCCTCTGCAAGTGAAGATTGTGGCAAAAAGGATAGTGAGCATAATACAAATGCCCACATGAACTCTGAAAGTTATTCTGTGTATGATTCTGTGAATCATACAAACTTCCATCCTGATGGCTTAGATGAGTGCAGTGAAGTTTGTAAAGCAAAGCAAATATCACCAAGTCACAAAAACTGTGAGTGCTGTAAGAAAATCAGTTCATTCTACACACAAGAGGATACACCACCTTTGCATGCTTCTCTGAACAACCAATTAGGTAAAAATTCTCATATTAACAATGAAGAAAACTTGAGGAACCGCAATTTAAATGCTGAAAACTCATTTAAAGATGTAAATGAAATGGCAGAAAAATATTCTGACAAAGACGGTTCCAAACTGAAAGAAGAGAGTATAAACAAGGTCTTCCTCTTAAACAGCGAAAATGTACATGAATCTCAGACTGTAGATGTGAGCATTCAGCAAGTTAACAGAGATGAAGAAAGGGAATTCCATACAGTAGATGACCAATTTATAATAAGTGGTAATTCAGTTAATATATCGTTAAAAGAAAGGCAGGAGTCATTAAAAGGTAAACTTACAGAAGAAATTGTTTCAGAAGTAAATAGCTTAGACAGATCATGTTCTTTACCCATAAAAACAACTGAACATTCAGTACAGAGAAATGCAATGCCTGCCCTTGACTTTGCAATTATAAATAAAATAACCACGAAAACAGTGTGTCAAGATGAAATTCAAAGTGTATGTGCTTCAACTGTCAAACCAGCTTTCTCAATTAAAGTAAAACCACTTTTACAAGAATTCAAAAATAGCCAGAATTCAATGGAAATTGGTCAAATTGTGAACATGCATGCTTCTCTAAAAGAAGAACCATTAGGTAAGAAATGAGTGTTAACAGCTATTTCAAAGTATAGAATCACTGTGATGGATAACAAAAACAACTTAAGCCAAAATATTGTTGGAGTGTCAGGTTACAATCCTAGGCTCAATTACTGAACTCATTAATCCCCATTTTGCTTTTACTAGAATTTGAATCGGGGAAAGTTGACAATGTAGTTTCATTAACTGACTAAATCCAATAGCTTGCCCCAAGTTTGCTTCATTGGAACACTTGCAAAGTCAACACTTACATAAATGCCATTGATCCAGTGTCTCTGCTGTGAGCTATTAACAATAGGTTTTAGAAATTTGTTTGATTTTCCTCTGGCTTTTTGTAGTAGGGTTGTCACTTTGCATTACCTTGTATTCACAGACAGTTGGCCCTGCCTTATCACACATAACTACAGGATGTCTGAAAATTGTTTTACAATTTCAATTCTATGAACTATTAAAATTCTAAAGATAATTTTCAAATACCCTGTACAATCTGAAAACTTTTACTAGAATGATAGGTTATCTGTACTTCTGCTCTGGACTTGCCTTGGTTTGTAAACTTTGGGTTTGTATCACGTGTTCATGCTTGCTGCTCCATGTCTACATGTATTCACCAGTTTCTTTCATTTGACAGCATCTGCTCTCATATTTGTTCTATTCTTGGGTTGGTGGCTTTGGCTGTATACTGTTGAGCACTTGTAAAAAGAACTACCTGAAGGGTGAAAAGGAAATTCAGCATCAATATAAATTTAAATCCTATTCTAACAAGGGCCTAAATTCCCCTTGATCTTGGAAGCTAGGCAGGGTCAGCCCTGATTAGTACTTGGATGGGAGACAGCCAGTGAATACCAGGTGTAGCTGGATGTATTTCAGGGGAAGGAACTGGCAAAAAATTTTTTCAATATTCCTTGCCTAAGAAAACCCAATGAAATTCACGGGATTGCCATAAGTCAATAGACCACATGAAACTGCATATGCACACACATACAAGCACACATATTTTCTTTTACATATTATTGCTATGAACCATTCCCTTCAACTGGGTATTCTACAAATGCATTGGCATATAGCTCCCATTATTTCAGTCTGCATAGCCAATAGAGATTATGCCTTACGAAATTCAAGGTTTGCTATAGGTTTGCAACTTGAACAACATACTTATTCTAACTCACTTAACCAGTGATTCTATGATGTGACTAAGGTGAAATAATTCATTGAGACTGCAACTGTAATGCACTTAAATATAACAAAGATATAACAGACAAGATCTTGTGTTGGAGAGATGTGGCATAAATGTTTTGTGTATGGAACCATGATATGAGTCCTGTCCTAATCCCTCCATGACTCGTTTCTTAGCCGTAGGATCCCTCTTACCACCACTGTTTAATGACCAATAGAAAACAGGGTATCTGATACGTATCTAGCCATGCCGCTATAGGCAGACACAGAAAACCCCCCAATGTTCTCAGAGTATGATGTCTTTCGTGTGCATCTTGCTATTGGGACATAGCTAGATGCTTCTTTGATTTCCCCTACTCTTCACTAAAAGGCAGTGAGGCTCCTGCAATTAAAAGATTTCTTTTGTGGGGTGGTGGAGTTGGGGAATTGGTCATTGCTTAAGGTTCCTGCCAACCTAGCAGTTCGAAAACATGCAAATGTGAGTAGATCAATAGGTACTGCTCTGGCAGGAAGGTAATGGTGCTCCATGCAGTCATGCCAGCCACATGACCTGGAGATGTCTATGGACAACGTCGGCTCTTCGGCTTAGAAATGGAGATGAGCACCAACCCCCAGAGTTGGTCACGGCTGGACTTAACGTCAGGGGAAACCTTTACCTTTTTTTAAAGGTTGTTAGAGAGTTCTGACCCCTGCAATGAACAAAAAAGGGCATCTGTTGGAATCCAACAGTTGGATCTATTCCATTATAAATCATGAACAGGATGCCCCCCTCCCACCCATAGAGTTGACTACAGTAGAGATAAATGTTCATTACAGATAATTATAAAAAACACATGAAGCAAATGTTAATAACCATATATGTTACTTTAATGAAATATTTAGGTAAAAGTTAGAAAACAATACTGTTATTATTTGATAATTTTCTTCCCAAAACAAAATGTTAAAATATAAACACAATTGTGTCCAAGTATCCCCTCTCCAGTTTGACACAGGCAATGTACTCTGGATCAGAGATAAACCAAGACTTTGAGAAAGTATAAAATTAGAACTTGGAAAATAATACTGTAGTTGTCATTTCCTCTTTGTTAGGTTCTACCTACAGAAACAGAGTTGCTGACACTTTGAATACCGGAAGTATCAATCTAGGCCCCAAGAGAAATCACAGCGAAGAATGGAATGCAACAGCAAAGCCTTTTTATGATCCTTCTTTTCCCAGAGAACACGTAAGTCAATTAAAAATATTGCAGAGCAGACCTTAGTGAGCTAACTCCAGAGATATGTGTAGAATTGTATGCATCTGGATGCTTTAAGACTTGCTTGATCTCCAAAATAATATTAAGAGGGCAGATGTGGCAACATTTTTCACAATTAAAGTTGATGGAAAACAGCAGGAAAAAGTCACAGTGTATAAATCAAATGGATGTTAGCCAGTCTGTTTGAATTCAAGACTAGGTCTTAACAAAAATGTACAAAGTGAAAATGCAAGTGTATTTTATTTATTACAGCCATTGTTAGAACACAAAAATGTGCAGGTCTAAACAATACAGTGCAGTTCATAGCATTTACTTAATAACTGTGGTTTAAAGTAAATGCTGTGAGTTGCACTATAATCAAAATTGTTTTGACTGTGTACACACATGCTGTTATTATATTTTTGTAATTGTTTCCCGTCACTAATCAAAAAGTGAAATCTAATGTTATGCAAGGATGTGTCTGCTTTTGCAGTAGAACTATTTTTTCCACTTCCTATATCCCCTACATCTGGCCAGGGAGTAGACGAGAGATGTGAAAGGGGTTTTCTTTTCTAGATCTGCTTGAATACAGGCAGTTCTGATAGTCCATGGTTCTCATAATTCCCTTAATGTTGAGAAATGCTTGAGAAAACACCTCTCCAGCATTTCCCAGCACAACTTTATGGTCAACTTCTGGAGAAATCATCTTCAAACAAGGCTTCTTGAACTTTTCCACTCACAAAACATTGGGGATGATTGGAAGGGAAGCAACGGCTCAGGATTCCACTCTCCTCACATTTCCTATTGAATTCACACTTGCATCCAACAGACAAAGAGTTCTTTATCCCACCCGGGACCTTCCACAGATATATAAACCTCCCTTGTTTAGTTTCCAATATACCTCACAACCTCTGAGGATGCCTGCCACAGATGTGGGCGAGATGTCAGGAGAGAATGCTTCTGGAACATGGCCATAAAGCCCAGAAAACTCACAGCAACCCAGTGATTCCGACCATGAAAATCTTCGACAACACATTGAATTCCAGAAACATGAGGATAATATTCATTTTTAGTGACTATGTCATATCTCATTCCACCACAAACATTCCACCTCCATGGTGTGAGGTAAATTGCCATATATATTCATGTATAAGTCAGAACGTTTTTGACAAAAAAAAACCCCACCTCCCAAACCTGCATTGACTTATACAGGGGTTGATGCTTTAGCATGAAGGCAGTGATAAGACTGATGGCCATTTTAATAGGATCTTACTGTAAGCCCCTATTAAAAATGGCTGCCAGTCTCTCTGGACACCTTATGCAGAAAGCCCTTATTAAAAATTGCCGCTGCCCCTGTGTTCCATGTTAAGCATCCAAAATGGTTCCCCCATATTGCTGAAAAATATGGAATGGAATCAAGACTGATTTTTCTGGTTTGGCCAGGGGAGAGGTAACAGGGTGGAAGCTTCTCAACTCTGCCTCTTGTCACCATCTTTAGGCTGGGTCTCTTCTAATAGAAGCAGATTGTTTCTTCACTCTTCTCCCTCCTTTTTTCCAGGCTGCACTCATTTCCCCCCTCACTTTTCTTATTTGTATCTGTATTGATGTGAACATTTCAAGATCAGCAATTCAATTTACACCCCCTATTTTAGTCCCTCAAATAGAGATCCTTCTCTTCAGCAACTTCTAAGTATGTTATTTTATGCATTTTTTAAAGGACAAGGAAATATTTGTTTGCTACATGCCTTAAAATTTTACTCAATTTATTCATGAATTAAAGTAAAATCCGGAGCCCCGGTGGCACACCGGGTTAGACCGCCGAGCTGCTAAACTTGCTAACCAAAAGGTTGGCGGTTGGAATCCGGGTGAGCTCCTGCTGTTATCCCAAGCTTCTGCCAACCTAGCAGTTCGAAAACATGCAAGTGTGAGATCAATAGGTACAGCTCCGGCAGGAAGATAATGGCGATTCATGCGGTCATGCTGGCCACATGATCTAGGAGACATCTACGGACAATGCTGGCTCTTCGGCTTAAGAAATGGAGATGAGCACAAACCCTCAGAGTCGGACTCAACTCAACTTAATGTCAGGGAAAAACCTTTACCTTTACATTTAACATAAAATCCATAATTTTGGCCACAAAATCTGCCTTTGACTTATGCATGAGGTCAATTTATAGGCACGGTTTTAGCATTCCATAGGATGGGGGTGATCAGTTAGGGTTTTATGAGTCTGTCCCCCTTTTTATACAATGCCAAGATGCTGGGGAGTCCATTTGAAAAAGCTTTGAAGGAAGGCACCTCTTCAAATGACCAATAGTGCATTTTCAGATTTTTGAAGAAAAGCGTCTCAAAAGGGTGCATTAAAAATCACATTTATATACTTTAAGAACATCTATAACATTGTACCTGCCGAATTAGTGTGTTTTCTTGGCAAGATTTGTTCAGGCTAGAGTTACCTGTATCTTCCTATGACACTGAGACTATAATTTGGCCAAGGTCACTCAGTAGATTTCCATGGTTGAGCAGGAATTCAAACCCTGGTCTCCAGAGTTGTAGCCAAACTCTTGAACCACACCACCATGCTGGCTCTTCAGTACATTATGGAAAAAGGTTCTTGTGGTACCTCCTTTTGGCTTTTTTAGAAGTCAAACTTTCTAGATAGAATTTTAAGTCTCTTATTTTAAGTCTCTTTGCATATTATTTGTTTTTCTTACAGTATTTAAATATAATTATTGTATTTCAAAGGGTTTAAAATTTAAAAAATGGCAGACATCTTACATTGCAAGACAGTTATGGCAACAATTCTATTATTGTGTGTCTCTAGTGCCATAACCAAAAGGGTTACCAAAGGTGCTGCAGATTGGGGAGATGGAAATTATGGCTGCCAGCTGCAAGGCACACTATGACTTGCAGCTGGAGAGCTGACTTTGGAATTCTGTCATTGCTGCTCTAGGGCCCCTTCCACACAGCTGTATAAAATCCACATTGAACTGAATTATCTGGCAGTGTGGACTCAGATATTCCAATTCAAAGCAGATATTCTGGGTTATATGACTGTGTGGAAGGGCCCTAACCGATTAGGAGGGTGATGGAAACCCTTTGGTTGGGGTACTGCTTGGCTTAAGAGGTAGGTGTCTGGTTACATTTGGTTATTGACAGTAATCATAAATCTCAAATTGTAAGATTGCAAGTCTGGTTTGCAATCTTGTAAATACTGAGGAAAATGCCAGCCTACAGGTTTACATTTTCCTTTTTCTTTCTTTTCTGAAAGTAACCTTGGATATAAACAGCAATTTTATTTTATAAACTATAGATAATGGATAATGCTCAATGTATGATCGTTTTGAATATATCTAGAGCAAGAGCAAGAAACTAGCACCTTGTAGGACCTCAGAGGATTGCCTCTTTCCTGCTCCGTTACCTGAAAATGTTAATGTTACTTTTAAAAAAATTCAAACCCCATGCTTGCAAGGGATAGTGGGGCTATTTGTCTATGTCCTATCCACCTGTTTTCATCCCAGAATAGGTCTTTTTCAAACCAGGAAGTCAAATTCCAATGTAGACTTTGGGCCTAAAAGAGCCCAAAGGAGGATTTAAAATGGCAAAAGAACATGTGCATGGGGTGCTGGGACCTCAAAATAGGCTACATTTAACCCTTGCTCATTTGAACTCAAACTATAAGTTCCTGGACTGATGCTAATGAGTGAGCTATTATTTTTCCAGGAAACAGTTGTAATCAACAATCACAGTGGTGGGGGTTGGGTGTGTGTGCCAGTTCCTCACATCAAATAGCTGAAGAAGCACTAATCTTTAGGAATGCTAATTCAGTTGCTTCTTCTCAATTTTATTTATGCTCCACTTTCCCCAAAAAACCTTAAGAGCAGTTATACATTTAATATTCCATGTGAATATTTTAGGCTTCAACTGAATGCCTATCTGGACCAAAAGATAAGTCTTCTGAATTGTCCTCTGAAGTCAAAGGCTCTGTTTTAAGTGAAAACTCACTAAGCGCTGAAGAAAAAGGCTGGAATTCACAGAATGTCTTCATAAAAACACAAATCAACAACATTGAAAGGTTTCTAAATTCAGAAACTCTCTGCCAGCCCAAAAAGAGAAAGTATGCAGAATATCCAGAAAAGGCAGTAACAGCAGATAAAGCTGAAGTATGATTGTTTTTAAATGTGTTTTGATATGTGTGCAATCCAAAGTCATGCAAATGGAAGATTATATAAGGCTGGTGTCTTTGTGGTTCTTCTGTTCACTTCATGATTTTAAAAAAGAGCAGCTTAGAAAATTTTATTTGAAAGTTACTTGTTGAGGTAGAGGCTATTGAACAGTTTTACAGATTTTAGGATTATTAACTTTTAATACTATTTCTCCTCTTTTTTTCCAAATTAACTAGCATACAACATCCATGATTATAAAAATGGAACTAAATCAATATTTATTCCAATTCCAACTTTATTACTTTCCCTGCTTTTAGTTCAAATTATTAAATTTGATATTTTGAGAACATTTTTAAAAAGCTGAAAATTTTACTATAGCTGAGTTTCCATCTTCGACAAGCCAGGAAATAGATAAAAGAATTCAAGTGTCTGACAAACTAAGGAGACTGTTTTTCACTTGATTCAAATTTTGCTTCCAGAAATTAAGTGTGTCATACAGCTGCTGCCATTGCTGTTTTCCAAAGGTCCGATGTGTGCTGCAACTAAAGTTTAAAACAAAAAAGATGAGGATATATATGGCAATTCCATCAAATATCTGTTTTCAAAAATTATTATATTTTATGTACTTATCTATTTAGAAGTAAGAAAAATGCAGGACACAAGTTACATGTAAAGAAATATATTTACTCCCCATAAAAGCTGGTCTGGTATTCTCCAGCCTTCATCAGCACTTAAAAACATCCAGCAATACTCATTAGTATTCTTGTCACTGTTTGGCCATTAAATGAAATGTGCTGGAAAATATGACTCTTTCATTAAATAAGCTAATCACATTCAGTCTGAGCTTTAATAAAATTATGATAAATAGCAACTATTTAACTACAGGCAACTGATAGGAATATCATACTTCTAGTTAAAATATTAAACAGATGTATAAGTGTTATAATTAGTGCTGTACTACACTGCTTCACAGAAAAAGATTTAAGGCTCACCTGACAACTACTTTTCTCTGTGTTTGGTCAATTTTGCAATGCACCATTTTTGTCTTTACAGCTGCAAAACAAAATAATAGTTTATAGAAAGTAAGTCAGTTCATGTATACCTTTTCTGTTATCATAAAGCTTGTTATATAGAAAGTATAAAAGCTGTTACAAGGAAATAAATTAGAATAAATGTTTTTATAAGTATATGGAAATTGCAGGTTATTAAAATATGTATACCTAACATTTCACAAAGCTGTTAAAAAAAAACCAAAAAAAAAACCAATTGAGAACATCTGTCTGTTTTTCTGGATAAATGCATATTCTGTTTAAAATATAGTTACAGTAAAGTATTTGTAAATGTTTAAATCCAAAGCAGTGTAGTGACATTTCAATACAAGTAAAACAATTCACAAAAGGCTGCTTATAAGATCAGAAATCAAACTGTCCTACCATCAATAACAAATGCTTCCACATCATCAGCTCCAATTTGAAGCTCCTGCTGCATGGTGTCAAAGGATATTTCCTTGCTTTCTACAGCCATTCCCATAAAGGTGAGCAGCCTCATTTTGGCCATGTTCTGTTCGTGCAACAGCCCTGCATTTGGGGAATACTGATATTTAAGTTCTTAATGGTAATTTATTATTCAGCAGAATTAAAAGTTATTACAGTACAATTATTTTGAAACAGATGCTGCCACTGGGATCAAGAAACTGCAAATCACTGTCTCCTCAATCCTAAATACAAGCACTACTCTAACATCAGTGTAATGCTCTTAACACTGAATTTCCCTAACTTTCCGGTTGCTTAAGTTGCCTAAATGGCAAAACAACAAGGCTTCCAAAAATCCAACCATTTTTAAAGATCAGGAACATGAAAAAATTCTAATAAAGATTGAGGGTTTATGTAAACTATCCCTAAATCCCAGATTCAGCCAGAAGTCACTCTTGGACATCCAAGGACTTAAGAGTTAGGAATGCAGTTTGAAACCAGTTAATCCAGTTAAATTTATTTAATTAGTTTTTATTCCATCTTTCTCTGGATATAGGGACTCAAAGCAGCTAAAAAGAAATATAAAAATATTAATTAAAACATGAATGCATATAAATAGAAAACAAAACAACAATTAAACATTCATTAACATGTTAATCTGTCTTAAAAATCAATCACACCATTTTAAAAAGTTCACCCCTCATCAGTTTACAAATGCCTGATGGCAGAGGAATGTTTTTACCTGCCTACCAAAGGCAAGCAGGGACTCTCTAGGAAGGGAGTTCCAGAACAGCTCTTGCAACACGTTAGCAGAGGTTGGGGAATGCTCTGGAAACTATGGACAGCTGGACCAACATGTGGCCAAGTGCCAATGTTCTCTTTTCCCTGTTCTCCATGACACAGGGAAAATGGTTGGCATGTGGGGGTTAAACTCAAATCAATGTGTGTTGCTCCTCCATGTCACCCCCAAGATATGTTTCTCCCTGCCACTCTTTTTCCAATTTATAGTAGCTATCTTGTCATAATCAGTCTATTTGCCTGGCAAATTTCCTCGGCATTTGATTTGCTGTTTAAAGTGAAAGGACAGCATGCTTGTGCCAAACTCCCTGCACACAAAAAAAGCAAACCGACTGAACCTGAGATTGGGACAAAGCTAAGGAATAATTGAAGAGAGACACAAAAGACAGGGCAGAGGGAGGCAAGGGTGCAGTGAGATAAGTGAGGTTGCCAGCTTTTCAACTCTTCACTATTACTTAAAGGACAGTTTCAAATGGGAAAATTAGTATGTAATAATGCTAACACTGTGCCATGGAAAGTTTCACCTGCTGATGTTTATTGTTCAAGGCTAACACTAAATCGCTCTGAAACAGGCCAGTCTAGTTTTTCCTCTTGAGCTAGTAATGTTATTGAAGCAAAAGTGGATGACGGATGTGAGGAAGAGAAATCAAGAGAATGGAGCTGACGCTGCATGCATGGGTTGGGTAAAGAAAAAAAGATGCAGGACAAGTGGGGGGGGGGGGAGTGTATGAGAATCCATGAAGACTTACTGGTTGGAGTTTAAGAAAAGCAGATGAAATGTGTATGTGTGAAAGAACTGCAAGTGTGGAGGGAGAAATAAGCAGGGGATTATATATGTGTGTAAAGATGACACCCCCCTCCAAGAAAGCCAGGCACAGAACTGAACAAAACCACTCCAATGCAGAGGTGGAATTATGTAGTGCTATGAATTTTTTTGCACTACAACTCCCAGCATTCTTTTATACTACTGCTTGTGCCGATACTAATCGCAATCCAGCAACATCTGACGGGTGCAATTCACACCTGTGCTCTGAAGATAAACGTTATGCATCATGGAGCACTGTTGGATGAAAATAAATATGCCCCAGCTTGTCCCAAATAGGGTATACTCTGTGAATCAATGGTTCTTACACAAGTGCTGACTTGCCAGGTTTTCATCAATTCAATGGGTCCGTTTAAAGTCGGACTGATAACATTTAGGCCAGGGAGGACTGATGTCAACCTTTACTTATCCTAAATTTTACATGGAAGAGGGAATAAAAAATGCCACCATTTTAGATTTGACAATTTCAATTGAGCATTTAGAGAACTTTGGACAAATTTCATAGAGATTATGCTATATATTGGTGCTAGGCAAGTTTAGCTAGGATCCATCCATTATGATGCAAGCAGACCTTTTTCATGCTGACTTTCCTTTTTTCTATCTTTGCCACTGAACCCCCAAATGCACACCAACTGACATGAGCAGATTTGTACGGGGGTGCTGCAGGGGAAGGGGGGAATCTGTTCTAAAGCCAGATGGATACAGTTGAGTGCATTCTTACATACAGTACTTTAATTTTTACATTTCGATTGGCAAGTTATTTGAACAAAGTCAGAATAAAATAACTTGTATTTCAGATGCAGGGAAAAGGAATGTGCATTACATACTCTGAATGCCCAAATGTTTACACATAGAATTAACACATTGTTACATTAATAGAAGAGCAAGGAAGCACATTATTACCAGGCATAATGTTGTGTTAATTAGCAATAATTATGAAGCAGGCTATTTATCTGGCACAGATTCAACAAAAATGCGATCACCATAACTCAAGCGAATAGTGAGCTCCAGAACTGTATCTAACTGGGTTTAATGGAAATCTACAAGCACCAAAAATCAATTAGTGCACATAAACTCTAATTAACAAATGCAAATGAACTGTTAATTACCCTTTTAAAGTAAAAAGGTTGCCCATACTACACAATGTAAATGTGAACATGGCAGGGCGATTCACAGTTGACAGAAGATGAAACAACAGTTGGCCTAACTTGTCAGCATTAATGAAACACCAGACTGTAACAAACTGATGCCACCTGTAGACTCCATAGTTTCTTGGATTTTCTTATTAATTAACAAAAATAAAGGCTGGCAGAGACATGGAAATAGATTCATTTCTCCAGAATATGAAATAACTAATTTTTTAAATTAATTTTTTTTTCCATCTATTTAGCGCCATAATTATCAATGGCAATTTACAAGTAAAGGAACCACAAAACAGTTCAATGTTCTCAGGCTTATAATCTTATTGAGGCATGATGCAAAAGGAAAAGCAGATGGCAAGGTGGGAGGTCAAGCCCATCTGATATTACCTCTTCTTCTCCCTCTAAGGCCAGGACAGTGGCAACTGGCATGGAGGGAGGGCCTTTATTTAATGGTAGTATTAATCATATAGCAATTCATGGGTTTACTTACATAAAAGTTAAAAATCGTAGTCTGGCTAAAATTGGACAAACAGGCTGAAATGTTGTGGAGAAAATGAAATAACCTTGCTTGACTGCACTTAACAGGACACAATTTAATATACACAAATCAATTAGAAAACTTCACTACTGAGTATTTTAAAAGTACCTGGACAGTTGACAGGTGTGACAATAATGGATATGATGCTCTAAATTTTTAAGTAATCTTTTTCAACTAATCAGTGATACCATAAACAGTTTTTTAAAGACAGAGAAATTCGTTTTTTCCAGTTTAGCATGCTAACACAATCATTTAGATTCAGACATGCTTTTCTTTAAACAGAAGCTTCCTGCTTGAAAAAAGGTGGTATTCTGTTTATTCCTTCCAATTGCTGTACCATCTCTCACAATTCTTGGCTGCTTTAAGTCTCTTAAGAGAGAAAAGTGGGATAAAATATAATAATAATAATAATAATAATAATAATAATAATAATAATAATAATAATGATGATGATGATGATGGGTGGAAGGCATATACCACGTTTTCAGGTGGAACTGGGATTGTGGCAGGAAAGAGGAACACATGAAAATCACTGTTCTGCTCCTTTTCTTTATTACCAGTGGAATATTATTGTGGAGCCGGTCTAGGCACAACCTATCATATTTACCTGAGACAGTAAATTTTAATTTTCAGGATTCCATTTCAGTTCACAAATAAGAGGTATTAGTTGAGGGTTAGAATTATTTTTGTTTAACAAACTATTGTTCCAGTGTCTTAAGTCAGTCTGGATTGTTATTGCTTTAAAAGAAATCTTTTATGGAAACACTTATTCATTACCATTATATCTAAACCTTAATGTAGTAATATAAAAGCCTGCATCATTGAACAATTTTTGCATTGTCACTGACCCTTGTCCTAAAATGCTGCAATACAGAAAAAGTAATTTTCATGCATGCAATAGCTTATGAACCAGTGCTCCTTTGAAACAGTCAATTACACATCAATGGGGGAGTGCCTAAGTGTTAATTACTACTCCTTTTTTCCACAGTGTGTAAATAAAGAGGGCGCTGACATTAACATTCCATCACAAAGCTTCACCCTATGAAACATATTAACTGGGAGAGAATGCAGTTTGCTAGGTGGAAAAAGATTAAGCTTGCACAAAACACAAGCACTCAGTCTTACTGCACTTCATCCTTGTTAGAAAGATTTTGTTGATTTACACCCTAGTTCTACTTGAAACTTTAGGTCATGAAACAGCATCTTGTCCTCAAGTCTGTACCAATAATAAGATCTAAGGCTATACACATATAAAAATAATAATAGATATTCAGACATTAACTCCAGTATCCATGGGACCAGTACCGTAGTTTCATTTACCCACATCTGAAAATAGTATGTTCCCTCTAGGGCATTTTCTAGATACTCCAAATTGATTCTGTGGCATGCTTCTCTGGAAATAGTTTGTTTCAAGATGGGTTGCTATTCTCCATGGTTTCGTTTTTTCACACTAAGTCCAGGAATGTGTCCCCCACAAATGCTGGGGTTGTATTATATTTAGAAAAGAATACCACACTCATCCCACCCACCATGTATAATTTAGAGGGTGTCATTTGAATTTCTTCAACATTCTTGAATTCTCACCAAAGCATTTTGAGTCTATAAATCTTAGCAACATTTCAGAATACAAGGTTCTGTGTATTAATACAAATTCATCAAGGCCTTCATTATGTGATATCACAGTTCAAAGACATCAGGCAGTGAATGCAAAACAAAAGAGCTCACCTAATTAAAAGTAAAGAGTTGTGGGGGCAGAGAAAAGTTAATTTGAGTTTGTCACACTCATACCTAAAGAAGAAAACTTACCAAGAGAGTCAATGAAGTCTTTGTTGTTCTGATAAAACCGAACATATGATGCTAACTTGGCACTTACAAAAATTGTCAAAAGCTATATATTAAAAAGAAAAAAACAATTACAGGTATAACATGAGAAGGAATTAAAACAATATTTAATTCAATAGGCATCACACATTTTCAGTTATAGCCATATTGGATTTCAACATCATTAACCACAGCTACAATGACTAATAACCAATATTTATGGGAGCTGTACTCCAGTCGTGCCTAGAGGAACATAGCATGTTCCTTGAAACAGAAGTATGAATAATATATGTGCAGCAACAAAGCTACCCATTGCAGTGACATTATTCTCAAAATCACTGGTCACAGTTGAATACATCAGAAGTGATTTTTCCCCTGGTGCACGATGAATGTTCACCCTCTGAACAAAACCCCTGATCAACCCTGACTACTGGCCTAGCTGACTGGGATTATGGCAGCTGAAGTTTTACATCTGGGGGACCTGAGCTCCTCCAGTCCTAGTTCCGATGACCATCTGAACTGGGCTATTCAGATGTTCTGTAAGAACTGTGAACTCATACGAAGGTACATTCCCATTCAGACAATATGAATGTATGCTAAAGAAAGGAATGAGGAGGTGAAATATTATAGTCCAAATGTAAAGAGTATTTCTCTTAGGAGGGGAGGCTCCCCTATTGAGAGAGGCTTTCCATGCAATCAACAATGTTGAGATATCAGTATTCTATATTCTGGGGAAGGACTCCATGGTCCTCCTAGGGAAGCTATTTCCCACACAAATAAAGAAGTGATTAAAGGAGCAATTTAACATGCCACTGCATTCGTTTATTCCTACATCATTAGCTCTATCAGAATAGGTGTTAGCTAGTCCAATACAGGTAGTCCCCAAGTTACAAACATTGGAGTTGTATGTAAGTCAGAACAGGTACATTTGTAACTCCAGCCAAATATATGTATAGCAACTTGGATAGAACAGGAAAGGGTTAACAGTACATCCCTGTGGTGTTTATTTTGATGTCTGTGCCCCTGTTCAGAAGATTCCACATCACTTTCTGTGCCTGTGATAATTGAATTGTGAAAAATCTGGCTTGTTGTGGAAACAATGATTGGAGATAAAGCTTCAGTGGAGACCCCTTTTCCCCATGATAATAAATTTTCACTGCACAGAGACATGTTGGCTGAGATATTCCATAAATTAAAACTGAAACTGAAACCAAACTGGAGTTCTGATGATCAGCTGGAAAATTGTGAGATACATCATATAAACTGAAGGAAGGAAGTGTTGTTGGGGATGTTGGGGACACAACTTTGCAAATGGTCTCTTTGGCTAAATTTTTTTAAAAGAGCAATTCTGTGACTGCCTGTGATGGCAACAAAATTGAGTTTAACTTACAATAGTTAAAAAAAAGGGGGGGCTGCACTCACTTGCCAACAAGGTAAGCAACATTCAAATCTACTTTAATCTATGTGCTATCATTGATTTTAAAATTCCTTGCAAGTTAATAAACAAGTCAAAGGCACCCTGGCATAACCAAAGTGTTTCTGAAATAGGAGCGTATTTAAAAAATCTTATTGGAAAAACACTAGCTGAATTCACATGCTGTGCCAAATCAGTTCCTGTGAAGAAGCCTTAGATAGTACACTCCTTCCTCTGCCAATGTTTGGGACAAAGAATTCACAAACTTTTGTTTTTGACTAAACACAGCTTTAATCTGGTTTGGCACTGGGGTCCAATCTCAACGTATGTTTAAAGCAAGTCAGCTTTGACAGCTATAATATGCAGTTTGCATATTTGAAACTTACACTTTCATATATGTAGTTAATAGCTGACTGCATTTGGTTTTTCTGGATTGCATGCCAACTGACAGTGAAGCAGCAGGGGAAACTTCCAAAATCCTACTCTTGGGCATGTGAGGTGGGCGCATGGGAATGTGCAAGCACAAGGCCCACTGCAGTTTATTCCTGTTAGCTCACTGCTCAAATTATGGTATAATACGATGTTGAAACATGACTGTTACAAATGACACAATCCAGAACAGATTACATATGCTCAAAACCTACAGTGGTGATTAAGCAACCATATAGTAACAGTGATCTATTCCCAAGTATTCTGTTTTAAACTATTAATGATACTTACATCATGAATAAGTTCTCCTTCCAAAAATTTGACTGGTTTTAAGGCCAAAAGATGATCAAAGAGAAAGGTGGTTGGATCCTTTAGTGCACGGACAATACACCTAGTTAAAGATAAGTGCATTCAAAATATTTATTTCTAGATTATATAAAAAGTTTCTATTTAAAAGCAAAGGTTTTTCCTTGTCTGTTCTACAAAATATGTATTTTAAAAAGCACCAAAAGATCATCCTTCAGGTTGAAACCTTTTTTAAAAAAAATTCATATCTTTAAAGTGCATAAAACCAATTGCTCTAATTCTGTATTACCATGCAAACATAATTTCTTACACTGAGAAAACAGATTAATAGTTGAAAGGAAGTTTAAACTTCTTTGAATAACATGTAAAATTAATGGTTACAACCATGCACTAAGCTGGCATTTTCTAGAACACTGAGATCCATATAGAAGAGTTGCCATATAGGCAATCATCTCTTGTACAGACTGAATATTAGAAAGCTCTTCTTGACTGGAAGAGCTGTTCAACAGTGGAACTCTCTGCCTCGGTGTGGTGAAGCTCCTTCCTTGCAGGCTTTTAAACAGAGGCCAGATGGCCATCTGCTGGGGGCACTTTCTGTTTTTTCCTGGAATTGCAGGGGTTAGACTAAATGGTCTTTCCAATCCTGTGATTCCATGATACGTGTATTTAAATATTTAGGTTGTCCTGTTATTTGTTTCACTGCACTGTATGAATATGATCCTCAGTGACATTCACTCATTTTAGATTACCTGTGGGCATCAACTCTTGCCTGGGAGGCATTATCCTCTGTGTAACTTCCCAGTAACTCCACCATTACTTTTGCCGCATTGTCACTGTAGGGAGAAAACACAGCACAGCAGACTTTCAGTTTACTGGAACTCTCAAGCAACCAGAAAAAAACCCTTGAAGAAATACTTTAAAAATTGAAATACATGTATAATACAGTAAAACTGTGTTATGTTAAATTTGTCTTTAACTGTCTTTATTTGCTTTTAATTACTGTATTTCAATATTAATATCAAATCAATATAGAGTTTATGGCATGCTATAATATGGAGTATAGTATTACTGGTAGATACGCCTAATTTTAATAGTAACCCTCAAGCAACTAGAAACTGCATTTGTCCAGCATCTGCCAATTCCCATGTGTGCAATTTAACTGCGAGTCTAGTTTACTTTTCTTCAGAAAGATAATTAAAGATAATTAAAGGCATCAAGAAACTGTGATTCAAGTTGCCCTTGAGAACAGGAGGATAGTTCTGGCTGACACTGGTATCACGAGGAATATGCAATTATTTAATCTGAGTTGGTGTTTTAAAATGTGGACTTCCCTAATTCTTTTACTATTTTTAAATGGATACATTACCTGACAGTTACAGAAAGCTCTCAACACATCTTTACACATTTTACTAGAATACATCTGGACACAATCACAAGTAATGTTGAAGCTTGTTTCTAAATGAAGCAGCCAATGAAGGAATGTTATATGATATCTGAATGGAATTCCAGTGAGCAATCCCGATGCTGCATTTTGCAGTATTTACAGTTTTCAAGTCTTCTTATGCAGAGTACATTCCAATAGTCTAATCAGGAAGATAACCAATCCATGGACTACTGTGGCTGAGTTTTCACTGTACAGGAAAGTAGCTGTTCCTCCGTCGCCAAATTTATCAGGGCCTGACAAGGACGGATCTACCATCCAGGGAAGGTAACCTACCGACTTTCCAGATTCAGGAACCACCAATCCATAGAGTCTCCATTTATCAGGATTCAGCCTCAGTTTATAAATGTAGTCCATTACAACATCCAGAAAACCACTCCAAGACTGAGTCCACCAATACTACTCTCTGGATACAATCTTGCAGACAGGAACTCGGTGACTTGTAAAACAGTGGCACCGGGTCCCATCTGCCAGAGTGGATCCAAGATCCATGGTATCAAAAGCCACTAAAGGATTCAAGAGGATCAACAGGGGAGTGCTCCCCATCTTTCCATCAGAGTAGATAGTCAGTCAGAGCAATCAAGACTGCCTTGGTACTGTACCCTGGCTTAAAGCCAGACTGAACTGGGTCCACATAATCTACTTCCTCAAAGAAATATGAAGCTGGCCAGACAGGTTTTTAAAAAGAATTCTCTACTGAAGAGTTCTAGTCCAATCTCCTAACGTACAAATCCCAGGATTCCTTTAGATTATAGCAATGATTTAAAAACAACAGAACTGGTATAACTCCTATCACCAAGAGATAGACTGCTTTGTTAAAACAAACATTTTAAAAAATACAAATAAAAAGCTTTTGGGACCTGAAGAAAACCCCTAAAATATCTATCAATCCTTTTTCAGAACTCACTGACTTGTATCTCTGCTAACTGAATGACACAAAAGCCTAAATCTGGTTCAGGGGTGATGAAAATGTCCACACGTGGCCCGTGAGCCACATGTGAACACTGTGAGCTCAGAAAGCCCCCACAAGCCTCCAAACTCAACTATTTTTAATGTTTTCAGGCTGTTTGGGCACAAAAATTGCAAAAGGGCCCAAAATAGCTGCCAAATCCAGTGGTTTTGCTCCTTCTGTCCTGCTTAAAATTTTACAATTTCTTGAAAAATGGCCAAACACAAAACTAGAAGAGTTGTCATGTCACTTCCATTTTCCGCATGGTGAAGTCAAGAAGGGGTGCAAGGTAGAGTATAAAGTGACTCATGGAATAGTTGCTTACACCAACCAAAGTGGGCCCTCTGTATTAATAGGAACTTAGTAAGATGACACTCAGTAAGTGTAAAAGAGTCAGCAAGTCTACTCTAGCTGGGAAGGGCAAACTGTGGCACCTCCATTCTTTTCAAGATGAATTATCCCATAATTACTTGGGATGGAAAACCAGCTGATGCCCACTATCTAGGAGGAACTCAAAAAGAGATGATCTTTTCCTCACTTCAATAATAGGGGCAAGATAACAAGCCAAGGTGAAATACTTTCCCTTTTCTCCTGCCTAATGTGAGGGATGTAGTTCTAAAGGAAATGTTACTTAAAAGTTCTAACTTACCTTTCTGAAAGCTCAGCAGCCTACCTTTTAACATTTATAAGGTATTTAATGGTTCTCTCCCACATGGATACCTAACCTTGTTAAACGCGTCAGGCCGGGAGAGAGTGACTACTTTAACATTATTCAATGTGTTTCTTGGCTTAGTGGGAACTAGAATGTGGATTACTTAACTCCCAATCCAAGCTATAACTAGTACATCACATTAGGAATTTTGCCATTAAACTGTTATTTCAACCACTGCTGTATTTTGATGTATATTTATGCCATTATGAGCAGACTCTAAATAATTAATAAGTAGGCTAGGTACACTGGACTGTTTTAATTTAGACCAAAGAATGATGCTTAGTGCATAATATCTGTTCTTGAGTTTGTTAGTATACAAATCACACAATTCTGTAGGCTACACAATTAATAAACCTACATAAATTTCTCATAAATTACAAAATGCTAAAAATACATGGAACTGATTAATAGATTCTTTATTATTATATCATGAAAAATGCTTCCTTGAATCTTAAAAACAAAAAGGAAAAAAGTCAAGCCGATCTGAAATTCATTTCAAATTTGAAAACTTGATAGAAGTATAAACATTACGCTGTCGTGAATACTATTGGAAAGATGAGATATAACTGTTACTAATAACATAAAAATCATATTTTTGGATTGTATGTAGCCCCATTTACCTTTTCTTGCAGTCCACTAACACGTCATACAGAAGTCTAAGAAGAGTATGCTTTTTTTCAGTGGCAAGATTCCAATCTGAAATCCATTTTCTAACCTATACAAAAAATGGAAACAAAAAGGTACATTTTAGCAATCAAGAGAGTTATCTTGCAAACATTTTAAAAACAGGTCACAAGAATGTAGGACAAGAAAACTGTTCTATTAGGTTTTTGGCCAACAGTATTTCTACAACTCTTTTATTACTAAGTTTTCACAATATCAAAGGAAACACCCCATACAAAAGGAAAAGATCACAAAACAATAGAAATTGACAATACATTAACAATTCACTAAACAGTACAGGATTTTGGTAGTGTGTATATATCTGCCTTCAAGTCATATATTAACTATGGCGACCCCATGGATTTTATCGTTTTCTTAGGCAAGGAATTCTCAGAGGTGTTTCTGCAAGTTTCTTCCTCTGTAATTTCACCCACAGCACATGGCATTCATTCGCAGTCTCCCATCCAAGTATTAACCAAAGCTAAGCCTGTTTACTTCCAAGATCAAATAGCATTTAGTGTCTTCAGGATATTTCAGCACCAGATTTGTTTATATCAATGTTCAAAATATAAAATTTTTGTAACTAAATAGCACATGAATTGAATATAATACCGCAGAGATTGATATGCGGAAGGGAAGGTGAATACAACACCCTAATCAATGGACAGAAATACTTAGTGGAATTTTCTGTATCTGTGTTTTTATACTTTAAATTAAGAGAATACAGAAAGCTTACAATCCACCACGTCAGAATTATTTAGACATCTGTGTTATGATATACAAGCTTCTGTGCTGGTGGGTGCTTGCTGACAGGTTCAGTATGTGGTTTTCTACCATATTTGAACTAGGTAGGAGTTTGTGCTATGACTTGCTTCTCTTCCAAAACATCAGAGAAAGAACCTTTGGTTTCATCTTGGGGGCTGTCTTCTTGCTTGCTATGATCAACAACCATTTCTGCTGAATTCAAACATCACACCAAACCAATTAACCTCACAGTGCATTCCTTCTTGCAGTTGGAGCCATTGCTTAGTACACACCAGCTCTTTGGCTTGTTCATAGTACAAATCCAAGGGAAATCTGTCTTAATGTAACACTCACATATGCCCTGTGTTTTGGAATGCTGGAGAGCAAAGCGAACAGACTTGCATCTGTTAACAAAAGACACCATTAGCTGAATACAGTGCGTCCCTTCTCTGAAGAAGTAGTCTCCCTGTGATCCATCAGCATCATCTCACTGGAAGGATGGGGTGGGATGGAGCTTTGCTGATTCCTTCTACTAGTAAACTCTAGCACCACCACTCAAACTGTGCTGCAAGTATCTCCCAAAAACCATCTTTAGAGGGTATAAGGGGCTTCAGGAATAACCAGCAAAACTCATTTCCTCACGTACTTTCTGCAGGGCAGAAACTGATCACTTCCTGCTGGTGGAAGTAAAGTCTGAATGCCAGACTTTTATATATATATATAAAAGTCATAATTTTGGGGCCCTTTATACTGAAAGAAGATTGTTGTTATCATGCAAATGTTATCCAGCTACTTACCTGCTCCAGTTCAGTTGGAATGTACTGTATCGCTCCACAGCTGGAGGCTACTTTGAGGAGGCTGCAGTAGACTGTGTACCTTGCAGGGGTATTCTTATCCATGCCATGGAAAAGATTGCTTAGCCTAAGCAGTAATGAAATCAATTAATCTTCATATTGGAGGTATAGAATGAACCATAAACCAAAGCCCAACAAAATAAATACAAGATTTGAAAATTAAAATAGCACAGATTATGGCAGTATCAGAATCAAATCTATATCACAGAAATCCGCCCTGAGTCCCCTCGGGTGAGAAGGGCGGGGTATAAATAATTGAAATAATTGAAATAAATCTACTTTCAGATTTTAATTGAGTTCCACAGTACTGATTTTATTACTATCACTTTATATATAACATACCACATATACTTGTGTATAAGTTGATCTCAAGTATAAGTCATTAGTAGGTTTTGATATCACCATATATAAACTAAGAGTCACTCTGCAGAAAGGGGAAAGCATCAGCAGAGCCTCAGGGGATCAGCCACCCCTAACGCCATCACTGCCATTTTTTTGCTCAGGCATCCACAAAGGGCAGAAGTGGCATCACAGCAGAAAGATTAAAAGGAGGGGAAGGGGAGAGCCTCATTGTTTCTTTCATGTTCTACCAGAATGGAATAAACTCTCACCTTTCATTATTCTACTTAGAGAGGGGGTGATTTTTGATAAGAGTTAAGTACAATACTTACACTGAACCATGAATAAGTCGATCCAGGTCTTTTGGGGCTGATTTTTTTACTAAAATTCTAGACTTATAAATGAGTATATACAGGACACAGAAATATGAGCCAGTTGCACTATCAGATCTGAGCAGCTGACAGGATCAGAATACCATACCAAATCACAGGTCATCTTTCTCCCAGATAAAAGTGACTGTGATACGAGATATTTATTTTTCTCACCCACGCAAGATACTTACAGCTGGAGCCTGAGAGATGGACGTTCACCTTCCCGAAATTTGACCAATTTCTCACATAGACTTTCAATCAAAGCCTCTTGCTTGTCAGGTTCCAGAATAAGAAGCAAAGACACAACGCTGTTCATCACGCTTTCAACATCTATGTTGAAAAACAGTATTTTTTTCATTACAAAAATGAGTAATTCAGAATTGTTGTTGGCTATGAGCACATTAAACAGTATTTTACATCTTTACACATCCTTATTCCATATTAGTCTTCTGCAACATAAAGAGAGAATAAGAAAATCTTTGAGACTGAGAAGAAGAAATTTCTAGCATAACTTTCAGGGATTCCAATCCACTTCATCAAAAGCATTTGGTGAAGTGGATTAGGGTTCAAAAAATGTCTGTGAGAAATTACTTTTTCTTCATCTCAAAGAGGCTACAGGATTCCTTTATAAGTACTTTATAATGTTTAATAAGGCATGGGAAAAACTATTTCTAGACTCACGTACCTTCTACTAGAAACCAACAATAAAATGTAAAAGTATCAAACTTCTGATTCCACTATGATGAGAAGAAAGCTAAAGTAAGTGCCCCCACCCCTAATTTTAACACAGGTTTGAAATCAGTCTTCTCTAAAATAAGTTTAAAATGTCAAATATGTTAACATGTTCAATATAATAGTCATAATTCTGGTACCAAGTGGGTACCAATTAGCACAGTGCAGAGATCCCCTCAGCCAGAGAAATAAAGAGATCCTGGTTCCTAGTACAGAAGACTAACTGTTGCGTGAAAAATGAACCTGTACTCCATTCTCTAATGAGAAGATATGAAGGAGGAATATTTTAGTGCCCTTTCTGTGTACAGGCAATTGGCTACCATCCAAAAAGAGTGCATGCTAGATATCCAAAATGCCAGGATAGACAGTTCTAAATAACACTGCTCCTTCTGTCATGCTGGAAGGGTCAGCGCCCTCAAAATTCCTGTCTGCTGTCTGCTCTGGCATTTTCTCCTCGGCATCAGGAGCAGAGGCTTTTCCTGCTAACTATCATTGTCAGGATGCAATTTGGGCTTACTGACTTGACTGGGCAAGAGGAAACGGCCTGGCAATTGTCTCTTGAATAAAATGCAGTATATCTTCTCAGTTACGTGTAGGACTCTTAGTTGCATGGATAGTTAAGAAAAAACTTCCTGGATGAGACCAAAGACTCATCTGGTCTACTACAGTCTTTCTTACAGTATTTAGCCCAGAAGCCCACAAGGAGGAACAGCTCTCCATATTATTTCCCAGTCAGTTACTTGTATGCAAACATGATATGCCTTTGGACAAGATTTCAAATATTGTGGCAACGTATTCCATTACCTAACAAAAAGATTTCCTTTTGTCTGTTTTGAATCAAATGTCAATTAAATGCACTGGGTGACTTTAAAGTTCTATTCATTCTCTTAAAATCTGAAAATAATGGAAGATTCTTTTTCCCCTTAATAAGCTAAAACACTTTAATCTTTCAAGGTTTCTTAATCATTCTGGTTCTCCCTTTTTGCACCTTCTCCACAGTACCCTTCCCAAGACAGCTTTACCAAAGCTGTATAAGAGGCAGTCAAAAGCAATCACAATATTGGCAAAATGTGGACGTATTTAAGATGCCTTTTCTTGAAGAGGTGATATTTCCTGCAAATCATACTGGCCCAGTTGATAGTGTCCATTGAATTAACGTAAGGCGCCAGGTGCAGTGATCTAAATTAAGATGATTTCGATCATTGTAAGAAATTATCCATTTACATCACCAATTTAAATCAATTTTGGGACTGATTGTTCAAAACATATTCTATAAACAATGGTGCAATGTCTGCAAAGGCATTTGATCACAACTATGGGTAGGACCCAGTGAAATATTTTTGTCAGTAGAACCATATGGAAGGCAATTCCAGCTTCCCTTACAACCCAATGAGAATTACAAAATGACTCAAGCTCTGCAAAATGCTAGAGTAGGGTTTCATATAGTTGCACTAGGAGATGGCCAACAGTGCAACAAATGCTTTTTTTGTAATGTTATTAACACTTCATATAAATATGTATTGTTTTATTAATTTAAAATAATATCAAACTCTAATTTAGATATCTAATTTCTAAATTAAAAAAAAATAAACCTAGCTTTTCACCTTCCTGGCTGAGTATGTTACAGTTCTTCAAATCTGACTTATGGCACTCCTATCATAGGATTTTCTTGGCAAAATTCATCCAGAAAGAGTTGCCTCTTTACCTGTCCAAGGCTGAGAGAGTATGGTTTACTCAGTATTTTCTGGGATTTCAGTTGGGGGAAGGAGTTGAATCTTGGTGTTCAGGGTCATACTCCAACCACTATCCCTACTGACTCTCTAATAACTACCAACACAAAATAGAGAGCATCAAAGTTAGAATTCAAATCTTCAAGAGGTATTGTGTAATAACAGCCACAATTCAGACCAAGCACTGTTTAACTTTCAGTGAATACTTTAGAAAACAAAGTGTTTTCTTTCATCACTGCTGGGAATTCAGAACCTTCCTGATTCTTCATTAACTTCCCCCAGTTAAACCCTAGGAACTGTCAACATGTAACAGATATAACCTATGGAGCTTGGGATATATCCTAGATTAAACACTGGTATTACTGGGTTCCCTCTGGAATCTTTTTCCATTGATCCTCACACACAGGGTACATAAATAATGTTCTTGAAGGTGCTAAGAACTCTGTACAATGAATTTTTAGTTTCTTGTAAACACAGCTTGACTTTCAAGAGATTGCACTTGAACATTAGAAAGAACTTCCTAACTGTGAGAGCTGTTCAGCACTGGAACTCTCTGCCCCAGAGTGTGGTGGAGGCTCCTTCTCTGGAAGCTTTTAAGTAGAAGCTGGATGATCATCTGTCGGGGGTGATTTGAATGTGATTTTCTTGCTTCTTGGTAGGGGGTTGGACTGGATGGCCCGTGAGGTTTCTTCCAACTCTATGATTCTATGATTGAACCAGTCTTCATAAAGCAGCTTACAGGCAATCCCCGAGTTACAAACACCCAACTTACAATGACTTATAGTTTAGAATGGGGCGAGACAACAGGAAGAGAAATCTACCCCTCGGAAGGGAAGTTTACTCCTGAAGGAGTTATCATGGAGAAAAGGTTTTCCAACTGAAGCTTTATTACTACAACAAGCCAAATTTTTTACAAAGCAATTATCACAGGCATAGAAAGTGAGGTGAAATCTTCTGAACAGGGGCACAAACAGCAAAACAAACACCACAGGGGTGTTAACCCTTCCCTATGCTAGCCAAAGCTTACATATATATATACATACACACACCCACATGCTATATATATGGCTGGAGTTACACTTAAAAATGTTCCTGTTTCAAATTACAAACAAATACAACTTAAGGACAAACCTACGGACCCTAACTTGCTCATAACTTGTATGTTGCCTGTATTTGGATTCACAAAACTGATATCAAAATTACGATAAAATAACCTTTAAAAACAACAGTGTAACAGTGTCAGGGAAGTGCTATTAAAAAAAGCAGTGCTATGATACCTTGACTTAAAATAAATAATTTTCAAAGATTATTTGCAGTCTATGCGAAGAGTGACAAGATTCCACAAAAAACAAGGTACCAGCAAAAGGGCTCCATTCTTTGTGTCCATCAACCACCATGATCATGCAGGTAGGCCAACAGACAGATTTATATAGGTAAAGGCTATTCCTTCCAATTCTCTGATTTTACGGTCCAGACTGTCTATAAATACCAGTCTACTCATCTGGCACTGTCAGTGGTTGAGCCTGATGTAAGCTCTGGTTCAAAATCATCTGGAGAACAAAGGGCAGGTTGGTTGATGGCTTTTAAACATCAACACCAGCACATGCTTCGGCTACAAAAACATCAAAACCAATGCAAGTAGGTATAGTAATTTATGTAACATATCTTCATTACCATTACAGCAAATATGGTCACATTTTCTACAAGTTCTTCTGAACTATTTTTAAAAGCAGTCCCACATAGTGTGCATTACAACTGTTTGCTCAGAAGACTGCCAATGTACAAGCAATGGAACTAGGCCTGTTTTATCAAAATTTGGTATGACAGCTGCATTCAACCTAAAACTTGTCAAAGCAACTCTTTGCCACTGACACTACTTGCATATTGATAGATGGTGTTGCGTCCACAGGAAGCTCATTTTGCAGTTATGAGTTGAACAGTTCCATCCTGATCAGCTGGTTTCCTGTGTGTTTTATCTAATTTAAGTGGCAGGTTATTTGCTCTCATTTGAACCCAAATTACCTACAGATATCTGTTGCAAATTCAGCAATGTCCCTGGCATTAGCAGTAGAACTGTGAACCACTCCATATACTGGTAACATTATGCTGAACCTCCAGACTTTCCCCCCCAGTGATTTCATGTTTGACAATAGGAAGAACAAGAGCCATCTACAGGTCTAAGCAAACAACACTGGGACGGATCCTCCAGGAAAGCCTAGAGCTACCATTAACACCATACCTCCTAAGTGGCACATGGCTAGGTAGTCCAAAAGGACTCTCTGGTCAGCAGTATAAAAAGATACAAGATAGACAACAGAGACAGACCTTTTCCTTGTGTACCAGACAAACCAAAACCATTTCAATCCCAAATTGGTTTGGAGAGGATTCCAACTACATTATAACCTTGTGGTGGCAAATCTATGACCCCCCCCCCCCCCCGGATTACACACACACACACACACACAACCCCTGGTTTGAGCACTCGGTTTGGGCAGTTCGCCATCACTGTTATAACCCCATACCTTTATCAATCCAAGCACCCCATCAAAAATTACCTAAAAATATGATACAAACCTTTATCATCGTCCCTCAAGCACACGTCACATGCTTCTATGATCTGGGCTAAGTCAATATGAAGTCCACCTTCAGAATTCTCTTCAGAAATTTCAGCTCCCTTGGATTTCAGGTAAGCCCTAAGTTCTGCAGCCTTACAAAAACAAGCAAAAAACACCCTAAAAGTTATTTATAAACATTGCAAGTAGTTTACATCTAACAACTTAGCAGTTGTGGTCACAACGTGTTATTTTTGATAGTGTACATAACATAATTTCAATGTAATTGGAATTTAGACACTATTTTAACGCAAAGAAGCAAGTAATCTAACAAAATATGTATAAACCTCATTTGTGGCAGTGTTTCTATTAAGATTCTAACTATGAATCTGGTATTCCCAAAGGATATGTGTACACAAAGATCCCACAGAAATGCCCTAACCAATCTGTTCCCAATCATATAATAAGGCTATAATTAGGACCATTGTTTCTTCTTCTTTACAATGCAAGGAACTGCAGATAAATACAAGTAGAGAGGAAGGTTTCCTGATGGGTCAGACCAATCTACAGTACAGACTGAGCATCTCTTATTCAGAATCAAGAATTATACTGAAGCTCTAAAATTGCCCACATGCGCTGCTGTGATAATGACACCTTTGCTTATGTATCAACTTAATCATATACGATCTGAAGAGAAACCAGAGTATAACTTAATCATATGCTATATGCATATGGTGTATGGTAGTGGTTCTCAACCTGTGAGTCCCCTGGTGTTTGGCCTACAATTCCCAGAAATCCCAATTTATAGCTGTTAGAATTTCTGGGAGTTGAAGACCAAAACATTTGGGGACCCACAGGTTGAGAACCACTGGTGTATGTGAACATAAAGAAATCTCATGCTTAGACATCCTATTACAGTATATATAGAAAAATATTCCATGATCTTGGGAATAAATGAAATGCAGACTACATCTGGTCCCAGGCATTTTGGGTAAGGGACACACACCCTTCCATTAAACTCTATTGCATTTTCTTGGGATGCTGTACATCACCCCAAAAAGAACTTTTGCATAGATAACTTGGCATCTTCCTACAGATCAGCTGTTTTCAAACTTTGGTGCTCCAGGTGTCTGGAGCTATATTTTCTGGAAGCTCCATACATTTTGGCAACAGTTGAACCTACACTGCAGGGTTAATACAGCTGGACACTACTTTAACTACCATGGCACAATGCTATGGAATCATAGGAGTTAAGAGTTTTATGGAGTCCTTAGCTTTCTCAATATATAATGCTTATTTTAACTTCAATTATGTATTATTTTTTATTTGGTTTTATAAGTTTATTTTGAGATTCTTTTATCCACTGTTTTGGTTTATTATTGTCTGTTTTTGGCACTGAATGTTTGCCATTTTGTTACTTTTGTTGGAACCTGCCCTGAGCCTCCTTGGGGAGATAGGCGGGGTACAAATCAAGTATTATTATTCTCTGCCAAATGGTGCTGGGACCTCAACAAACTACAACTCCCAGGATTGCACAGCATTGAGCCAGGGAAGTTCAAGTGATGTCCAATTGTATTATTTCTACAGAGGACGCACACCTTGTCATGAATTCTGGGAGACGAAATCCAAACATCTGGAGGACCAAAGGTTTGGGAAACTCTGTTGCAGATGAGTTTTGCACAGGGGTTATGCCAAGCATGGGAAAACTTGGGCCCATTAGCTGTTTTGGACTTCAACTCCCACCATTCCAACCATGTGGGAGTTGAAGCCCAAAACACCTGGAAGGCCCAAGTCCGCCCATGCCGGGAGGGTCAGTCAGAGCGGGAAAGCCACCGCCTCGCCTCCCCACCTGGTCTTCCTCCGTGATGTCGATAAAAGCCGGGACGCTCATCTCGGCAGCAGCTTCGCTCCCTGTCCGGAGCACGCCGCCCGACCGGAAAGGAACGCGTTCGCTGCTGTGTCATTTCCACATCCGGGTCACAGGAATCGTGCCTCCCTTCCCTCCTCTCACCTCCGGCCCCGGACTTCTTAATGCGCACGCGCGCTCTCGGGCGACGTTTCTCTCGCTCGACGCTTGTTCAGTGAGGCGGTCACGAGGTGAGCAGCAGCCAATCACGGCGCAGTATTTCCCACATCCGTCCTCTATGTATTTTGGACTTCAGCTCCCAAGATCCCTAACACTTGGCCGAAACAACTGAGGCTTCTGGGAGTTGCAGTCCAAAATCCCAGTAGAGTAAGGGAATCACCGCATTAGGGGATTTAGGCTCCTATTGCAGGCATAGGTAACTTGGGCACTCTAGGTATTTTGGGCTTGAACTTCCCTTATTCCTAACAGCCTCAGGCCCTTTCCTTTTCTTCCTCAGCCGCTTAAGCCATAGTCAGCCATAGCAGAGCACTTGATGAACCAACCTGGACACAGCCTATTATCTGAGAACACAGAAATTCTGGACCACTCTCACAACCACCATGTCAGACTACAGAGAGAAGCCATAGAAATCCACAAGCACGTGGACAATTTCAACAGAAAGGAGGAAACCATGAAAATGAACAAAATCTGGCTACCAGTATTTAAAAAAACTCTAAAATCACGACAGTAAGTAAAGAACAACACTCTGAAAACAGGGGAATTCCAGACAGGAAACAATTAGGGCCAGCTAATACCTCCCAAGAAAGGATTCTCCCAGGCAGGAAGCAGCCAGGCTTTGCCGCTGCAAGGCCATTAAATGCTAATCAAGGTGATCTATTGCAACATTCACACTTGCCCCAACCTGGACTTTCTACAGATATATAAACCCCATTTGCCTAGTTTCCAACAGACTTCACACCTCTTTGGATGCCTGCCACAGATGTGGGCAAAACATCAGGAGAGAATGCTTCTGGAACACGGTTGGCCATACAGCCCAGAAAACTCAGCAACCCAGTGATTCCGGCCATGAAACCTTCGACAATGCATTCTAATCTAAACTGTTCAGTAAGCCTAGGCAGAAACCTGTGCTCTAGGACTGTCAGAAACCTAGGCAGAAACCTGTGCTCTAGGCCTGGGTTGAATCGCTTTAGTGACATTGAGTAAAGGTTGTTCCTATTGGCAGTCCGCTACCAAGCATTGACACTTCTCTCTCAAAATCCTGCTTCATGAGCCTGGCATGATCACAGCCGGTCCAACAATGAGGCAAATTAAGCGGTCTCTTCGGGCACCAAACATACTGGGGTGCAGTCAAGATTGCTTTTTCTGTTGATTTGTTGTAAAACATGATGGTTTGGTGCTTAATTTGTAAAATCTTTTCCTTAATCCCTCCTTATTATCCAACATTTTTGCTTATCCAACGCTTTTATTTTTCAGTGATTTTTTTGGGGGGGGGGGGGGCGCCAAAATTCTGTGCGCCTACACTTGAAAAATACCTAGGGCCGGCTCTGGGCATGATAAAACTGGCAAGAAAAGACAATGTGCGATGAGGAATGAGAAACGGAAGGATGTTCTTTATAATGCTATGGGACATAACTCCACGGTAATATGACCCTTCCCCAGATGACATCATCTCCCATTTGTAATTCTTGATTTCCCACTTTTTTGTTTCTGCAAAAACAAAACTGTTCAGCAGAAAGATGACATGGGTGCAGAATGCCTTTGGATATGTAGCACAACGAGCCTTTTGTCTGGAGTAAGGCTATGAATTGAAGAAGACTGTTATGGATAAAGGCAACATATATAATGCATCATCTCACAATAGCCCTGGTTACGATAATGTTAAACACCTCCAATTTGCCAGGCAGACACACTGCGGAATGCAGAATCTGACAAGTCATCAGAGGCCACTAATGCTTACAAGAATTGATGGTTCAAGATGATTTTGCAGTGGATTTTGAACGTGGTTGCTGGAAATGACTCTTCTTCAGATTTTAGAAAATTATAAAATGAAACTGAAAAGTGAATGTAAATAACCCTAACTCAACCCACTTTTTAAAAACGGGGTGAACTCATTAATTGTCCAGTCTCTCCCAGTTCAAGGCTGCTTTAACTTTTCTTGGCTAGACTTACAGGCAGAATGCTGACAGATAACAGATATATCCCAACTTTCTTGGGCCACAAGATCCAAGGCAACTTATGCCAAATTAAAGAGCTTGTGAAAACAACTGTTGGTTATATTTCAGGAAGTTCTGTCAAATTTGTTGTATAACATGATGTTTTGGTGCTTAATTTGTAAAATCATAACCTAATTTGATGTTTAATAGGCTTCTCCTTAATCTCTCCTTGTTATCCAACATATTTGCTTATCCAACGTTCTGCCGGCCTGTTTATGTTGGATAAGTGAGACTCTACTGTGTGTGTATTTTGTCTTTGGAAGAATTCACTTAAAAAATTAAAGCAACAAAAGCAATACATTCACACTGTGATGCAATAAAAAATGCAGCAAAACAAATTTGGAAAAGTCAAAGGGCAGTGAGTGAATATTTTTGTATGGTACTGTATATATTGCAGACTTGTAGAATTGTAGTGCAGTATTGCCATTTCATTTAAAAGTGCAGAAGACTGGGCAGAATAAAACATGTTTGTAATATAAGGTAGTTTTTGGAGCAAACCACCCCTTTTTATCATGGAAGCTTCTATATATGTAGGAGTCCCTTAAGTATTTAGAAGTGGCCCAGAGATGCTTGAGCATTGCAGAAGATGAGTCATCTAATGCTGTGCTGATGCATATCCTTACTACTTGGTCTGCAAAATGACCTTCAGTGATGATAATAATTCTCTGTTTTGGTTGCACATGTAGGCTCAAGCATTGGACAGAGAAAAAGGCTTACCCTTCTTGTATCCAGTATCCTTTAGAACGATTGCAAGAAAAGATGTGTGAAGAGAAATCTATTTCCAGTTGTAGCAGTCTAATGAGTCCTCTGAAGCCTATGGAAATCCTTGCCCATACCAGTAAGAAGTAAAAGTTATTTTCTATAAGATGTCCTGCCTGTAAAATTGCTTTATTCTGAATGACATGATAGATCTCTTCAGTTCCATCTGTGTTGACTGACAGCAGCTCTACATATTTCAGTCAGCTTTCCTGTCAGTGCTTGCCAGAGACTGAATGTAGGTCTTTTGGTAGCAAGATGCCTGTCCTATAACTGCTACAGCGCTTTTTCTCCAGGGGCAGTGGTTGTCTGGAAAGTCTGATGTCAAGTTGTAACCAACTTGTGAAACTACAGTTTTTTTTAAACTTTGGCAGCAAGGGGCTTCTATTAAAAGATGCTGTGCTAAGATGCTTTCAGTTATAAAAAAAGAGGTCCTAATGATCAGTTCTCCATCAACATTTTACCTGCAAACAGACAGACCGGATGGTCATTGTTGGGCCATGTCTCCCATTTGCACAGTTTCGCAACTTGGAATAATTCTGATTGCAAAAGATTGTAGAATGCCTTTATATTTACATATATTTAAGTGTGAAAATGTGTCAAGTCCCAGCTTGTTATATCTAGTAACATGTTAAGCAAGCAGGCACATGCAACCACCCTATTACTTGGACTGAATAAAATAAGTAGGTCAGCTTCTGCCATTAAATGCAAGCAATAATGATTACCCCAGTATGAACTAGAATCCCCAGAGCTTTGTGTCTTCCAATTTTTTTTCTGAATGCATTTTGTTTGGACTATGGATAAACTTATTTTTGTGGGTTGATGTAGCAGGTGTTTTTCTTAACTTTTTCTGTGTGGAAGAAATCCCAAGTCAGAGGAAATGAGCCCTCTTTTATTTAAATTTCCTGAGATTAGAGGAAGAACACTTGCCAAACAATGCCTCTTCACTTCAAAACCTCTCCTCATAAATTATGTTGGGAGATCTTATTAAAAGTCTGTAAAAATTTCCTATTAAAAATAGTTGATTGCAGCCCAGATCATTGCAGCTTTTGTGTTTCACTGAAATACCACAGCTGTCTCGAAGAAATATATTGAGAGACAAAAGGTTTTGTTTCCTTAGTAATAAATTATTTTTGTGATATCCAGAGTAAGATAAAACTTTCACTTATGTTTGACTGAAAGATTCTAGTGATAGCTTTAAATAATCTATTAAAAGAATATGAGAATGTAGATGTAGATAGCAAATTGAAATCAGACTTCCTTTATGTTTAACAAAGCAATTACTTTTGAAGCCTGTGAAGATTATAAGGATGGATAAATGGAACAGCTTACAAAAACATACAACTCTATACAACTTTACTTCATATAACTTAAAAGTTGATATTTTCAATGATCGTTTAAACTATATGAAATAAGACATTCAACAAAGCCACATCCTATACGTTACCACTTCCGTGCAGGAAATTGCACGTATCCTTTCTGTGTGACAGAATGTGATAGTGCTAATGAAGAATAAATTGATGAATGCATCTGGAATTTCATGAGTATTGCAATAAAATAGACATAGAACCTTTATGTATATTCAGTTAAATCAGTATTTTCCTTCTGAAATGTCCGTATGTATTTTAAAAATAGAGTATAAGAATCCAGGAGAGCCTGCATGGTATAGTGGTTGGACTAGGACACTTGGGTTTGAATCCCTGCTCAGCCATGGAAACCCCTTGGGTGACCTGAGCAAGTAATATTCTCTCAGCCTCAGAGGAACGAAAGGACAAACCACCCTCTGAAGAAATTTTCCTGAGACATCCCCATGATAAGTTTGCCTTAGGGTTGCCATAAGTAAAAAATGACGTGAAATCACACAACAACAATAATCACTTTGTTTTTGTATGTTTCCAATAAGAATGCATCCCGGCCAATAGCAATCTTTTTTTAATATTGTGTTGTACTGTAGACTGCAATACCATAGACTGTTACCTAAAAGTAAGTTCCATTAAAGTGAAAGGAGTTAATGTTCGAGTAGTTGTATATAGGATTGAACTGAGGTTGTGACCTACTAAGAAGTTGTTCAATCAGATCTTGCATGGTTGCGAACTTATTAGTGGTCTCAGCAAGTGACTATGGCAGCTTCTTGACTTTTATCAATGGGAATAACCATTTTGCTGGGATTACTGAAATAATGGTTTGGGTACAGACTTATGAAGTGCCCTATGGAAGGCAATTTTGCTGGTTTCATCTTCCAGATCCCCCTCCCCCCCAATTCTCTATTCTGGACATCTGGGCAATTGTTGAACAAATGAGAGGTGAAACGAGAATAGAAAAAATCTGTTCTTTCCATAAGTGGCAGCTTTTGTCAGGTCTTCAGCCACTCCATTTTTTTGAGGAGGTCCTCCCACTCACAGAGGGCTTCTCTGGATCCAAGCAAATACATAGAGAAATTATTTGTGTGAATGCCTAACCATATAGCCTAGTAATGGCTTTGACATTAGAATGGAGCCTGCTACACATAACCCTTTCTCATTATTCATATCTATTCAAACACATATGCAACATAAGGACAGCATTTGTCAAATAACTTGTGATATTTGGGACCTAACTTTATAGTATTGACGTTGAAAGACAACTTGTACGCTATGAGTAAAGTAGTATTAAATAAAATAGTATTAAATGTGGCACATGTTTTTTGTTTATTTGTTTTTAAGGAACCTGCATAGGTTGGTCAGGAGCTTAGGAATTCCAAGACCACAGAATTTTGGCTTAATCCCAGCCATCCAAGGTAGGAATTACTATTATGCTGACAATATCCATTCAGCCTGGGCAGAGCCGGCCCTAGGTATTTTTCAAGTGTAGGCGAACAGAATTTTGGCGCCCTCCCCAAAAAACAATCACTGAAAAATAAAAGCGTTGGATAAGCAAAAATGTTGGATAATAAGGAGGGATTAAGGAAAAGCCTATTAAACATCAAATTACATTAAGATTTTACAAATTAAGCACCAAAACATCATGTTTTACAACAAATCAACAGAAAAAGCAGTTTTGACTGCGCCCCCGTATGTTTGGCGCCCGAAGCGACCGCTTAATTCGCCTCATTGTTGGACCGGCTCTGAGCCTGGGTCAGGAAACTAGACCCAGGGTGCATCTATACTGTAGAATTAAAGCAGTTTCACACCACTTTAACTGCCTTAGCTCAATGCTATGTAATTATGGGAATTGTAGTTTCGTGGAGCACCAGAATTCTTTGGCAGGAAAGGCTAAAGACCTTGTAAAACTACAACTCCTGTGGAAAAGTTACAACTCCCAGGACAAAGATCAAAAGCTTATAGCAAAGATCTGAGGAACTAGGCAAGAGGCGAAGACAATTTTATCCTCATAACCCTTAGCAATTACAGTGCTTCCAGCTGATAAGTTAGAGGGATGATATCTCAAAACTCTCCAGCGAATTGGAAGTTTCCCATACATATGAGAATGAATTTTTATAGGCCTGTCTGTAGCCTTGACCAAACCAAAACAAGTCATTGCAGGTGCAAGCAATAATTAGGTCTGAATCCTCAGGCTGTCACGGACTGCCAGAAATACTCAGAAAATCAATTTTTGTGACAAACATAACAATCTAACATGAAAATCAAGCAGAAAACAGCCAATAAGATTTTTGTTCTTCTGTATTTATCCAAGATGCAGTCTTGTCACATTTTTTTCTTTCTCACTCTATGTTCTATTTAATTTGCTGTATACAATTATTATTTAAAGCATTTTATTATGCATATAATACTTTTTTTCTTTTTTCTTAAAATTTGAATTGTTGAATATACATATTAGAGGTTTGTGTGCAGTGGAATATTTGATAGCAGAAGCATTTGCTGCTAACCTGAACTAAAAGTAAGCAAAAAATATTTTCATCAGCAAATGTTTTGCTTGAAAAACAGCTCGCTGTATCAAGAAGGTTTAATTCCTACACTGTGGTATGCCAAAAATGAGACTTCTTTGCTTGTGCCAAAGCATTAAAAAACAAAGAGCACAGAAAATGTTTCCTTAGCCTTATTTAACTACCTTCTACTCTGAAAACATTTCTAAGGTGGAGTGGCTTCCTTGGATCTGGCTCAAGCTGTCCACATAAGCTAGTGTTATTTATTAGTGATAAGGTGCCAGAAATATGCCTGGCCACTCACAAATAAAGGACCTTTAACAAAAAAAAAAAAGGTTGCACACCAAGAAGCAAGGTGAAAGATATGTCCGCATCCAAGTAGATGCTCTTACCAGAGTTCCAGTAAGTAACAAATTAAACAATGAACAGAATATGGTATGGTAAAGTTAGAAGGAAGGGAGGTTTCCAATGGAATGAAGAGTCAAAATTGAGGGGAACAGCAAAAAAGGAAGAAGGCCAGCTACATAGTGAGCCAGTTATATATTGAAAAGGAAATGAGATTGCAATTTTTTTTAAAAAAAATGGCATAGCAAGTAATAAAAGAAATGTTAATAGATTTTGTATCATGTCACGAACGACTTGAGAAACTGCAAGTCACTTCTGGTGTGAGAGAATTGGCCATCTGCAAGGACGTTGCACAAGGAACACCCGAATGTTTGATGCGTTACCCTCCTTGTGGGAGGCTTCTCTCATGTCCCTGCACAGAGCTGGAGCTGGTAGAGGGAGCTCATCCACGCTCTCACTGGCAACCTTCAGGTCAGCAATCCAACCTTCAAGACATCAGTCCTGCCAGCACCTGGGTTTAACCCACCGGGGGGAAGGGGCTCCTTATGGGAATAGATGTAGGTCAATAAAGAAACTTAAAGGTATAGTTACAACTAGAATGTAAAGTGGAGTGAGAAACCAGCTAACAGAACTGAATTGTCTTTTGCTTGCCTTTTTCTTCAGTAGGATGTGGAGTACATCCCCCAAACCCCTTCCAAGGTAATTTCTTCTGGCAGCCCATTCTGAAGAGAAATAAAGGAGTCATGAAAAAATTTCTTAAAAAAAGAACAGTGTTATCCATTAGACATTCTTACAAGCAGCTGAAATGGCAGATCATACCTCCATGTTGTAGATACAAAGCTGAGCCAGAGAATAGTTACTGATATCTGCATGGGCTTATCAAAGGAAAAATACATAAATTAAGCAATCAATGTAAATAACACTACTTTTATAGATCAACCAAACTACACTAGACTGTATTGTCAAAGGCTTTCATGGCCGGAATCACTGGGTTGTGGTGAGTTTTTCGGGCTGTATGGCCATGTTCCAGAAGCATTCTCTCCTGACGTTTCACTCACAACTATGGCAGGCATCCTCAGAGGTTGTGAGGTCTGTTGGAAACCAGGCAAGGAGATTTATATATCTGTGGACTCTCAGTTAACTGGGATTCAGATAATCAGATCTCAAGCAATTGGCAAAAAATTGAAGAAGAAAATACTTTAGATTAAAATTAAAGTCAAATCCAATTTTAGAAGAAATGTTAAATTAAGTTTGTCTTTATCTTTAGATTATAAAATAGCTGTGTGGAACTGGATGTACATCTGAGAGTTCTTCTATCCAGTAGCATATGGAAGAATTTGAGAAATTGCAAGCAACGATGCATATGTTCCTGAAAACAATGTACAAGTATGTATTACGTTAGAGGACAGTGCATGCCAAAGAAAAGAATATGAGGAGCTATTGAACAAATGTGTATGAAAATCCTCAAACCGACATGGAATGAGTTTCTGGGAGATCCAGAAATTTAGGACTAGAAAAAATGATTAGAGAAAAATCAAAATTATAATACAATAATATATCTATCCCTATTTAATTTATCCCAAGTAGAGGATAGAGACTCTCTCCATAAGACAAATGTTTGAGGTGTTGGCTCACACCTACTGTGTGATCAAGGTGACTGTCATTTGTTCCTTTTCTATATTTTAAAAAACTAAAAATGTCAGCGTCTTTCAGTCGTAAGATACCAAACTGCTATTTCATCTTCAGACTATAGAAAATACTTTTTGCACAATCCTTTTAAGGTAAGCAGATTAACCCTAACAATGAATATCCACTTAAAAGTAACATACTAAATGTTCCCAGGTGAATTCAATAAGAGTTAAAAGTACTTCATTCTGTTAACATGGTGTTCTTTGTATATTCTTAATGAGTGATTCTGTAAGAAGACTGAGACCTATCATGCCTATCATGCTTATCATTCATTAAAAAACAGTTTCCCAAATCAAAACCTGCTAAAAATGACACCAATCCAAGGACAATAACTCTCTATATTACCATTTTTGTCACAAACTGCTCAGTTTAAATATTGTTTTTAGTTAGAATTAAAGCTCTGCATAACATATTCTACCTCCAGCAAACTTTAGTTCTTAAAGATAAATAAATCACTTAAACAGGGTCAAAAGAAAGAAAGGCCAAGCTGGGTTCAGAGTTTGCAGGTCTCTGCATTTATCAGGTAGAAATATGCTAGGTTTCACTATTTCATAAAATATCCTTTTATGAAAAAAGCATTAATCTTTGCACGTCCTTTTGAAGCCCATAATTTTTCAAATGAAAGAAATGAATGATGACACTGGATCAAGAAATTGTTTGAGGGTGTGTTTTTTCTTTTCGTTTCAGGACCACCGGGACTTTCACATACGTTTTCAATTTCTGTTAAGGATGTGATTATCTTGTGGGCATGTTTTACTCCTACTGCCTATACTGGAGATCAGTCAGTATAGTGTACCCTTCAGCTTGGAAAGATCAAGATAAGTTCAGCTGTTCACTGAAGCTGGTAGGTTAACTACTGCTCAACTCATGACTGTCTACTTAGCTTTAGAACTTCAGATTGAGCAGAATCTCCATTGTCCAAATCCTCTGAAAGTTGGCTTAATGCAACTCCTTTGTTTTGCTGGGCTAAAGTGCAAACAATAACATATTCTTATTAAAATATTTTGAATGTTTGCTTATATTTCCGTGGATAGAGAAGTATTCTATGGCTTGGGTCCAGATTATCTGAAAGATCTGCCTCTATACACGAGTCTGCCTGAGTTTTAAGCAGGCTCATGTATAGATAGGGTGGAATTGACGGGAAAGTTTTTTCCAATCCTATCCTCATCACAATAGAATAACCAGGAAGAAACGATAACTTGTTTATTTAGTGCTATGTTTACTTTGATTTACATCAAAGTGATGTTTCCATATTCCTGAAAGAGTTGTTTTTGAAAGAAACAAATAAATAAAAAGTATGTTAACCTCAGCATCTCTTAAATTCACTCCTAATTTTGTTGAATCCGGATGGGTTGAAAAGGCCTAATCTGTTTAGGAAATCAATACTACGTTATTTTTCAATCCTACAGCAGCTCAACACAACACAGATATTTACCAACAGAGTTGTGCTACACAAACACTATACAATTTCCATACTGAATACTACTAAAGTGCAACATATAAGAAGCAGTGAGTATGCATAGCCATCACCTCATTGCAAAATGCGTAATGGCAGTGTATGAATTGACATATGATTCTAAGTACATTATTGTGCCTTTGCAATAGTCTGCATGAAGAACTCTGATCCCACCACTATCAGATGTATATAACTATTTTTTATTGACCAGAAAGGTCACCCTGCTTGCATAGCACATCTTACATGAGAATTCTGGCAGTTGAGTTAAATCCAGTAATTAAAATGCAATCATTGATTCAATTGGACTTGTTAAATCAACACTTTCAATTCAATGAGTCCAGTGTAATTGTTTTAACAGTTAGATTTATGCTGTTGTCTGGTCAAAATCACTTAAAATATGCAGTTCCTAGACTATATATTCCCATTATTTTACTTTTTAATTTTTTTGATACCATTTGTAAAAACAACATCAAAACAAATGTAAAAGTCATATGGCCATAAAAAACAAGCCCACCTATTGTGTTCCCATGACTGAGTTTACAAATACTATACTTACTTTGTGATCAGGACATGAAGGTAGTGCTCACTACTCCAGACTGTGTGCATAGGTTTCCAAAACATTTATGTTAAATATTCATTTTTTTCTGCATATAAGTGTAATTAAAAAACCATTCTTCAAAAAACCTTTTGCTTGGTATCTTAGAAGTCAGAACCAACAAGAGGCATTTATAGAGTTTATTTATTTATTTATTTATTTCGTGTCAAAAGCATTGCTTTATAAAATACTTTATAGAGTATTTTGTAGTGTCAGGACTGTCTGGTGAAAGCAGGTGACATTTCCATATTGTGATAGATGGGGGTGGTGAGGAGGATGTAAAACAGCTCTTTAAAAATTCTTTTAGGCCAAGTTAATGCTTTTTACAGTTGCAGCAGTACTGCAGGTCATGAAGAGCAAAGTCTCAAGACAGAAGAAGAATTTAGTTTTGATGCATTTGTACCTCAGTACGAAGAAGCAGAATAAGGTTAAAGATAGGGATCAGAGCTCTGGAACCTGGACATAACACTAGAAGGATTTTAAAATCACTGACTACTCAAGAGATTTCCTCTACATGAGCTACCATCATAGTTCATATGTTAGACTTTGAAATGTATTGTCTGTGGCAAGTCAATAGTTAAAAGGAGATGTATATGATGTTGCTCCAATAAAGTTGAAAAGCATGGTATTGTGCTTTTTGGTATAGGAGCAAGAAACCACATTGCCACAGGAAAGTCATTTTCATCCTGCTTAGCTAATGTTGCACAAAACATCTCCAGTAGCTGAGAGCCAAAAAAGGGCATCCAGGATATTTGTCCAGAGTTTATACTTTTGATTTCAGATAATAATAGAGTTCAGGAAATATAACAATGTCTATTTTGGTCTTAATATTTTCACCCTTTCCATTACCCATAAGATTCAAGGCAGTTTACAAAGTTAAAAAAGGCACAGATAAAATTACACATTATTATCCATGTAACAAAAGTTAAAATACAGTACAATCAAACTTTTAAATGAATTAAAAACAATTTAATAACCTATATTTAACAACAACAACAAATACAGACAACATAACACCTTATTGAAAGCCCTTTTCAATAGTTACTTTGAAGATCTGTTGAAACAAAAACAGCCTTAGACCCACCTTCCCAAGAATCCTGTCCCCTCAGATATTATAAAAAAAAAAGTAGCCCTTGTCACTGGGCAGGCAGGGACTGGATTTCTTTTAACTATTGTTTCCCAAGCTGAAGCTGCTTGCATTATAACTTCAGACAGCCTCCTAGTTTTCTGCCATTGTCACTGTAGTTGCAGTCTACTTGTTTCATTACTACTCCTTCCTTCGAATATTAAGGGGTTGCTTTGGCTCTGTAGTTCAGAGAAAGCTGTCATTACTTTTCCTTCAGTTCATTTGAAATATCAATTTTCATGATACCGGCTGAGCATACTTTGTTCAAAATGCTGGATTTTGAATTTTGAAATACCTGTATTTCCATATATATATGCTTAATGAGGAGGGAGCCCCGGTGGCGAAGTGCGTTAAAGCACTGAGCTGGAGACCGAAAGGTGCCAGGTTCAAACCCCAGGAGCAGTGTGAGCGGCCGCTGTTAGCTCCAGCTCCTGCCAACCTAGCAGTTTGAAAACATGCCAATGTGAGTAGATCAATAGTTACCGCTCCGGCGGGAAGGTAACAGCGCTCCATGCAGTCATGCTGGCCACATGACCTTGGAGGTGTCTACGGACAACGCCGGCTCTTCGGCTTAAAAATGGAGATGAGCACCAACCCCCAGAGTCAGACATGACTGGACTTAACGTCAGGGGAAACCTTTACCTTTATGCTTAATGAGATATTGTGTAGATAGGACCCAAGTCTAAACATTAAATTCATTTATGTTTCATTGAGAGGACCTCAAGGTAATTGTATCCACTATATTTGTAATAATTTTGTACATAAAACAAGTTTAAATACATTGAACTATCAGAAAGCAAAGACGTCGCTATCTCAGCCACCCAAATGGACATTTTGGATTTTGAAGGATTTCAGACTTCTGGAAAAGAAATGCTCAACCTGTGGTGTCTTTGGCCCATCTTTTTTTTTTTTAATCACTCTGCATCCTTAAAATTGAGAACAGCTGATGTGAAAATACAATTTTAAACTTTTTAGAATTTTCTGTTGACGCTGTATTTCCTCATTCAAAGTGTAACAGCTTTGGGAACAAGAGATCAGCAGCAACATTGTTGAGAATCAAAGCAAATACAATGCACCAGAATTTAATATGGAAGTGCAAGCCTTGCTGCGTGATAGCAATATACAATGTCCTTGTAGTGTTAAGTAGCTGCAAAGACTAGGACAGTAATTTAAGCAGCCTGCTTGTCCATGAGCATACTATGAAATATATGCTGTGACACCACCAAAGTCTCTGGAAAACCTTACATACAGAAATAGACATAAACAGTTTTCTAATGGTGCTATATGTTACAAACTAAACATCTTCACAAAACAAAAGTCTGTCTTGTCTGTGTAGACTGAAAGGCATATAAAACTTAATTTTTTGCTAGCAGTGGCCTTGCCTTAAATGTTTCCTGTGTGAAAAGATCTAAGAATTCCTCGACGTTTTCTTACAGCTGTCAGCTCTGAACTATTTCAAATCTTAGTAAAATGTACATGTTTGTACATATTTTTCATATTTTTAGAATTCTATTTCTGCAAAATTCCTACTCCAGCAAATTACAACAGTTCATCCAGCAAACCCAAACGCAGGTTTGTGCGTAGAGCACGTGGCAGACCACCAGATAATAATCATAAATAATAAAATCACTCAGAAGACCTTTTTTAGTAATGCACAGTTGCGCAGGCTGCAGAATAGGCAAATGTCTCTTGTGCTGGCATAACCCACTTCAGTCTGTAAATGTCAGAAATCAGCAGGTAAAAGGATTTGCTGGCACAATTGCTTTGTAAACCAAGATTGACCAGAAGAAACTGAGGTAAGATGGGAGTAAGGAGCCCGTTTCTCCACAATTCTCCTTATCCAAATCTTTCTCAATCTAGGGACAAGGCCACTTTGCCAAAACAAGGTTAGAAAAGGGCTGGGTTAGTCCTGAATAATTTCAAAAATTCCTAGGCTAGACTCTTGGCTTAGTATTAGCTCAGTAGGACTATCTTTGTGAATTAGAACTGTGTACTCAATTACCAAAAGGAGGCTAATTTGTAGCTTTGCAAGATGTCAAGTAGAACTCCTTATTGAAGATGTTTTAAACAGATGGATGACATCATGCTATAGTCCTAAATCTGACACTTAAAAAAAAAAAACTTGTCAAGCCGAACCAAATTAGTATTCGGTCTCATATCTGCCGTGTTGTCTCTAGTGGCTAATACCACCGGAGTCAGAGAATAATAACTTATGGAATACATTGGCTATCTCAACCTTGCAATTTTATGTTCGTTTTACTGGGCCATGTCATTTGGGGATTTATGTTCTTTCTAAATAATGTACCTTCTTGGCTAAAGCGATACGTGTTCTTAATGTTCATGTCATAGATGTAATCCTTCCTGCACTGTTAAAACTGTGAATTCACAGATTAATTATGTGTTGTGTAAAGGCAGTGTTCCTTTTCAAAGAGGCTATTATATATTGTCTGATATTATACCAGAACATTTGCAGTATTTCCCAGTGTCACCATCATCATCAACTTCTTCACCATCACTATCTGCTTCTGTTAATCATTTATCAACAGTATTGTGTTCAGCATCTTTCCTCCACCCGGTCATTCAGTATCAATTGCACTTGTGATCAAACTAATTCTGTATGATATCACAGGAAGATATTGGTTAAGAATCGTATAGTGGTTGTCATGGTTCTATTACTATTGCTTCAATAGTATTTATATTTTACTTATCAGTTTTGTTTTGTGCTATGTAAGGCAGGTTTCTTTTAATTACTGCTGCTCCTCTACACATAAATAAGTTCTCCTGTTTGTATAGCAGCACTTGTATAAGATCGTGCTCTCTTTAAAAGTTACTATTTTATCTATATTACAAGTTTAACAGTGGCGCCATTCCTTTGTGGAGGGCAAGTCTCTGATCACAGCATGGTCTTTGACTTACCTCATGCAATGAATCTGGCCATTTCTGTGGCACCATTCCCTGCTCTCCCCTCTCTGGAACTTTTTTCTTTTACCCAAAGTACCTTAAAAATACAGAGGGGGAAGCATTATAGCGGACGGCAGAATTACACTACTTACCTGGAAGTGTGGCTTTGCACAGTAGCGGCTATGCAAACGGAGTTGGCATAATCCCAATGATTCAACAATAGCGCATCTTGCGGCAACACCACAGGATAGTGGCTTGTATGTGATAATGTCCTCTGTTACAACGCATATGGATTACTCTATGCATTCCATGTGGGCACACAGGGAGGGCTTTCTCATCGGCTGCTCCAAGGCGCTAGAACTTCCTTCCTAGAAAATTATCCTGGGACCCTCCAAACTATCTTTCAGGTGATGTGTTTTTTGTTTTAGCAGTCCTTTGTTCAAAGCAAAAGGACCTTTAATGTGTTAGCATGTTTATATGTGTCGTTCCTTTTCATGGCTTGTCTTTTACTGCTTTTTGTGCTTTAATTCTAACTTTTGCATAATGTTTTACCTGTATCTGTTTTAACATTTACAGTTACCTTGACTAATCTTGACTTTTGTTAAACTTGACTTTCTGACCGCATCTCCCCCTATGAACCCGCACGATCTCTTCGTTCGTCGGGGTAGGCCCTCCTCTCGCTTCCGCCTCCATCACAAGTGCGGTTGGTGGGGATAAGGGAGAGGGCCTTCTCCGTGGCGGCCCCCCGGCTCTGGAACGCGCTCCCCAGGGAAATTAGGCAAGCTGCCACCTTGGAAGTGTTCAGGAAGAGCCTGAAAACCTGGCTCTTCAAACAGGCCTTTGAAGAAGTACCGCCCACTGTATGCTAAACCCTTGTACTAGCGGTTTCTTCTGACCAGTTGTACTTGTTGGTTAACTCCTTGACATAGCCTCAGAGTTCACCCCAGTTTAAGGCTCTTCCCATGACCTTGTAGCACCTTAACTTCCTTCTTGTTTACAAGTTCCACTCAGTGCACTTTGCCCAGCTCATTTTATGTTTTTATTGCTGTGTTTTTCATGTGTTTTATAATTATTGTGATTTTTAATGCCTTTTAAATTTATTTGTGTGTTTTTGTATTTGATATTACTGTATGCTGGTTTTATATTTGTAAGCCACCCCGAGTCCCTCTGGGGAGATGGTGGCGGGGAACAAAAATAAAATTATTATTATTATTATTATTATTATTGACACAACGACGTTGTATGACACAGCAAACAAGATAGATATGCTGGATTTCGTTTCACAGAATCACAAGTCGAACACTTCCCAAGTGTCTAGGACTGTGTGATGTATTTTCGGATGATGCGTGCAGATCCCAGTAGGGTGGCCTTTTGCAGTTGGCAGATCGTAATTTTGTCAATGTCTATTGTTTCCAAATGCCGGCTGAGATCTTTTGGCACGGCACCCAGTGTGCCCATCACCACCAGGACCACCTGCACTGGTTTCTGCCAGAGTCTTTGAAGTTCAATCTTGAGGTCCTGATAGCGGCTGAGTTTTTCCTGTTGTTTTTCTTCAATGCGACTGTCACCTGGGATGGCGACATCAATGATCCAAACCTTGTTCTTTTCCACAACTGTGATGTCTGGTGTGTTGTGTTCCAGAACTTTGTCAGTCTGGATTCGGAAGTCCCACAGTATCTTTGCGTGTTCATTTTCCACAACCTTTGCAGGTTTGTGATCCCACCAGTTCTTAACTGCAGGGAGGTGATACTTGAGGCATAGGTTCCAATGAATCATTTGGGCCACATAGTTGTGCCTCTGTTTGTAGTCTGTCTGTGCAATTTTCTTACAGCAGCTGAGGATATGATCAATGGTTTCATCTGTTTCCTTGCACAGTCTGCACTTTGGGTCATCAGCTGATTTTTCGATCTTGGCCTTGATTGCATTTGTTCTGATGGCTTGCTCCTGGGCTGCAAGGATCAGGCCTTCTGTCTCCTTCTTCAGGGTCCCATTCGTGAGCCAGAGCCAGGTCTTCTCTTTATCAGCTTTTCCTTCTATTTTGTCAAGGAACTTTCCATGCAGTGTTTTGTTGTGCCAGCTGTCAGCTCTAGTTTGTAGTGCGGTTTTCTTGTACTGGTTTTTTGTCTGCTGTGCTTTGAGGAGTTTCTGATTTTTGACTTCAATCAAAGCAGGTTCTTCACTTTGTTTTACATATTCTGCCAGGGCATGTTGTTCTTCTTTGACTGCTTGTTTTACTTGCAAGAGTCCTCTGCCCCCTGATCTTCTAGGCAGATACAGCCGGTCAACATCACTGCGAGGGTGCAGTGAATGATGAATGGTCATGAGTTTTCTTGTTTTTCTGTCCAAATTGTCCAGTTCCGCCTGTGTCCAATTTATAATGCCAGCAGTATATCTTATGACAGGTATGGCCCAGGTGTTTATGGCCTTGATGGTGTTGCCTCCATTGAGCTTGCTTTTGAGAATTTTTCTGACCCTTTGTGTGTATTCCTTACTGACCACAGTCTTCACATGTTCATGCTTGATGTTGTCCAGCTGTAATATGCCCAGATATTTATAGGCCTCTGGCTGGTGACACCTTATTGTTTGGCCATTGGGCATATTGATGCCCTCACTTTCAATGATTTTTCCCTTCTTCAATGCCACTGTCGAACATTTGTCCAAACCAAACTCCATGTTGATATCAGTGCTAAAAATTCGGACAGTGTTGGTCAGAGATTGGATTTCAGTTTCCGTTTTCCCATATAGCTTCAGGTCATCCATGTACATCAAATGTGAAATTTTGTGAGAATTCTTAGATGTTTGGTAGCCGAGATTTGTTTTTTGTAAGATTGTTGACAGAGGGATCATGGCAATAATGAAAAGCAGAGGGGACAATGAGTCTCCCTGGAAAATTCCTCTCCTGATGTTGACAAGTCCATAACTTTCATTTCCAACAAACAGTTCAGTTTTCCAGTGCTCCATCATGTTTTCAATGAAGGTGCCAACGTTTTTACTAATCCCGATGGCGTCCAGGCACTTGATGATCCAGCTGTGTGGGAGTGAGTCAAAGGCCTTTTTGTAGTCAATCCACGTCATGTGAAGATTAGCTTTTCGGCTTTTACAGTTCTCCAGAATCATTTTGTCAATCAATAACTGGTCTTTTGTGCCCCTGCTTTTCCATTTGTTGCCTTTCTGTTCATCTGGCAAGATGTTTTTTTCTTCAAGATAGTCTTGAATTCTGTCAGCTATGATGCCAGTCAGTAGTTTAAACATAGTGGGCAGACACGTTATTGGCCTGTAGTTTCCTGGTGCTGCTCCTTTTGCTGGATCCTTTTGTATCAGGTATGTTCTTCCAGTTGTTAGCCATTCACTGATACTTCCTTTCTGCAGCATCTCATTGAATTGTTGGGCCATTTTTCCATGTAAACTAATCAGATGTTTGAGCCAAAATCCATGAAGTTGATCACTACCAGGCGATGTCCAGGCGACCAGGCGCCACCTTGACGTGGTGGGGGGGCTTAACTGCTCCAATGATGACTGAGGGCTGTGCTGGTGGTAGTGTAACTACCGGTAGGTCCAACCAAGCCAGAGAGGCCTCAGCTGAGGAGCAGAACTAAGAGCACCTAACCCATTAGCATTATGGAGAAACAAACCCAAACGAAGTCTATACTGGCTCGGTCGTCGCCCAGGATAAAAAGGACCGCGGTGGATGCTGCTGATTCTGGACATCCATCGACAAGTGGGCTACGGAATCATCAAAACCCAAATGAACAGTCACAGAAGCGGCAGAAATACACAATGCCAGAAAACCGCACAATTATTATTATTATTATTATTATTATTATTATTATTATTATTATTATTATTATTATTTTGTTGACCACTGAATCTATCTAACATTTATGAGTATTATTATGCTTTCTGCATGACTTTGGACCAGATTTAGGTAGCTTGATGAAGCAATTTAGCTTAAAACACAGTTGTTGATTGGAAAACAGAATGACTAGATTTACAACACTAGGGAGGATAACTTACCAAATAAAATGTCCCAGACTTTAAAGAGGGTTCAAATGGAAGTAGCCATTTTTATTGTCTCCAGTCCACTGAGCTTCTAGTTGGATTTTTGTTGTGGTGATCCCAGTGGTATAGTTGAAATTTTATGTCTGCTTCTCCCACCTTTCCATATTACAGGGAAAGGACACTGATTAAAGAGTAATTAAATAGATATGCATGCTCAGTGAACTGATGATCATTCTTGAAGAGAGGCATCCAATTGCCTGGAACTGAAATCTAGCCTGAAAATGTCGAATAAGTCTCATGGTACTTGGTGAATTCAGAGTAACCTCTTTAACAAACATGGTAAACATTGTGTTATTGTTATTTTCTCCAATTTTCCCTTCTTGGTGACAAATGAGTTACATTTCAAAAGTAATCAGTAAGTGCAATGGCATTACCTGTTTTGGTGTCAAGAGTAAAGTATTATATGGGGGAGCATGACACTATGTCTTGTTGCATTAGAAAGCAAATCGCATTGTTTCTCAGATCCCATCGAACATTGTTCTTTCCTGCCTTTTCTCCCGAAATCATCCATTTTCAGATTTATCACATGAGCAAGTGCCATTCCCACCCACTCAATTAAAAAAAAACTCAGGGAAAAAACTTTGGGGAAACTTTCCCTTCCAATCCTGCTACTCCTGAGTAGATAGGAGGCATTGATCTGGGAAGGCAGACACTTAGGGGATTTAGGCTTTCCCTTCCAATCCTTCCACTCCTGAGGAGACAGGAGACATTGATCTGCACTGCCCCTTTCTCTGGGCTCCTCTTCCTCCTCCCAATCTAGCTATAGCACAATTTTGAAAGCCAAGATTGCTATGAAGGAGAAATGACAGGAAAAACAAAGTGGTGCTATTTTGAAATTCTGGTGTTTCTAATTTAAAAAAATTACCATGCCAGGCTCATGAAACAGAATTTTGGGAGAGAAATGGCAATTTTTGGTAGGAGAACGCCCATAAGAATGCCACTTACTCCAATGCGGGGAATCTGACAGATCCCACCCCACGTATTTTTCACCATTTTCTCCAATTGTATAGCGATTCCTGAGCTCAGAAAATGATCTCTACACGTTTTTCTGCCCATTTCCAGACACTTCATAAACAATGTATTAACAATACATGACGGATGCAGGGAGGAAGTACTGTATTATAAGTGTTATGAAACCGGGGGGGGGGGAACTGCATGGGACAACGTCTTAGGTGAGCAAAATCTAGACAGGGTAAATATTTCAGGAGCTTATAGCATTTCTTACTATAGTTCCTTTAAAAAAAAATCAAATAATGTTTCTGCTGTTCTGGACTGTTTTCCAGCACCAATTTCAACATTTTATCTCCAACTCTACAGTGGATTTCTTTTCTTGGGGCAAAAAAGTATCCTTCCGATGCGAGTGGTCCCATTCATCAAAGTCACAGAGTGGTGAAACTGGTTCTTCCCCAGAGGGCAGGGTGAGATGATTGCCCTGCCCGGGTAAGCTATTGTGTTACAATGTCCAGATAAAGTCCAAGAGATGGGTGAGGCTGGGAATTGATGAGGAAATTCCCAGCTTGGTTTCTTTTTCCCAGGCTATGCAATTGTGTGGGATGCAAAACATCTTTGGGTTCAGGAACAAGCTTTCCCTCGAAGGGAAGGAATGGGGATATCAGGAGAATAAACATTAGGTTAACACAATATATAGGCAAAATAGGATACATAGGAAAACACATGGAGCGTTTAGGGCAAATTATATACATGAAAGACATAGTTTTCCAAAGTACCTTTAACAAGTCAGGCTTCCCAGAGGAAAAAGGGGAAGGAAGGCAGGCAGAGTGGAAGAAAAGGAGGAAAGGAAACGAAAGTGAGGAAGGAAAAAAAGGGAAAGGAAGGAAAAGATTGAGGAAAGGAGAAAGAAAGGAAGGGAAGGAGGAAGAAAGGAAGGAAAGGAGGAGGAAGGAGGAAGAAAAAGAGAGGAAAAAAAGGAGACTTCAGTGAGCGGGGACCTGGCCCAGGTAAACTTGACATCCCAAGGACCCAGGGCTGGTTTTATTGTGCAACAGGTGGAATAGTTGGTCTTTAGCACGAAGCGAGTATTGCACTACCAAGAAACATGATATATATAAAAACTGATTCTTTTGTAACAAAATGTGGGTATATCTTCAGGATTCCAGTCAGCCCATTACACCCAGATTCCCCAGTTTTCTGTCCCGCCAACCAACACTGTATCAAGCCCTAAATCCCAACTAAAGGATCAATTGATTCAATTGGAACTTGGTAAATCAACACTGATATCAGTGTTATTGATTAAATAGTTCTACTATATTTTAGAGGAATTAAGCCTCTGTTCAATTTTCAAGGCATGTGCAATTCTCACACATTCAGAGGAAGGTAGTGCTTAATCCTTCCCATGCTTGTTCTCCTGCACATACTGCCCAGGATGCTTCCTCTCATCACAAACAGGTTTCTAATAGGAAGCCCGCCCGAGGAAAATATGGGACACAGTCTACTAAAGAGACCACATTTGTAGGGCACAATTCTAGGATAAGAAGGATTGAGCACCCCCCTTGAAGTCTTGAAAACTCCTCTCCCATCACCGGCATTAATATTAGAAGACAAATACTCCAGATGCATAGGTATGTATGTGGGCAGATATATACTAATAGCTCTGGTTCATACCATCATTTTTTGTTTCCCATACTTGTTATTTCTATTGCAAAATGAACAGTGGAAAAATAAATTAAGCAATTCTTTTCAACATTGAATTCTTGCTTAATCTACTCTTCATCTCTGATTGTTTTGGGCAGGAATAATATACACACCAGTAAATTAGCAAAATATTGGGGGGAGGGTTTGTTATCACTCTATCATTTCTAAGGGAAAAAATAAGAATTAAAATGTTCAGAACTGTAAAAGAAATGTCCATCGAATGATATGGCCATAATCCAACTTCAGCAAATCACATGACCCCCCCCCCAATGAAATGTTCTAGTGAAGATCCGAAGTAATTGCTGTGACCAATCTTCCCAAAAAGTAAGGAAAAGGCATGTTGAAAGAGAACCAGTGTGTTAGAATCACAGATGCCTTAAACGACCAGACTTAAAAGTGTCTTCAAAACAGAGTTTATTGAAACAAAAGGAAAAGGACGCAGGGATACTTAAATGCAGTTCCATTGGTCAAAATCTCAAAAACCCAAACGAGACCTGGTCCAAAAGGTAAGCAGAAATGTAATCCAAATCAACTGGATGCAAAAAGCAACAAGTCAAACAAAGTGCTGTAAGGCAAAACAAAAAGGTACACTACACAAATGGTTAACAAAGCGAGTTGCAAGAAGAGAAGCATAGTCAGCTGAAGTCCAAGGTCGAAGCAGGAGGAATCCAAAGCAGCATTGCTCCAGTGTCTGCAGAAGTAGCATCTCCAGCCAAACCGGTTCAGGTCCAAACTGCAGATCCGAGTCCAACGCTGAACATGAAACAAGCAGCAGCAAGACTACAAGAAACTTTCCCAATAAACAGCACCCAGCACACGAATACACATCAACACCTTGCCTTCTGCAAAGACCCCTCACCCCTGAACCTATTTTTATCTACAAACCATCATCAGAAGATGAACTGACCACCATCCCCCGCAGCTGCTCCCAGCTCTTCACGTGAATTCCCTTTACTCTCCCTCCCATTCCTCCATCTCCTGTCAAGACTTAGATCCCCCCAAGAATCAGTTGGATCCCCTGATTGCCAGTCTTCATTCCCAGAGAACCCCATAAAGGTATCACTAGTTGTTGTTGCCTCACAAATAGTTTGCACTTCTCTTATCTTAGTCCAATCCATGGTGTCTCCTTCTTCTTCATTCATTGACCCATCATCCCCAGAGAATCCCTCAAAAGACTCTTCATCTGTAGGTGCTGTAAGTATGTCCCGAATCCTCTTTCTCTGCTGCTCATCACCAGATTCCTGCTCCTGAGTAACCTTTTCCCCCCCTTCTGACACCCATACTACTGTCTGCAACATTATCATCCCCAGAGAATCCCTCAAATGATTCCTCATCTGTAGATGCTGTAAGTATGTCCCAGATCCTCTTTTTCTGCTGCTCATCATCGGATTCCTGCTCCCGAGTAACCCTTTTCCCCCTTCTGGCACCCATACTACTGTTTGTAACGTTACTCACAGGCTCTACTACAACACAGTGGACATGGAAGATACAACAGCTGCCAAAACCCAAGGAATTAGCTGTGCAAAATCGCACATTTTAAAGATCTATCTTTTGTCTTACAACATTTTTTCTGCTTTTAATAATTTATCCATATGGAACAGAGACATAGCAAAGGATGAAGACTTGTCAGAAGCACCTCAAATTTGAAGCTAAGACAGAAATGATTAAATGAAAAACCCACCTGCTTTTTAATATTAAACTTTAACTTAAAGCTATATTTTCTTTACTTTAATATACATGATCTAAAACACAATCCAAGACTCTTCTATTTGTAAGCAAGAATTAATTGGCCTGGGCTGTGGGTTAACATTTCAGTTTCCTGACTGCCTAGGATATATCACTGATGCCATTGTAATGTAGATTTAATATTAATTTTGTTCATATTGGGACAGACTTTAAAGAACTGTGCAACAGATGGCACAGATATTTTTTCCTTCTGATTAATACTCTAACATGTAACCAGTTTTCTTTTCCATTGAAAATGATGAACATGTTTTCCCGAGTCAATAGTGAGAAAAGTAAAATAAAATAATATATATCAATAAAATAAAATATACTTAATTTTTTTGTTAGGCTATGATGGGCTTTCTTAACCGTTGTAGGGCGTTTCAAGAGCAGTTCCTAGACGGAAACTGCCAGATCCCATCAGTCAACGCACAGCTACTTCTAGTGGAGTCCTGTCCACTAGACAGGACTCCACTGTGCTGAAAGCGTCCTATGATGGAGCCCTGAGAATGTGGGAAGCTTCCTGTGTTTCCATTCAATAGAATGGTGAAAGTGTGGGGGAAAGCCCGGGCAGCTACGTTTCCTCCCGTGGGATGGGAAGGGGAGCGATGCGAGGTCCAGGATGACAGATTTCTATGCTGCCTGTTGGATTTGCCCCACTGCCCCATGGATGCCCCTGCTTTCCCCCAGATTCAGAATCTCAATGTGATGAGGTCCATACGGACATAATATAACTATTTTTAACAGAACAAATGAAAGACTCACCAGGCATTGCATATTACTTCCTCCAAAAGAAAGATTTTCAGAGTTTACATGTAATCTTTTCTCCATAACGATACATTTACTATTCAACTAAAGCATCTCTTGAAATGTAACCATGGAAGAGGTGCAAACTTCCTTGATGAATTTAGTAATAGGAAACTCTGACTAATGGTGACCTTTTTTCCTGGAAAGATTTATTCAGAGAAGAGTTGCCATTGCTTTCCTCTAAGGGTCAGAGTGTGACTTGCCCAAGGTCATCCAGCTGTTTTTTGTGATTGAGAAGAGATCTAAACTCTGCTGTCTTAGAGTCCTCAATTGTACTGGCTCTCTTATTAACTGGTACAGTACTTGAAATCAAATTGGAAATGGTTGGGAGGGACTAAACTAAAATCTAGTGTAGAGAAAATGGAAAAGTTCTGGGGAGTGGTTCTGGCAGTCCCTGGGAAGACAAGTTCTGCATGAGACTTCATTCCCTCCCATGTGACAGGTAAACTACTTGAGGATAGTCAACTGCTTGCTTTTTCTAGATGCAAGGGCAGTGGCAACAGTAAGGAATACTACTCACTAATTCTCACTCTCCAGGAGAAAGTAGACCTCGCAAAAGCCATTATCCCTCTTAAACAGAAGATTGTGGATCTGACATTAGAGCAATGGTTGAGATTTATATGCAGAAGCAAGTACACACACATAATGATAAAACACTGTATACAGTATGTCTCCCTTATCCATGGATTCGATATCCATGGTTTCACTTACCCACACTCCAAAACACACCCACTCTCCAAAAGTGTTTATGGGCCTCTAGGTCCTCCAGAATGATCCTATGGTGTGCTTCCCGCCCATGTATAGTCAGTGTAGTGGATATGGGGATCATATTGTACTATTCATTTGGGTAAATTAGTTAGTTAAAGGCACATTTGCATTTAACTGGTACAAAAGTGGGAGCATGTTCATAATATCGATAACCATGTGACTGAGTATGTCCTAAGTACTTATATGTACTGATCTATCTGTTATCCGTTCCTTATTGAGAAACTGCTATTTTGAAAGCCAGCTCCCAGAATCTTCCTGCCAGTTTGGCCACTAGTTGGGGAATTCTGGAAGTTGTAGTCCAGAAGAGTAACTTTTCTAAAAAAATCTGGGTTAAGGACCTTGTTATGTATCAGTTAGATTTCAGCTGTGTGTATTTTTCTTTTCTTTGCATATCATACATAGGCCTTTTGTTTTCTTTGGCTCCTAGGGAATGTTTTCTCAGGGGTGGGTAGTAATAAATAAACTTTTAGTGACTATTTCATTGGCCTCGTTCCAGATGTGCAGATGCTTGTTGTCCTTCTGGGTGCTAGGCAGGACCCAAAGGTTTATGGTCAGTGTCAGAGCCATCCAAATGTGATACATTGCTTCCCTGTGCCATTATCCTGTCCTGTTAAGCTGATGCACTTTATTGAGGTTTTTATGTTGGGGCTGATCATGCATTGATAGTAAGTTGTAGAGGGCATCAATAAGTCATTATACTCACATTTATATCTGACATATGGACAGGTTCCTCCTAACCTTAGGCCTTCATGTCAACCAACCTAATTATGAGTTTTGCTAAAGTGAAAGAAGAGAAGTTGATGAAAGGGGTTTCAAGAAACATTGGAATGTGCTCATGGGGCCATAAATTTTCAGAAAAGTACAGATTTTTGACCTACAAATGCCCACTACTCTCATCCAAAGGTTGACTATTACCCTTCTTTATTGTCAAGGGAAGGACAGCATTCACCTCAACCAGATTGAGAGATAACAGCTTGCTTGAGATTTCTCCATGAACTGGGCTGGGTAGTGAACTCTGCAAGACCACACTGATCGATGCATTTGATACAATTAGAGTTACAAAACGGAGCTGTTAAACATCCCAGGCCTAAGGGTACAATTCCATTCAAAGATGGAGATGATGAAGGGGTGTTTCAGTTATCATTATCCCAAGCTGAGTCCTGTGGGCAAACTGAAATGAGCCTTAATCAAACTAAGCAACCATGCAGAATGTCTCTTCCACTCTAGATACCTTACCAGTGAGGCCTCTTGCAGAAAGAACATGTATTGTATAGACAGAATGTGAGTAGAAGAGAATAAACAATACAGCATAAATCCTTGACAAAGGGATATGTATTGCCATTAATAAGTTGTCTTCTATTAAGTCAGAACAGTGATCCATCTCTCTCAGCAATGGTTATGACGCTGCCAGGTTTCAGGCAGAATTTTTTTCCTATTGTTTGGTGCCTTCAAGTTATTTCTGACTTATCACAACTCTAAGGCAAACCCATGACTTGCAGTGGGTTTCCATGGCCGAGTCTTGCCTGAAGATATATAACTTCAGAACTCCCTCCTCGGGTAAGCTAAGATGATGCTCTCCTTGTTGTCTGTCTATCTGCAGGTGAAGACCTTTCTGTTTTAACAAGCTTGCGGCAACTGTCTGAAAGGAGTTTAAAGAATTTGTGTCTAATAGATTTTTATCCCTTGCCTTTTAGTGGTTTTGATTCTAAAAGTACTATAGTTGCATCATGTTTTAGCAATAACTTTTGGTATGAGATATAGACAGACAGACAGACAGATAGATAGGGAGGGAGTAAGTAGCCTTAAATGTTGAAAGCATAAGATATTTTGTGTGGGAGAACCCAGGTACCAAAATCTCACTGTCACACACACACACACACACACACACACACACACTTTCTCTCTCTCTCAGCCTGACCAACCTCCCAAGATTGTGAAGAAAGGACCTGTTTTGAACTCACTGGAAGGAAGGCAGAGTATAAATGTCACCAATAAATACAATTTAAAACTTGGAGATTAACTTCAGGATATTGAACTACTAGTACATTTTGTTTTAAATTGATGTTGACATTTTAAATCATTTCCATGAAAATATTAGCATATCAGAAATAGTTCTCACAGCTCTGGGTAGAGCAGCTATAGAACTGAGTGGGTCTAGTACTGTGAAGACATAATCACATTCTGTATCTCACTGTTTGGTATAGCAAACTTGGAGAATATCTAATAATTTGACTAGAACTTGTATATAAAGTTCTAAAATAAATAGCAGCTGGGAGCAGTGCTTTTTGAGTGCTTAGGCTAAAACCCTTGCTTCCCTTTCAATCGGGATGGAAATTTGTTACTTAGGATTTCAAAAGTGACAGAAAGTTGTTTCATAGGAGTATCAGGAATTTAAATGACCAGAAAACGTCCTGATCTGTCTTGTAGCCCCTTTCCAGGCAAAAAGGTCCATTAACAACACTAGAAGTTTGGCCTGTAGGAAGACTCGAGTCCTGGGCTTTTAACGGTCTGGTGAAATTAAGCAGTAGGTGAGTCTGCTCTTCATCAGCCCTGACATCCCATAGATGTCACTACAGTGGACTGGTATTATCCATCAAAGAATTTAGGGAAAGATTTGTCCAAGTGGGGGTGGATGAGAGGAAGCCCAAGTTGAAATGCGTTGTTTTAAAGGAAGAAATCTGTGGATACTGTTATCATGAAGGTACGTCCGAATAACAAAGCAGATATGACATTTGGGTTTAGGAAAGCCAAGAGGAATATTAGTGATGGGCACCTTTAACATCTTCTGAGTAAAACAGGAAGGGGAAGTAAATTAGTAAGATTAGTAAGCATATTAATAACAAAGATATGGATAGATGAGATATAAGCCTCTGGCTAAGACTTATGCAATATACTTTTTCTCTTAGCTATTTTCAAAGGTGGAGCCCCCAATGGTGAAGTGGGTTAAACCGTTGAAAAGCTGACAGAAAACTTGGTGGTTCAAATCCGGGGAGCGGAGTGAGCGCCCGCTGTTAGCCCCAGCTTCTGCCAACTTAGCAGTTTGAAAACATGCAAAAGTGAGATCAATAGATACTGCTTCTGTGGGAAGGTAATGGTGCTCCATGCAGTCATGCTGGCCATGTGACCTAGGAGGTGTCTATGGACAACATCAGCATTTTGGCTTAGAAATTGAGATAAGCACCAACCCCCAGAGTCGAACATGACTGGACTTAATGTTAGGGGAAAAGCTTCACCTTTACCTATTCTCAAAGATGCTACAAGATCCCTTGATATAGAATAATAGAATCATAGAATAGTAGAGTTGGAAGAGACCTCATGGGCCATCCAGTCCAACCCCCTGCCAAGAAGCAGGAAATCGCATTCAAAGCACCCCCGACAGATGGCCATCCAGCCTCTGCTTAAAAGCCTCCAAAGAAGGAGCCTCCACCACAGTCCGGGGCAGAGAGTTCCACTGCCGAACAGCTCTCACAGTGAGGAAGTTCTTCCTGATGTTCAGGTGGAATCTCCTTTCCTGTAGTTTGAAGCCATTGTTCCGTGTCCTAGTCTGCAGGGCAGCAGAAAACAAGCTTGCTCCCTCCTCCCTATGACTTCCCCTCACATATTTGTACATGGCTGTCATGTCTCCTCTTAGCCTTCTCTTCTGCAGGCTAAACATGCCCAGTTCTTTAAGCCTCTCCTCACAGGGCTTGTTCTCCAGACCTTTGATCATTTTAGTTGCCCTCCTCTGGACGCTTTCCAGCTTGTCAACATCTCCCTTCAACTGTGGTGCCCAGAATTGGACACAGTATTCCAGGTGTGGTCTTACCAAGGCAGAATATATCACTCAATTCAGTTTTAGTTTAGATGAAAGCTGCTTTTGTATGAAGTCTTTCATCATGTTTGGATTCTTTCATCTCTTTCATCGTTTGCTCACTTGCAGAAGGTTACCTGCCATCTTTTTATTGCTCTTTATCACCCTGATTGTGAGGAGTGAGGATGATTTACTCAGTGTAATGGGTGGCTAGTCTATGCTGAAAGTGAAAGGGTAAACTATGGTATAAATTCATATTAATTTTGTACTTTAATTTTTAATCAGCCCCTTCCCAAATCAATCCAATCGGTGTCTATTTGCTTTCTAATGGAGCAGCAACTTAGCTAAGTAGGGCTTTGCTGTATGAAATATGGGGTGGATGGCCCTAATCCTACTGAAACCATGTACGTTCTATGACTTGCGCATACTTTTTCCATCATCCCTATCTGAATGATGGCAAGAATTGGTATTCTGAGAAAGCTCTTCACTTACTAAAAGCAGAATCAGTTTAATGTCTAAAGGATGGACTGGAAATCTTGAATGTGTTGCCTGTTTGAGCCAGTACTCTGCCTATAATGATCAATAGTGTTTCTCCTAAAACTTAAAACACTTTAAAAACATTTTAAAAGGCAGGATAACTTTAATCCTGCCTTTTAACTAAGATAACTAACTAAGCCCAGGAGATAAACATGCCGGTGGATCTCCTTCTAAATTGCAAAGATTATTTGTGAGATTAAATTGACCTTGTGACCTCTTCTTACACCCTTGGCTTAAAGAATTAAGGTTTTCCTATAGAAGATGAGAGGAGTTGGTAGCAGATCTGCCCTAACACATGATTCTTAAAAGAGAAATAATGACGGATACAGCAAAACGTCAGTCAGAAACAACCAAAGTAACCAAAAACTCCCATGCAACAAGATGTTTTCAAACAAACAAATCGGCCATCAATGATATCACAATTATACATATTTTTATTAAAATATTTATTTTCTGCTCTGACTTGATAGATTTACAGTTGGCTCACAAATAATTTTTTAAAAAATAATTCTAGATTTAAATTTTAAAAATTCAACAGGATGTCTGGAAGTGCCCTAGATTAGGGGTTCTCAAACTTTTAAAGCTGTGGAACCTTTTTTGAAGGAAATGTTTCTCGTGGAGCCCCATGAAACTTTTGGACACAGAGGTCGCACTGCATTTTAAAATTTGACAGATTTGACAATTGAAAAAAATGAACAAATTCCTATGCATGCTGCACATATCTTGTTTGTAGTGCAAAAAGAAAAAAAGAAAGAACAATACAATATTTAAAATGAAGAACAGTTTTAACACAAATTTAACAATATTTCAATTGAAGAACCCAAGGGTCAATCTAGTCCTACCCCAGTCTGCCATGCAGGAAAAACATAGTCAAAGCACTCCCAACAGATGGCCATCCATCCTCTGCTTAATCATAAGTAGTAATAGTAGTAGTAATAATAATAATAATAATAATAATAATAATAATAAGTGCAACCCCAGGGGTCATCCAGTCCTACTCCATTCTGCCATGCAGGAAAAGAACAATCAAACCACTCCCAACGGATGGACACCCAGTGTTTGTAATAATAATAATAATAATAATAATAATAATAATAATAATAATAACAACAGCAACAACAAAAAAACAACAGCAACAACAACGACAACAATAAGAGCAACCTCAGAGGTCATCCAATCCTACCCCATTCTGCTATGTAGGAAAGGCACAATCAAACTATTCCCAGAAGATGGCCATCCAGCCTCTGCTTGATGATAAGTAGTACTAGTAGTAGTAATTTGTGGATGAAGGCTAAGCACAACCCCAGATATCATTCAGTCTTACCCCATTCTGCCATCCCGGAAAAGCACAATCAAACCACTCCCAACAGATGGCCACCCAACAATAGTAAGAGCAACCCCAGGGGCCATCCAATCCAATCTCTTTTTAGGCCTGTGCGCGCAGCGGGGTGCTCCCCACGCCACGTGCATCATTGAAGGCCCGTAGGCCATTCTGGTGACCTCAGGGCTCCTCAGGCCATGAGTTTCAAATGCAGGGGGGAGCGGGAGGGAAGGATGGGGGGGGGGGGGGGCTGTGGAGAACCTGAGTGTGCTTTGTGGAGTTCCTAGGTGATCTGCAGAACACAGTTTGAGAACCACTGATTTAGATGAACGCAAATTAGCAGCCAGTGCAACTTCTTCAAGACCAGTATTATGTGTTATCTATATGGCCAGCAATTTTGCTGCCACATATTATATTAGCCATAGCCATGTGTCCCCCCCCCCCCCCCCCCAATTTTGAAGATCATAGAATAATTGAATTGGAAGAAACCATGAGGGCCATTCAGTCCAACTACATGCCATACTGAGATGAGGACAACCACCCTTCTCCATGCTGTTTTCCTGTTCCCATTCTGTGATTAACATTCTTGGACACCAGTTCATCCAGTCCTGGAGTGGTTGACCTTATACTCCTGGCAGAATTTGATTCCAAGAAATATCAGAGTGATTGAAATATTCATTACAATATCTTTTCTTTCTGAATGTTTGTTCCAGTAAAAAAAAATCAAAGCTGCTTTAAAAGTAGCCATTGTCATTTCAGCACTCATGTGTGCATGTAACATCTCATCTAACTCTTAGTGCATTACCATGGTGACCATGCCTTATTTGAGACAAGCTAAAATATGTTTGAATCCCTGAATGAATTTCCAGATACAGGAATAATTTATGTTTTCCTGTGCTGTATGTATTTAAAGCAGACAAAAATGCTTGTTGGAATCAACTGTTTTTAGTCCGTAATGATAAGACAAACTGTAGCATGCATAGAAAATAAGTGAAATGCCTAATAATAGTTGTTACCAGAGCCAGCCCTAGGTATTTTTCAAGTGTAGGCGAACAGAATTTTGGCGCCCCCCCCCCCAAAGCAATCACTGAAAAATAAAAGCATTGGATAAGTGAAAATGTTGGATAATAAGGAGGGATTAAGGAAAAGCCTATTAAACATCAAATTACATTAAGATTTTACAAATTAAGCACCAAAACATCATGTTTTACAACAAATCAACAGAAAAAGCAGTCTCGACTGCGCCCCCGTACGTTTTGCGCCCCAAGCGACTGCTTAATTCGCCTCATTGTTGGATTGTTTGAATTTGTGGATATCAAACCCATGGATAAAGTGGTGGCATTGTATATGTAGTAGTAGCCTGGCATAGTAGCCTAAGAAGATATTGTGGCCATGCAATGTAGCTGTGCTTAGTTCTTTCTCTGCCTGGCTTTTCCCTACTCTAGGTTGCTCTGCCAAGAGCTTTGTCCCTGTGCAAGTTTTTAGTAACAGACATTTGAGATCCCACAGTAGAAAAGCCATGTGGGTTTGGAACTTGGGAACAGAACAGGAACAGTATTGAGTGTATCCCACATTTCTGCTCCCACTTGACCCTCCTGGAATGTCTTTTCCTAGTTTAAAACAATCCTTAAGATGGGATTCATCTGACAGTACTTAGGGATCTGACACAATGCTATGTCTTTGCTTTTGAGATTGTGATCCATAGACCAAACACTTTGTTGTATAACAAATAGACAGAAGGTGTTGATCATTAAAGAAAAATATTACTATCGAATGAGTAACTATATTTTTCCAGTAGGCATTTGATTTGACCTTGATCATGCTCAATGCTAGTAGCAGAAGACAAAGTACTGGAAACATACATAAATAATATCCTTTTGTCTGCAAGCAAGTTAGAATCATGATATCAATTACTGAAAGCAGGGATGCCTACCCTGGCCTTGGAGGAAGAGAAGAGCCAGTCACAACTCTATCACAACTCTATTATGCCTAGATCCAGAGGCACAGGAAAGGTCCTCTCTTCATCCCAGCTGCAACTGCCCTGGATTCAGAGGAAGAGAAGAAGAGAACTTAATCAAGCCATTGTTTGATATATAAACGTGGGTCAAACTATAGTCTGTACTATATTTGGGTCCGACAGGAAATTATACCTTCTTGTGCACTGCAAAAAGAAATTGTCATCTTGAGATACCTTGCTGACTGAAATGGTATTTTATCCGCATCTCATTCGCTAAGGTCAATGCTTGAAAAATTGTCACACTTTCTAGATATTAATCCTCCATTTGTCTTGTGGTCCCTCCCTCCCTGCTCTATGGTGTTGCGTGAAGCAGGGCTAACCATATAAGATGAAGCCATGCACTTGAAGCTCTAGGCTTGTGGCAGAAGTGGGAATGGTAAGGTTCTCTAGATGTTCAGCTCAATCTCTAGCACTGTGAACCATTAGCCATGGAAGGTCACATAGTTCTCACTCTGATTTTTATACAGAAGGACAGCTCAGGCTGGATTTATACTGCCCTATATCCTAGGATCTGATCCCAGATTATCTGATTTGAACTGGATTATATAAGTCTACACCAGGGGTCCTCAAACTTTTGAAGCAGAGGGCTGGTCCACAATCTTTCAGACTGTTGTGGGGCCGAATTATCATTTGAAAAAAAATACAAATTCCTATGCATACTGCACATGTCTTATTTGTAGTGAAACAACAACAACAACAACAATGAAAGAATAATACAATATTTAAAAATGAAAACAATTTTAACCAACATAAACCTATCAGGGTTTCAATGGAAAGTGTGGGCCAGCTACTGGCCAATGAAATAGTCAAGTTAATTAGGATTGTTGTTGTTGTGTGACTTCAAGTCATTTCAGACTTTGTCCAAGCCTAAGTCTAAAATTAATTATTTATTTACTGCATTTATTTACTACATTTATATCCCACCCTTCTCATCCCAAAGGGGACTCAGAGCAGCTATATGTACATACAATATATTATATTATTAGCATAGCACAATATTAGCATTATATAATTCTATATTGAACTATACCACTATACTATTATATATTATGTAATATATAACATATAATTAATATTATATGGTACTATTATTAGTATTATATTGTATAACATAATATTATTATCAATATTATATGTATGTACAATATATTATATTATTAAAACTAATACAAAAATATAAAACTGAGGGCGGGGGCCAGGTAAATGACCTTGGAGGGCCGCATCCGGCCCCCGGGCCTTAGTTTGGGGACCCCTGGTCTACACTGTCAGATAGTCTGGGATAAGCAGATAATCTGGGATCAGATCCTGGGATATAGAGGAGTATAGATTCAGCCTCAGACAGCTTTTGAATTCATGCAGTGAAATGATAACATTTTACTAGAGTTCAAGACAAATGCGAGGAGTATGTCTGAGGGGTCAGAAAGACTATTCTAATTTTTTAAAATTCACATTTACCAGTGATCTTAGATATTCAGTAGAGTATACTAAAAATACACTGTGGGAGTGAAGAGAATACATAATCTACTTTCATCATTCCTTTACTCCCACTTTTGTCACCAAGGGGTTTCACAATTAGATTGAGTGGGAGCAATGTAGACAACACTAGTTTTCCCTCCTTGAAGGTTGATTTTATCTATCCTTGTCACAACACATCTGGACATGTCAGTAATTCTAATGGAAATAGCTATGATATTTTGAGAAGATCTTGATTCGAAGGACTTTTCAAAACTGTTAGATAAAGAAGTCCTATTCATCATGGATGTTGTTTAATGTTAGTTACTCAATAGCATAAGCAAGCTAGAAGAAAGAAATAGGTAGTCTCTCTTTTCAAAATGTTTTGCATTGGTTTTATTATTATTTTTGTAAATGAAGCTTGGCTAAAGTTGAATGAACTTGAAAACCTGAATAAAGTTTTATTTTAATTAAAAAATGATCAACAGTAAAGAAATTCCCAAAACAAATTCTTGGCTAGAAGCTTAAAAGGATAGGTTTTGGAATTTTATCTAAAAGTACATTATAATCTTTGGGTTTGTAATCTACCCTCAGATAAAGCACTTTGTTTACATATCAACCATAGCCATGTAAAATGGCTTGCCTAATAGAAGAGCTAGCAATATTTATCTTGAGTTTTGAAGACTGATATATTAGTTTAATTAGTTGGTTGCTTTTCGTCATCCACTCTAGTACAAAACACTTTCTAGATTAAATATATCTCCATGCATTAACCTGTGGAATTTTCACAAAAGCATAATTCTCTCTGTCCAAATCCAGAGTTATCCTATAAGCTTCATTTGGCCAAACACTTAAATTTGAAAATATGAGTATTTAAAACTCCCTGGGAACCTTTCACACTATACAATCAGTACTACCATTCCACTTCAAATGTCATGGTAAAAGTTTATGGAATCCTGAGATAGGCAGTGTATTAATGGGTATTTGCAATTCTTAGCCAACAATCTCCAGTGTTTTACCAAACTACAAAAAACAGGATTTAGTAGGATGTAGCCATAGCAGTTAAAGTGAAATTAGAGTGTTATTATTATATAGTACTAGCTTGGGGACCCGGTGATACCAGGGTTATTTGAAAAAGGCATTATTTGTCTTTGAATGTTAGGTATTCTTAAAAGGTCCCAGGTTCAAATCCCGGGAGCGGAATGAGTGCCCGCTGTTAGCCAACTTAGCAGTTCAAAAACATGCAAATGTGAGTAGATCAATAGGTACTGCCCCGGCGGGAAGGTAACGGCGCTCCATGCAGTCATGCTGGCCACATGACCTTGGAGGTGTCTACGGACAACGCCGGCTCTTCGGCTTGGAAATGAGCACCAAACCCCCAGAGTCGGTCACGACTGGACTTGCAGTCAGGGGAAACCTTTACCTTTATTCTCAGTTTGGAGTGGATTAACTACAATTCCAAATATCGTCTGCCAGTATTCAAAGTTGGCCATTTTGGGTCTGTGTACCAAGTCTGGTCCAGATCTGTTGTTGGCTGGTCATCACCTCCTTGCTGCAGTGCTCTCTTGATGGGGGTGAACTACTATAACTCCCAGATTCCCAAGGCAATTGTCCCGAAACATCTGTCAGTATCTACAGCAGGCTATGTTGAGTCTGTATGCCAAGTTTGGTCCAGATCCGTCATTGGCTGGGTTCAGTGCTCTTTGGATGCAGGTGAATTACAACTCCCAAAATCAAGGCCCATTCCCACAAACCCCTGCAGTATGTTCAGTTGGTCATGTGGCTTCTCTGTGCCAAGTTTGGTCCTGGTCCATTGTTGGTGGGGGCCACTGTTTCTCTGGATGCAGGTGAACTATAACTCCCTTTTCCCCAACTTGTCCAATATGTTCTGTTGGTTATGGGGGCTCTGTGTGCCAAGTTTGGTCCTGGTCCATCATCAGTGGGGTTTGGAGTGCTCATTCATTGCAGTTGAACTATAAATCCCAGTACCTACTACTCCCAAATGTCCAGGCCAATTCCCCTCAAAACTCACCAGTATTCAAATTTGGGCATATCGGGTATGCATGGCAAGTTTGTTCCAGAGCCATCATGGTTTGGGTTCATAGCGTTCTGAGTGTAGATGAACTACAACTCCTCTAAATTCCCCAGTAGGAGTCACAGTGCTCTGACTTGATGCAGGATGAACTACTGGGCTGTGGCGCAGCTAGCTAGTAACCAGCTGCTATAAATCACTACTGACCGAGAGGTCATGAGTTCGAAGCCCGGGTCGGGTTAAGCCTCCGACCATTAAAAAAAAAAAAAAGCCCCGGCTTGCTGTTGACCTAGCAGCCCCGAAAGACAGTTGAATCTGTCAATTAGGGAAATTTAGGGACGCTTTATGCGGGAGGCTAATTTAACTAATCTACAACACCATAAAACTGCTCATGAGGAAAAGAAGAGGAAGAACAGCCACCAATGGACGGTGAAGCAACAGCTCCCCCTGTGGCCGGAAATCGTGAAGCTGGAAGATGTTAAAAAAAATGCCTCTGTGTCTGTCTAAAACTGAATGTTGTTTGTCTATTGGCATTGAATGTTTGCCATATATGTGTTCATTGTAATCCGCCCTGAGTCCCCTTCAGGGTGAGAAGGGCGGAATATAAATACTGTAAATAAATAAATAAATAAATAAATACAACTTCCACCATGTGGAGTCAATCCCCAAACTCCTCCAGTAAGTTTAGTTCCTGCTCAATTTTGCTCTGTTTGTTATGCAGACAGATTTGAAAAGGAAGGGCAGTGGGCAGGGTCATCCAAATTTCACACCAATGGAGAACCCTGGGATGCCTGCCTGTGGTGGAGGAAAATGCAAAATCTAGGATGAAATGGTTTCCAAATGAAAGCATTCCTTGGGTGGTGGGCCATAGTGTTTGGGAAGGACAATGGCAGGGGTTGGGCTACATGTTTATGGCACTTGCTGTAACCTGCAATGTCCTGGGAGGGAGTGATTTGGTGGCTCCTCAGCACTGGGAACTATAGCCTGTTTGTGGAGGCCGGAGGCTGTCTGTGTGAGCAGACACCCGTGCCACATACACACATGCAGGTTTTCACTTTTATTATGTGTATAGATGAAAGAGCACTTGACTGAAGTACTGGGAAACATAGGAGGAAAGATTGATGTGAGTTTCCATCTGCTGAGAATCCTACATAATATTTTCTGTAATCTAATGTTGGTAGATCTATATGATAGTTTACATATAGTGGTAGGCGGATGAGAAAAGATGTTCTAATTCACATTTTATGTGAAATTGTTAGTGTTCCCTCCTGGTAGGATAATCTTTCAGCTAGATCAGTGGTTCTCAACCTGTGGGTCCCCAGATGTTTTGGCCTTCAACTCCCAAAAATCCTAACAGCTGGTAAACTGGCTGGGATATCTGGGAGTTATAGGCTAAAACACCTGGGGACCCAAAGGTTGAGAACCACTGAGCTAGATGAACTGAAGGTAGATGTGCATCAGAACTCTTTTCCTCCTCTGCTTCTTCCTTCTTATTTTACCATTTCAGCATAGTGATCTCACACAGGTATTGATAAGGGATTTTGTGAAGGACCATTGAAAAGGAGGACTGCAAGATAATTGCATGAATTACAATGGTGGGGACAGTCTGGCCTGGCAACACTGTGGGTCAAATAATTACAGATAAGGAATGCAAACAATATTCAGAAAATATTGGACATGTTGTAACATGTTTTTGGAGTGTCAGGGAACCTTAATAAGGAGAATTTCAGACTAATGAAAGTCTTTGCAATTCAGGACTTAAAATGCACAACATTTGCACACAGTTATTTTAAACTCCCACTCACAGCATGTTCTGTGCAGAAAATAATGTGTGAGGCATGTTCTTTACAAAATGCTGTTTTCTGTGCAAAAGAGCCATGCGTGAACTCTGTGCAGAATAAGTGATGAATTGCTAATCATATTTGAAAACTGCAGTTTTCAAATACTTTCTTGCAATTGTAAGAAAATTGCTAAAATTACTCACTGCTTTCTTCAAGAACAAAATTAATAAATAATTACATAAGTAATCTGGAATTAACTGTGACCCAGAGATGTAACTAATGGCATTTTAGCAGACAGGTCAGTGTCCATAATACCATAAGGACATTTCTCTTCATGAATCCTGCTCCTTCTTGGTTGCTTTCCGCTTTCTGACCATTGTATCACAGGCTTGTATCCCTGCAGCACAAACCTGGAATACAACCCACAATGCTTGGATATGACTTGTTTGTTAAGACAGGACTTTTTCCCCTCTGGAAATTCATTGCAATGACCAATGATTCTTCATAGAGTTGGATAATAATTTTGAATCCCAACTGTTCATGTACAGTTAAAAAAAAAAAAAAGGACTCTGATACAAATGAGAGTCAGGTTCTTAATTTGAAATGAGGGGAGAATTCAGAAGGAGGCACTCATCTCTCTACATATATAAAATCAGATTGAATTTTTGGCAATGCTTTTTTTTGCCTTTGAGTTGACTGAATATTGAACAGGAAAGTGGAGGAACGGTGGAAGGAGTATTCTAATTCATACATACTTTTTACGGGGACTCCATTTCACTCGGTTTACATTGTTTTTTTTGCAAAGAAAAAGACTTGTGCTAACAGTGGGAGTGAATGCTGCACACAAGATGAAACTGAAGTTCAATATTATTAGTCTCACTCCACTCCTAAAAATAAGCACATTCTGGGAGACTGACATGGAGAGGCAAATAAACTTTCCCAATTTGTCCAGTAAAAATGTTTTATATGCTTTTCTGGTATTATAATGTGTGTAAGACAGACGTGCCACTACTCAAAGGTAACAAGAGGGCAGTATTGGAAACAATACATTTTCCTTTTATATTTTGGCATTTTCCCTTGTGCTTGTTATCCCTAAATGGCAGGGCAAGAGATCCTTGTGAGTTTAGAGGAGCTTTTGGGTAGGAGGTATCTGCTGAAATATTATTTAAGAGTGGTATCGGGTGGGTGGGGGAGTAGGACACATTAAAATGGCACTGAAAGGCTATTATAGATGGGATTTAACAAAAGAAAAGAAATGAACAGGTGCATCCAAGCACACACACAAACATCTTTTGAAAGATTGCTTTAAGGAATATTTAGATGGGAATATTCGTGAATTACAGAGGTAGAAACCATGTATCCCTCCAATTTTTGTTGGACTGCAACTTTTATCAGCCCTAGCCAGCATAGAAATGATGAAATCATTCTGGTGGGAGTTCCAGTCCTACAACAATTGGAGAATTCCATGGTACTCACCTGCATATACATGTTTTCCCTCCAAACAGTGTTACACCTCTTATACTTTTAAAATACTCACAAGTTCCTCCTTGATGTTGCAAGGAAACCTCCGTTTCAAAAAAAAAAAAAGACTGGCAAAGAGGTTTTTTACATTCTTTTTATACCTGAGCTCCATTACCTCCTTGTCCTTTGTCTAGCTAGACATTGTTAAGCATTGTCAGCATTGGGAGGACAGTGAAAGAATGCTGGAGAGACAGATTTTTGGTGTTGGGTTGTAACAGCATGTAGAAAAACTGTACAATAAAGCTAGAGCTGTGAAAGGCCAAGATGCCCCTCTGGCTGATATTACTGCAACTCCGTGTTCCTGCCTATAACAGGCAGGGTAAACAGGAGCTTTTTATCCAGAACCTCTTGATGATTATGAGTGATGAGTAATGCAGAAAGGAAAGGGAAAAGCAGGTAAGTCTGCCTCACAAGCTACCTCCATTATACTAAGGAAGCATAAATCTCTATGTCTGGTCACCAAAACTGAAACCGCAAGAAAAGGGGAGACTGGTAAAAGAAAAAAAAGAATCATTATTAGATACATTTTGGAATAATAGTTCACGCTTTACACTAAAAAAGTAACTTTTCCAAGCCCCGATGGAGATGTCAGCCAAAATAATTGATTATGTTTCTTTGATGGTCAATCAATTCATTTTTCTCTGATAGGCTCAATAGTCCAGCATAAGACTGGGAGACAATAGGCAGATGGAAAGTAGGTAAAATATGTGGGGTTGGACGTAATCCACTATCATGTTTAAAGAGCAATTTCAACCTAAGCCCCAATTCCTAAGTATGAAACACTCACGCATAGCTCAGTAACCCTATTGGCTTGCTCCTATATGAATAATGCATTATATGAACAAGAGCTGTTCTTCTCCATAGCAACATCCCTGAGACAGTCATCACCACCACTTGCTGCCTGGAGCAATTTGTTTTATTTATTACATTCATTCTACAAGCATCTTTAGCAGGATGAACAATTGAAGCATGGCTGTTTATACTATCTGTTTTTAATAATACTTCCATCTGGAATTGAAGATTATTTGCATGTGAAAGGTCCTTTCCCAGTCAGACAGATGAAGCAAAAAAATAATAACATAAAATCATGTGCCTTTGAAGTTTCTCATTTTATGTGTGCTACAGTGATAGTCATCAAGTAATCATCCTACAGTGGAAGATGGTTATGAATCCTGATAATTGTGAATGAATTCTGCTTTGGGTGGAAAACTGGTTTAGGGCCTTAAAAAGCATCCCTTCACTGGAAGTATTTGTCAGTTGTTCTAACAATAAACTCAGCTTATGAACGCCAACAGAAACATAGTCCAAACAGGGCTGTAATATTTTTTAAACATTCTAAAGGCATAAATGGATATCTCTGGATTTTCCTTTGAAAACAAGTTGCATGGACATTTGCCTGGAAACCTCCTTCAAAATGTGTGGCTTTGCTTTAAAAGATGGTGCCCTCCCCAAACACCATGATTTAAGGGATTATTATGTATGAACAATGACTACGACAGCATTGCTGGATTTTGATTATATATCAGTGGCAAGTTCAGTGTCTCCTAGAATTTGTTGGCCTATGCTTATGCAAGTAAGCCTAAACTTTTTAAAAAGACAGTCCAATGAAGATTTGGTGGGTTTAGTAACCACTGAATATTGAGTGTTACCGCTCGCCTCCACATTTGCAGATTTAACTTAACATTTAGGGATTTCCTTATTTGCAGACTTAAAGACCTAAAGATTCCTAGGGCTTTTCCACACAGCCATATAATTCAGAATATCAAGCCAGAAAATCCCACAATATCTACTTTGAATTGGATTATCTGAGTCCACACTGCCATATATTCCAGTTCAAGGCAGAAAATGTGGGATTTCATTCAGCGGTGTGGAAGGGGCCCTAGAGAGGTGTTCTCCACTTTTGTGGGAGTCCTGCGCCCTTAACCCCAGCAAATGTGGAGGGCCGATTGCAATTGGAAAAAAAACTGTAAAAATTTGTAGGGGCTTGGGAAATTCTGGAACTTGAAAGGGGACTCCTTCTATCAGCATGTTAGGAATTTTTGTTTATTTGTTCAGTCGCTTCCGACGCTTCGTGACCTCTTAGACCAGCCCATGCGAGAGCTCCCTGTTGGCCATGGCCACCCCTAGCTCCTTCAAGATCGAGCCAGTCCCTTCAAGGATACCATCCATCCATCTATCTTGCCCTTGGTCACCCCCTCTTCCTTTTTCCTTTCATTTTCTCCAGCATCATAGCCTTCTCCAAGCTTTCCTGTATTCTCATTATATGGCCAAAGTACTTCATCTTTTCCTCTAATATGCTTCCCTCTGGTGAGCAGTTGGGCATTATTTCCTGGAGTTTGGACTGGTTTGATCTTCTTGCAGTCCAAGGGACTCTCAGAATTTTCCTCCAACACCACAAGCGATCAAAAACGTCTATCTTCCTTCACTCAGCCTTCCTTATGGTCCAGCTCTCGCATCCATAGGTTTTTATGGGGGATACCGTTGCCAGTGTGATGCCTCTGCTCTTCACTATTTTATCAAGGTTGGCCATTACTCTCCTCCCAAGAAGTAAATGTCTTCTGATTTCCTAGCTGCAGTCTGTGTCTGCAGTAATCTTCGCACCTAGAAATACAAAGTCTGTTACTGCCTCCATGTTTTCTCTCTCCACTTGCCAGTTATCAATCAGTCTGGTTGCCATAATCTTGGTTTTCTTGATGTTTAACTGCAACCCAACTTTTGCACTTTCTTCTTTCACCTTGATTATAAGGCTCCTCCGCTCCTCCTCACTTTCAGCCATCAGAGTGGTCATCTGCATATCGAAGGTTGTTAATGTTTCTTCCAGAAATTTTAACTCCAGCCTTGGATTCATCAAGCCCCGCTGGCAGGCATGTAGCTGGGGGGGGGGGGGGAGGAGGAGGGGGGGTTGAGGGGCTTTAGCCCCCCTCCTGAAATTCTCAGGGTTCACCATGAGAAGGCCTTACTGGTATTATTTAAACTGTTATGTTTATTCATATCACGATCTGATCACCATGCTCAATATATCCCATATGCATGGGGTATTGGGATAAGGATACAAAAAGTTTGCCCCCCCCCCAAATCAAAATCCTGGCTATGGGCCTGAGCCCCACACATCGCATGATGTGTTCTGCATACAAGTTGAATAGGTAGGGTGAGAGTATACAGCCGTACTGTACTCCTTTCCCAATCTTGAACCACTTTGTTGTTCCGTGGTCTGTTCTGACTGTTGATACTTGGTAATTATACAGATTCCTCAGGAGACAGACAAGGCATTTTATAAACAAACTTTATTGTTGCTATACATGGGATAGGTAGAATAGTTTCAGGTTATAGCAAATATTGCTTCAAATTGAACTAATTTGGTATGACATGTGGTTGGGTCAGAGTACTTAAGAGTAAACCTAAGATAAAAGGAATGGGACCTGGTAGCAGTTTGAAGAAGACACATCTGAAGTGGTCACATTGATGTCTGTTGCTGTTTTTCTTTATAGAAAGAGAAAGGAATTTGGCTTTGTATCTACTGTGAAGTATTGGTCTTTCACTTACTGTTTCAATATGAAGTCAGGGCTAAGACAGATTTCCTGTGTTGTGCTCTGTGCACGTATTTTCCTTTTCAAAGAGATAATGGCAATGCTCATTATGTCTCCATTTGGAGAGGCAAGATGCTAGCAGAGTCAAAAATATGTAATGTAATGTATACAGTGCGGTGCACTGCCAGCCACGGTTCTTTAGTGTTTGGTTATCCTGTTTAAGTTGCACTGCAACATACATTTATCTGGAGTTGAGTAATTTTATAGATCCATAAAACCTACATTTTCTCCTGGGTTCCTTTCTCCCCCCGCCCTTCCTTTTAAAGTCAGACACTCAAAGCAAATCTAAAACCCTAAAATAAATCTTCAAATACATGGCTTTTATTACATATCTCTGCAATTAGAACTAATTTACTGCCTTGAGAGCTGGGGGTGGGGGTGGGCACTGGGCAACCAATTTCCTGGATAAATATACCTGTGTAGGACAAGCAGAGCCTCTCTTCGTGAATGTTATCTCCTTGTATTCAACAAGTACCAAGGTCATTCTTTCTGCTACATACCACAGAACATTAATTAATGGTCCTGCAGCTGGCCGTACCACCTTGGCTCCTTCATCGAAACTCTTATTCTATGTTTTTCTGGTTCCTGTGTGAACAGACTTGGATGACTTCCCATCGCTTGCTTCCCCCACAGCCCTCGCTCTCCCCCCGCCCCCTCCCCTCCCTTGCTTTTATGCTGCCTTGAAAGTACAAAACATACTTTCGTAGTCTCTGTTGGAAGAATGCCACGTGTTCACAGAAATTAGAGGAAAAGTTATGTCTATTTCTATTTATATCCATTTATAAAAAGTAACCTGTTGCACTGTCATATAGTGTAAACTAGTCAAGTTTTGTCTTCATAGGCAAAAGAGAAGGACAATGGGCAACTTTGGCCTCTTGATGCTTTTGGACTGCAACTCCTACAGTCTCTTGCTATTGGCTATGCTGGCTTTTGAAAATAATACACCAAAAATATCTCAAATGGCACAGTTGCCAAGATAATGAATTACCCTATTCAGAAGTTGGATCTTCTGTGTTCACTGCAACTGACTCTGATGTAAACACATAGGATTGCAGACTCAGTCACTCATCTCACATCATGGAGCTTTTAATCTCAGATCATGGAGCCACAACATGAGTTTTTGGTTCCAGCAACATTTTTGTAGTAAACAGTACAATAAAAACTTGAACTGGGAAATAATGGGATTCTGCTCTAGCTGAGCCTACTGTAAGTGCTTCTGCATGCCTATAGTGGGAAGCTTCCTCCAGAATCCCATTATTGAGCCTGTGGAATTGCCAACCAGCCTCATGAGCTACATCTAGTATGTTAATAAAAAGACACTGCTGCATAAATTTGGCTGTGAAAATGGAAATCATAAGAAAATTTGGTTAAAGAAAAAGTCATCCCTGGAGACATTTTGAAAGAAATTTTCAACTGGTCTCCAGATAATATGTTTTTTTATATTTATGAAAGGCTTATTCTATCAAAAGGGAAAAGGTGGTATATACAGGTAGTTCCTGAGTTACAAACATCCAGCTTACAAACAACTGACAGTTAAGGGCAGGGGTGAAACAATAGGATGGGAGAGAAATCTACCCCTTGAAAGGGAAATTCACTCCTGAAAGAGTTATCATGTGGAAAAGGTTTCTCCACTGAAGCTTTATCACTAGTCCTTGCTTCCACAACTATGACCTTGTCACATGGCTGCTCTCTTAAGTGTGAGGCATGGAGCCTTCGCCTCGCATCACCTCATCTTGACTCGATAGCCAACAGGGAAATCACAAATTTCAGTGGATTACCTGACATTGTTACCATTTGATGTACACAAACTAATGACCCCATAAAGATATAAAATAATATTTATTCTTGCATAAAAATAAACAAAAGCTCATTGAATACGATTTCACCAGTTATAGATCTATGCACATGGCATGAATAGTTTATTCCATTAATCAAACATAGTCAAACCAGAATCTAAAAAAAAACATTGCAATTGATCCCTATTTTATTAAAACTACAACTTAAATTCAGTCATATGATCACAGAACCACCATATGGTATTGGAACTGTATCAACTTTGGGGAGGGGGTTATAACAGCATGTTGTTGTTGTTGTTGTTGTTGTTGTTGTTGTTAATTGCATCAAGTGAACACTGACTGTTGGGTATCCTAGGAATGCGAATCCTCCAAGATATCCTGTTATTAACAATTCTATTAAGATCTCACAAAGTTATATTTTTTTCTAATCAGACATGTTATATCATCATACATCCAAAGTACGATATCCTTAATGTAGTCATTTTAGCTTCAAATGAGAACTCAGGGTTGATAAGCTCTAGGACCCATTTATTTTAATGTTCTTTGTCTATAGTATATTTAAAACTCTTGTCTAGCACCATAGCACAAGAGATATTTTTAGGAAAATTTCACTATTAAGTCTAAAAACATTTTCAATATTGCCAAATGTTCTTTTGAAAAAACATAATTCATTTCTATTTGGTATATGGATGTGTGCATAGTTTAAGATTTTATTTTTTGCACCCAAATCACATTCACTGTTTTTGTTGTTTCATAAGCTTAAGGTTACTTGGAGTGCCTTCATCTGAGCGACTTTTCAAGCAAAGCCAAACCAACAGATTAGAGATTTTTTTGTAGACAAAAATACATTAAAACAACCAAGGGAGCTATTATTCTTCCACATAATTATTTTTTATGTCTCCTCAGACATGTACAAAATGCCTTTTCCTTCCTTAGGGAGCAAAAGTAAAACAGGGAGAAGTATTTTTTGTTTTTACATTTCGCAGTATAGCCTTTGTTAAATTTGGATTTGTTTTTTCATTGTGCAATGTTCACCCCCCTCAAGACTTTAAAAACACTTTAGGGTTCTCATGTGTGGTGAAATGAGCCATTTTCTTTAGAGACTCATCACTTCTGCAAACTTTAAGGCTCATGCCTTGTTCTTTGGACTCCAAGACATGTGGCATATAAATCAGGTTTCTAAGAGCCATGAAATGAAATAGCCCCAAATAACCAGTCTGGGAATACTATGTCCCTTACCAGCAGGTACGAGAGAGAAAGAGAGAGCTTTCCAGTCCCAGCAGATTGAGAGCTAGAAGATGATGCAACCAAGAGTTGAAGTATACATATGGAAAACAAAAGAATAATCTGGGCAGGAATGTCAGCATGCAGGTGGCTTAAGCAGCCCTTTGATATGCATATCAGTACAGAGCAGAACCCTGGATTGTGGTGATGGAAAAAGAAGTGACCAAAGAATGGAAAGACTTCAAAGCACAATGGCACATAAGACATCTAAACCAATGGTTAAAAAAGAGTAACAGTGCAATGAATTTTCATACTACATACTATCAACTGTTGAAGAGGGAAAAAAATAATTTGGAAGACTGACCTGTCAACCCCCCCCCCCCCCCCACACACACACACACACTCCGGCTCCAATCAAGTCTTCTCTTCACACTCCCTAATTTGCTGTTAGAACAATGAGAGCTTTAGACATTGTAAGACTTTCTGTTCTATTCCACTGTCTCTCAACCTTTCCTAATTTGCTCAGCTATAAATTGTATTGCATGATCATCAGTGATGTATGCAGACAACCAAATCATGTGACCTCAGAAACACTCAGATAGCTATGATCACAGGATTCCTCCCTTCCCTTTATCTCTTCTTTCCTCCCCAATTTCTTCTAGGTAGTGAGTTCCGGCAATGCTGAGCTCTTTCTCTATCTAAAACTTTGATTTAGTTAGTTAGTTACTAAGCAGTTTCTCTCTCTATATAGATATCAATAAAATGGTTCAATGTCATGACTTATGAGTTGCATGCCAATCTTCATCTTTCTCAAAGAGGGGCTAATACACTGGGGTACTATGTTATTTCTGTGTTGCTTCAAGTAAGTTCTGACATAAGGAAACAAATAATAATAATAATAATAATAATAATAATAATAATTATTATTATTATTATTATTTTATTTCTTACCCCCCTCTCCTCGTGGCTCAAGGTGGGTGACTACATCACAACCCCTCCCCCCCAACATAATCATCATAAACATAAAATGCAAAATATTAAAATATATTTCTACAAAATACCTTTCATGGGGTTTTCTTGGCAAATTTTATGTAGGGGGGTTGCCTCTGAGGCTGAGAAAGTGTGACTTGACCAAGGCAAGTAGGTTTCCATGACTGAGCAGGAGTTTGAACACTGGTCTCTTAGGCCGCTTCTACCATGCCATATGAAATCCAAATTATCTGCTTGGAACTGGATTGTATGGCAATGTAGAATCAAATAATCCAGTTCAAAGCAGATGTGGATGATCTGATTTGATAATCTGGATTATATGGCAGTCTAGAAGGGTCCTCATCCAACATGTGAACCACAATGCCACACTGGCTGTCATGCACCGACATACTACCCTTAATCCAACAGGAACCATGCCGGTTCTTCAGCAGTTTATGTCTTGCTTATCCTGATTCTTGAATGCCAAGGCCATTGTTACATGTTGGTACATAATGGAGTCTTAAAAAAAATCTGTTTTCAGTCTTTTTGTGAAGGCAAAATGAATAATGGATGTAATTAAGGAAGGGAAAGGAGAGGAAGGAGCCTAAGCAAGGTGAAGATCTGTTAGATTGTGAACTCATTTCTTCATGAACTTGATAGAAGCCCCATAGTGTGGGAAACACAACATTAGGCTTGACAAAGAGTTGAAATGTGTGCCATGGGGAACAATCCTGCATTGTCACGTGGGACTTGACCTACATGGCCTGGCTGCTCTTTTCTACCTCTTTAATTATTGTGAATTTGGGATCAGGGAGCTTTATCCGACGTGATGTAGGAGTCTGGAGTTAAGGCCCCTTGACCACATTTCCATGACTGATGCTTCCTCAGTGACAGATATAAATAGACACATATTTTCAAATACATTTTGGTGTAGCTATTTGCTTTATGAAGGGTCAGTTAATTGCTGAGTTAATTTGCACTAGCAGATTCTTACACTATCTTCATATGGAAATTAAGAGAATGTTTGTGTGTGTGTACTGTTTAGGAGTAATGATGAAGATGCAGGTTATATTTGTTACATTATGTATGTATGTATGTATGTATGTATGTATGTATGTATTTGATACATGATCCTTCCTCATAAAGAACCTAGGCAAGCTAACAATTCTTTAGAAACACAATAACACTCATATCCAGGGATAGCACACAGCAAAATATACTATCCCAAACCCACAATACCTTTACTGGGCAAACCAAAAAATGTGCAAACTATATCATACAAGCTTTTTTTTAAAATGGTTTTTATTAAAAGAGTGTTTACAATACAATAAAACAAAACTTTGCAAGGAGGGGGAGGGAAGGAGAGAAAAGGGAGAAAAAGGTGGAAAAGAAATAAAAAGATAAAAAAAAGGAAAAATATAGATACCGGTATGTATATTGACTTCCATCTACTGTACTTCGTGTGTTCTATAAAACTTTCATAATTCTTATAAGTTCAGTAAAGTCTTATCCAAACATCCCCTTTCTCTAACATACAAGGTTTTGAAGGGCCACTGGCTTATCCATCCAGCAATGGAGTTAAAGATCTTACAGGAGAAAAAAATGATGAATGTAGTTACAGACCAAAATTTTGTCAAGATGTATTGCCTAATTATATAATTCACAGAGCCCCCAGTGGGTTAAACCTTTGTGCTGGTAGGACCGATGACTTTAAGGTTGGGGTGCTGACATGAAGGTTGCCAGTTCAAATCCAACCCGGGTAGAGTGTGGATGAGCTCCCTCTGTCAGCACCAGCTCTGAGAACATGAGAGAAGCCTCCCACAAGGATGGTAAAACATCAGTGCGTCCCCTGGGCAACGTCCTTGCAGACGGCCAATTCTCTCACACCAGAAGCGACTTGCAGTTTCTCAAGTTGCTCCTGACACGAAAAAACACGAAAACAAAGAGCCAAGGAAAGGAGTGATTTCTGCCTACATGGATATCCCATCCTGACAACAACAAATACATCTTTATAAATTGTCGGCTTGTGACACTACATTGTCATTTTTTTCCTTCCTGTGAGATTTCCAATACCTTTGCCTGACAAAGAAGTCAATGGAGCATCAAAAGCTTGCATAATGTATTTTGTGCATTTTTGGTTTACTCAATAAAGGTATTGCTGTTGTGTGGATTTTGAATATCATTGTGTAATACCACACACATGCAGGGTTACAATTATGATTCCAAATCACAAATTCATGTACATTTATTTTAAGTATTGGAGGTCTTTCTGTATTTAATGTTATATCTAATATTTTAATTGTGGGCTCTCAGTGAAGGAAGGTGGCTTTTAGTTTATTTATACAAAAACATTTTTGATTCCTAAAATCTTTCTTGTATGTGTGTGCTTACTTGTAACCTCATTTACCTCCATTCAGTATGTGGGATGGTCGGAAATTGGGTTTGCAAAAAATCAAGCAGCTGTATCCTTTTCTTCCAGGGACAGGACGGAGTAAAATCATAAATGTAATTTTAGATTTTTCTTCCAGTATATTTGTATTGCAGTAATATAATCTAAACCCAAACACCAACAAACTTAAATTAAGGTAATAAATGGACTTTTCTTTGATGTAAACACAATTAATATAATTTTGTAATATATTTAATTGCTTTTCAAAGTCAGAATTCATAAGCAGAATTTTGTGAGTAGGTCTTAAATCCCAGACTGGTTGCTGCTAGATACTTCAGGTCTTTGGACCCAGAGCTATTTAGTGAGCCATATTCTTCCCTTGTGGATTTTGATATTTTTCTCATTCCATAACAAGAGGTGTGATATTTCTGTTACATTACTTTCAATCTGCTCCTTTGTGCACGAGAATCCCTACCAGATTCTCCCTCCACCTGTATTGCCTGCATGATATCCCATACTTTTCTAAATGGTTTCCCCACACTCACGAATATTTTAATGTACATGCAAAATGAAGGATGAAGCAGAAAGCTCTGTTCCATGATTGTGAACTGTGTTCCACTCTAGGAATGACATGCAGAAATGAAACAAATATAAATAAGGGTATGCATTGCTCAATTCAGTTATGCTGAATGGGTTGTATTGGTAACATTACTTCATGGGACCATTATTTTGACTTTGCCACAAATATTATCTGAGTGCAAAAAAGTACTATGGCAAGATATGTGCTGAGCAAGAAGAAGATAACACAGAGGCTATTTGCAACATGGCGAAATTATTTAAAACTCTTGGAACTAATAAGCAAGGATGAGATAAAAATGTGGTTTCCAAAGTGCTGCAGTTATAAACATGGTTTTGGATTGTTTTCTTATAACTAGCAGAGTAATAAGAAGTGATGCCTGAAGTGATGTACAAGATGTCACATCACTGTGGAAACTGCTGCTTTGTGGCTATTTCCTTGCCCCACTCTGTTACCGGCTCCATGCCATGCTGGGAAGTGATGCCTCAACAAAGACAAAAGTCCACTTAGAGTTATGGAAAGTCATATAAATTACCCTATATCCTCATGTATAAATCGCAAACCTTTAATCAAAAATTAATCCAAATAACTTGGGCCAACTTATGCATGGGTTAATATGAATACTGTACATTAACCCACATCAAAAAAAAAAAAGAAGGAAAAAAAAAGAACTCTTTTCAATGAGTGGACTGGCAAAAAGTGAGAGCTTATTCTGTCTTGGGAAAACCTAAAAGAAGCACTGATGGCAGCAGCACTGACTCACTCTACCCTTTTTGGCCTTTTTGAATGCTTGGGTGGGGAAATGGCAGCAGGGCCCAGGGGCTATTAGCCCCATGAGGCAGCATTAGTACTTTCTCCTCTCCATAGAATCTATGGAGAGGTATAGACTAAACTTTGACTTATTCACAGGTCATATTAAAATCCATTATTTTGGCTCCAGAACTTTCTCTTCTTGAACATGAGGTTGACCTATGCATGAGTATATATTGTATGTGATGTAATGGTTAGACCAACCATCACCAACTTTCTGCCCTCCAAATGTAATAATGTATGACTTCCATTCATATGTAAACGTTCTCCCGCTAACACCAAACTCATAGCCTTATCACACGGGGCAAAAAAGCGTCCTAGGATGCTTCTGCCCCAGTTCACCCATGGAGCCTCACAACACCCATCAGATGGAGGGACGCTGCTGCCACCAACACAAAAGCTCCCCATGACCCATAAGGAATAACGGGGCTTCTGCAGGCATCAGCCGCATGACAACTCTTTCCCATATGTAATGGGGAGGTGTCAGCTGCTGGCTGAGGCACCGGGATTGCCCTGCTGCTGCCCCATTGATGCCCAGATTCACCACGAGGCTAGCAAATCCATGTGATGTAGTCCATGAAGACTGATTGTTGATATCACTGCTGGGAGGAAGGCATGTGCTCCAAGTCAAGTTAGAATGTAGCTTTTCCCAGCTATAGGTCTTCAGATATTGTCTGATTACAAATCCCTTCATTTCCATCCATGGTGATCAGTGATGGTAAGATCCTTAGTCCAACCTCAGCAATGACATTGGGAATTGATTTTTTCATCCTTTACTGCAGAGTCATTGGTGGACCGTGACACTTGGGGCCAGTTACTTGTTAGCCCTAAGATCATGAGTTTAAGGAAGCAACCCCAAAGAATGAAGCCCAGAGGTAGGGTTGCAAAGGACTGAAAACCACAGAAACTCACATCTGCTCTGTTACCGGGCATTAGAAAAAGAGCTCCTCTGACTTTTTGAAACCCATTAAACAGAAATATGAGTGGCTTTATATGAGCTAATTCATGAATAAATCAAACTGTCCACGTGATGCAAGTACTCAGACTTTCAATTATCTTCTTATTGGAATTTAATATTTTTGTATCTCGTGGGGTAGGTGATTAACTTGACATCAGTAGACACAGTCTTAGACTTCCTTCTAGGAGTCCAGCTTTTTGTCTGGATTAAAAAAAATCCAGCGAGGGAATCGCTTTATTCTGAAAGCAGGTTTACAATGGAAGGTTCTGTTGAGCAGAATTTATGGAAATCTAAAGTCAGCATTAAACTGAATAAATGCTGTATTGACCAAGATCACATTTCTGTTGGTTTTATCTCACTTTTTCCCCTAAGTGGTTTTTCAGAGGCTTTATGTATAATGACCAGCTAATTTATAGTGTCCTTTAAAATATGTTTCCAGAGCTCTCAATACTATTGTATTGCAGTGAGGAGTAACAAAAGAGAACAAAGAAGTTCTTCAGTGGGTTGATTTGCAGACAATAACAGCCTTTGGAGAACAATCCCATTGTGGAAGAAAGCTGGGGTATAAATCCAATAAATAAAAACAACCAACCGAAGGAGACTTAGCTTCTTTTTCTGATGCTTAAAACCAGAACTGAGAAGAGGAAATATTTTAAATCCATGCTCAAGTTGACATTGTTTTTTTGAACACTGTTTTCAGCTAAGGATAAAGAAGTAAATCAATCTGAAAAGTGCATTGCTGCTTTTGTGAAATATTTGTGTTTAAGTATTTATTTGTTTGTTTATTTAAAAGGTTTTATGTCCTTTCTTATTTCCCAAAATGCAAAAACCACATATTTAAAAGATTCTTATTAAAACTCTTATATTTACTGTTTTCACATTCTTTTAGTACGTTTTCCTGCCACTTTTCTTTGGATCCTTAAACAGTTCCAAATGCTCAGCTGAAGTTTTAACCACATTGTATGGCTAGAAATTTGGAACTGCATGAAAATTTCATGGGGCAGCAGAATACTTTTTTGGGGTGGCAGTGCCCTCATTTTGAGCCTTCTGATCAGACACCCTTTCACCTTAAGGATCCAACTCTCCTTGGATTATACAAATATTTTTCATTATCAAATGTCAATGCTAGAGATCTTTAAGAAGTGTTCACAGATTATATTCAACACAGGTGTAATCTACATGCACAGATTATTAGCATGTACACAGATTATTAGCCCATATTGGTTTTCAACAACGCTCAGCATATGAGAACTTCATTTTTCACTTTTAAGTGTTGACTGCCAACTGTAGAAAATTGCATGCTGTCATTACCATTTCCTTTCTTTCCCTTGCCTTGTTCTTCTTCTTGTTCAGCTTCACTGCAATGTGTGTATAAATGTCTATTGGTTGATACTAACTGAAGCTTTGCTCCATGCATCTGATGAAGTGGATGGAGTCAACAAAAGCTTGTTCCAAATACAATTTGTTCATTTTAAGGTATCACAAGAGTCCTCATTGTGTTTTCTCCAACAGTACCATCACCACAACCCCATTTAGGAGCTGTATTTTTGTCTTTCTCCCCTGGAGTTTAGCAGGATGAGCAGAGAGAATTCCTTTTCAGTCATTGATGTAACTCTTCTCTGACCTGAGCCAGAGAGACTCCAGTTTAACCAGCAGGTTTCACAGGAAAAATACCACAGCACATTGTACAGAATGCAGAGTTTGGCAAGAATTATGAATCAGCAGCTCAGAAAAGAAGAATATATCCTCTCCCACCTTCTCTGTCAATATTAGCGGTGCCAGGCTAACATCTCTTGAATTAAAGCTTAGTCCTTCTCTCTCTTAACCAGCCACCTCATCTGTGCTAGTAATAGAACCCTAAGAAGAGTATCTGCTAATGGTTTGAATGGCTGGCCAGTTCATTGGAAAGAAACTAGTACTAAAGATAGGCCATCCACGTATACAGAGAAAATTGAGATTCAGTTTTTGGATATTTATGTAGGTGTACATTTTAGTCTTAGACATCATTGTTGAATAAGAAGACAGCAAAAAAACAACAAACAAAAAACAAAAAACAAACAAATAAGATCAACATTTGCCTTGTGATCCTTTAAAGTAATACATACCAGTAAAACTCAGATCTTCTATACACGTTATGAGGTTTCTACACATACACCACATCTCACTTCTGGGTAATGTAATGTATTTAAAAACACAAACAAATTTAAAAACTTGATATACTAAATGTCCTTTGACCAGTAGCTGGCCACTTGGAGTGCTTCTGGTGTTGCCATAAGAAGGCCCTTCATTGTGCATGTAGCAGGACTCAAACTGCATTGTAATAGGTGGTCTGTGGTTTGCTCTTTGCCACACGCTAAAGTTAAACTCCAAGAAACTAGTATTTGGACAAGTTACATTACCTCAGCCTCAGAGGAAGGCAAGAGCAAACCCCTTTTCAACCAATTTTGCCAAGAAAACCCTATGGTAGGTTCTTTTTGGGGCTGCTGTAAATCAGAAATTACTTAAGCAGCAACAAACCACTTTTTCTAGAAGTCCTGAAAAGGTGTGATTTACATGTATCTAGGATTCAAACAAGTTATAATCTTTGTACATGTAGCACAAATTCTTGCAGAACTGACAATGCAATGCATTTTTTAAGATCTCTTATCACTGCTGAAGTAAAAGCTGAAACAGTAAAAAAAAATTCAGTGCACTGAATATTCACTGTATTCACTGCTTTTTGATTTCTGCACATTTTGTTTTTGTTACAACTTGAAACTGAAATGGATGTAAGTGACATTGCTATCACTTGATGGTAAGGTGCAAAACAGTTTTATTGTGACACACAAGTCATGTAAATAAAAACAATCTGGAGAAGTAATTTCACAGACACTATAATCCAGTTCGAAGCTGGCTTGGGGAGGGGATTGTCCACAAAACATAGACTTCAGTTGCTCGCTGTAGTACAGTCAGAAACAGTGCATTGAAGAACTCACCAGAAAGTCTGGAACAAGGCAGATTCTGCTCGGCTTGATTGATCAGGGCTCAAAACTGGGGTGATCCTGAAGGACATGGATATGTCCATCAGTGCACCTCAGCAGACTGGTTAAGGGAGGGGACCCTACATTTTCTGCAGCTGTGTAGCCATGGATAGTGAAGTTCCGGTGTTCGGTTCAGATTTCCAATCACCAGATACTGTGGCCACCACCTCAGCCTCAAACTGGATCCTAGAGTATTTATATAGGCATTCCACAAAGGAACCAGTTTGGCTTAATCCATTTCCTAACTTTATTTTAGTGTCTGACAGTTATTGGTTGCATGAGTATTCACTCCCTATGTCAATTCTTATCAAAAGCACACATGGTAGCAATTATAGCTGTGAGTCTTCTCAGTTAAGCTTCTATCAGTTTTGTCTGGTCTGGGGCATGAAACCCACTGGGTGAGCCGTAGGCTGGATCTACATTGCCCTATATCCCAGAATCGATCCCAGATTATCTGCTTTGAACTGGATTATATGAGTCTTTACTGCCAGATAATCTGGGATAGGAAAATAATCTGGAATCAGATCCTGGGATATAGGACAGTGTTGATCCACCCTCAGAGAAAGGCAAAGCAAACCCTCTTTGAGAAAATCTTGCCAGTCCTTTTGTGGATTCACCTTAGGGTCACTACAAATTTTTTAAATGACTGTAAGGCGTAGAATTACATAATGTGTTATTTGTTGTTGTTCCCTACCTCAATCTACAGGGATAGGTGGGTAAGAAATAAATCATCAGCATCATCTATCTGCCTTTGTTTACTTATCTTTTGTTTACTTACTTCACTTTTTACTGTGCATTACAATAAAAATATTTTGCATCTTTACTGTGTTGAGTATTTTGTGCATAGCAAGTGGCAACAGTGCTAATAAAAACCTTTTCAGTTCCTGGTTGTAATACAATGGAAAATGGAAAAAGATGAAAAAGTCAAAGGCGGGTGCATATTTCTGCAAGGCACTGTATATCATTACCGGGCTGACTTCTCAAAGATCATGTCCTGCACTAATAAATTTGAGAAGAGTTGGAGAAAAACACCAAATAAATGTCATCTTCTGAAAAAATATTAAGTATTCTTGATACTGAATCAGCCCTACTTTGGAAAGAAAAAGATTCTTTTCCTGACAGATCTGTGTCCAAGGATACTTGAAAAACATCATTCCTGTTGTTGCCATTGTCCCCATTCCATCCAAGTGGAGGAATCCGTCTCCTCTTACCAGAATTCTCCTCCTTAATAGAGATTTAGCATGCTGAATAATATAAGTGTGTGTGTGTTTGAGTCTCCAATCTCCCAGCATTTTGAGTGTTTCCACTTTAAAGATTTGTAGGGTTTCAGTAACCCTTACAGTTCCCCCAGGCATTCTGATAAGTACCTTTAGTTTCTCAGTGGTCTTGTATTTGGCATCATGGCCATTGGCATTCATCATTATAATCTGCTGTGAGAAGAAAGGTTGTGATGATGATAATTTGGATTTGCAGAACTGCTCATTCCATTTGTGGAAGGCTTGGCAGTCTAGTAGAGCCTCTCATACAGCATAAGAACTTAAGTAAAGTCATACTGGAGCTACGTTCTGCAACATTTTTTGCACATAATGGCTGACCAGATACTTATGGAAAGCACAGCAGAATGTTGTTAATCCTCCTGTGCTGTTCTAGAAGGCTTTCCAGTCCTCCAAAATAGCTTTTCGGGGATCTAGGGTGTGGGGAAATTACAGAATTTTGAGGAAGTTAATGAAAATGAAGAAGAACAGGAGGTGGTGATTATAATAAGAGTACTCAGTATTTGTGTGTGATAGATTTTTAGTTTCTGGGATATCTAAAATCTCCTTCCAGAATCACAATGAACCCCATCATTAATCATCTTCAGGTGCATCTTCACTATAGGGTTCATGCAGTTTGACATGACTTTAACTGCCATGGTTTATTGTTATGGAATTCTGTGATTTGTAGCATGATGAGGCACTGGTATTATTTGGCAGAAAAGGCCAAAGATCTTATAAAACGATACCTTCCATGATTCTGTACATTGGGCCATTGTAGTTAAGATAGTGTCAAACTGCATTAAATCTACAATCTATGGAGAAGACTTTTAGATCACGATGCTGGGGGAAAAGGAAGGGAAAAGGAAGAGAGGCCGACCAAGGGCGAGATGAATGGACGGTATCCTTGAAGTGACTGGCTTGACTTTGAAGGAACTGGGGGCTGTCAGGGAGCTCTGCCGTGGACTGGTTCATGAGGTCACGAAGAGTGGGAAACAACTATGCGACTGAGCAGCAGCAGCATGAAGAAGATTTATAGAGAGGGGGTTGGACAGATTTTTAGAAAAATCTCATTGTCCCATGAAGATAATATAATAATGTTTCATATTCTCTCTGTCTCAAAACGTATTCCAGTCTAGTTATGTCCTTAGCTATTGTGGAATGCATGCACCAGAGAACGGAAGAGCAGGGAGGCCTGAGTCTTCCAGGATTTTGAAACATCAAGGATCAGGGCTACCAAGACTTCTGTGTAGTTGGGTTCCTTGAGAAATTACTAGTCAAAAGTGTCTTGATTTATAGCATTCACCTAATAGGATTTTATATATTTTATTATTTTATTGACATATCAGTTTTATGCTGTAAACTATTTTACATCCTATCAGATACTTAAGGAGGACAAAATCATCCTCCTGGGTGAGTTGCACGAGATTTCAACCTGTGGCCAGGGACTATAGAGTATAGACTATAGACTATAGAGAAAGGTGGGGTTAGAAACAGCAACTCAAATAGCATCCTACAAGACAGCCCCAAGGAAAATGCAGGGAACAAAATCAACCACTCAATCAAAAGCATTCAACACAGTGAATCATAATGCTTTCTGGACCAGCCTCTGAAAAATTGGATGCCCTGATAAATTTGTGAACATCCTGTGGCTCTTCCATGATGCCATGATGATAACAGTCTTGGACAGCAATGGCTCCCAAAGTGACCCATTTAAGAATGAGGTCTCAAATAGGGATGTGTTATTGTTCCTACCTTATTTCCCATCTTCATAGTGATGATTCTGCACCTTGTTGATGAGAAGCTTCCCACTGGTGTAGATAATTTCCTATTGGACCGATGGCAAACTATTTAACCTCAGCAGGCTGAAAGCCAAAACAACGTCTGTTATAGAATTCCAATATGCTGATGATAATGTAGCCTGTGCTCATTCAGAAGAAGACCTACAAGCCACTTTAAACACCTTTGCAGAGGTAACAAAAAACTTGACCTTGCACTGAACATCGAGAAAACCAAAGTGCTCTATCAGCAGGCACCAGCCAATCCCTCTGCAATGCTATAAATACAGCTTAATGGTTAGAAAATTGTGACAATTTCTGCTACCTTAGCAGCTACCTCTTCACAAAAGTCAACATCAACACCAAAATACAACACCATCTGAATTCTTCCAGCACAGCATTTTTTAAAATGAAGCATAGAGTATTTGAGAATCAGGACATTCATAGAAATACCAAGATGCTTGTTTATAAAGCTATTTTCCTCCAAACTTTGTTATACACCTACGAAACACAGGCCATCTACAGATGTCACACTCAACTTCTGGAATGATTCCATCAGTGTTGCCTTTTCAAATCCTGCAAATCTCTTAAGAAGACAGGCGGACAAATGTCAGTGTTCTGGAAGAAGCAAAGACCATCAGCATTGAAGCAATGATCCTCCACCATCAATTTTGCTGGATTGGCCACATTGTCCGAATGCCCGATTGCAGTCTCCCAAAACAGTTTTCTGGTAGTCGTAGCTTCTTTTCTAAAGAGGGTCTCAGGGGTTGAAAAAAGTGGTGGGATAAGATGCATCACTGCAGGATGGGAAATATTTTCCCTGGAAAGGACAGTTTGGGGAGCTTAAGTTTTGATAGAGATATGTGTTGATGAGATACTGTATTTGTTAAAGAGAAAGAGCTTTAACAGTTTGAAAATAACCACTACCCTTTGGAGCACTTGTCCTAAAGGAGAAAAAAGCACAAGCACAAATAAGGACTAGCCAGTCTAGTATTTTATTCAGGACATACTCCCCCTTACACTCCTTTTCTTAATATTATAGTGAAGGAGCTACAGTTACAGGAATTAAGTTGTAAAATATCAAGGCATGTCAAATAGTCTTCTAAGACAACCCCAAGAACAAAGAATCTCACTGTTTTCCAGACTATTGGATACATTTTAGAGCGGTCTTTAATCTGTGCTTCACTTATGGCACAGACCTTTCCTGCCATAAAATTGAGAGTAGGGGAAGAGCATTATGATCTATCCTATATGATGGAAGATGACTTTTATTATAGTGGGTCCAGAAGATGAGGAGTAATTTGGGGTTTTGCTCCATTTTTTGGATAATTTTGCTCTTGTTCTTCTACGATCTTTTAGAAGAAGTGCTTATGAGAGTCTCGCTCACACTACTGTTTGTATTCATTGCCAGGCACAATCCTAAGCATATTTTCTAAAAATAAAATTCTGCTGGTTAATCTACATTAGGTACATTCAGTTAAATGGAACTTATTGGTGCAGACTTGAAATGCAGCCATTTCTTTTCAAGCAACTTCAATTTCTCAGCCACTAGCCCTTTAATTAATTGTTTCCTGTTCTTTGAAGCAGGACCATTTAATTGCTCATTTCTCTGCTGCTGCTAAAACAATTGCTCATGTACACATGTACTTTCAAAGTTCATTTGAAAACACACTCTTTGGGCTCATGAAATTAATTTTTGTTCAGCTCTTTATCTCTCTCTCGCCTGCCCCATTCATTTTATCCTGCCCATTCTTGTATTCTATTATTCATTGTTTCATTTGACTCTGTTTGGCTTTGGAGTTTGTCCTGGATCTGGTAAATTTCACTCCTGCATTGCAGTCACTTTGGTACTATTAGAGTTGTTCATGGTAATAGGAGCAGTAAATATGCTAATGGCACGCACAAGAGATTAATGTGCAATGTACTAACAAAAGGAAATCCAAGGAGACCAACCCAGTCAATGTGAATTGAACTACAGAGATTAGAAAGCCTCGGGTGAGAACAAAGGGATTCGCTCTTACAGCATACAAACCTGGTGCAAAACCCATACCCTAACACCCATGAAGAAGGGATTTGGGATTTCATTTCCCCTAAGCCAGTGGTTCTCAACCTTCCTAAAGCCGTGACCCCTTAATACAGTTCCTCATGTTATGGTGACCCCAACCATAACATTCTTTTAGTTGCTACTTCATAATTGTAATTTTTCTACTGTTATGAATTGTAATGTAAATACTGATATGATATCAAAAATCTGATATGAAGGATGTATTTTCATTCACTGGACCAAATTTGTCACAAACACTCAATATGCCCAAATTTGAATACTAGTGGGATTTGGGGGGGGGGGTGATTTTGTCATTTGAGAGTTGTAAGGATAAAGGTAAAAGTTTCTCCTGACATTAGGTCCAGTCATGTCCGACTCTGGGGGTTGGTGCTCATCTCCATTTCTAAGCCGAAGAGCCACCATTGTCCATAGACACCTCCAAGATCATGTAGCTGGCATGACTACATGGAGCGCCGTTACCTTCCAGCCAGAGCAGCACCTATTAATCTACTCACATTTTCATGTTTTTGAACTGCTAGGTTGGCAGGAGCTGGGTCTAACAGCGGGAGCTCACCCCACTCCCTGGATTTGAACCACCGACCTTTAGGTCAGCAAGTTCAGCAGCTCAGCGGTTAAACCCACTGTGCCACCAGGGGCTCCATTGGGAGTTGTAGTTGCCGGTATTTATAGTTAACCTACAATCAAAGAGCATTCACCAATGATGGAACTGAACCAAACTTGGCACACAGACCTCCTATGACCAACAGAAAATATTGGAAGCGTTTGGTGGGCATTGACCTTGAGTTTTGGAGTTGTAGTTCACCTACATCCAGAGAGCACTGTGGACTCCAAACAATGATGGATCTGGACCAAACTTGGCATGAATACTCAATATGCTCAAATTTGAACACTGGTGGAGTTTGGGGAGAATAGACCTTGACATTTGGGAGTTGTAGTTGCTGGAATTTATAGTTTGCCTACAACCAAAGAGCCCCTTGAACCCCATCAACAGGCCAAACTTCCCAAACAGAACCCTCATGACCAACAGAAAATACTGGAGGGATTTGGGTTCCTAAGACTATTAGAACTATGTGTTTTCCAATGGTTGAGAAACACTGCCCTGAGGAATAATCACAGTTGATATGAAATAAATATTTTAATTATTTTTATTTCTAAAACTATGCCTCCTTAGCTATTAACGGTCAGGGATACAATTCAGGTAATTTTGAACTCTGGATTTAGTGCTCTTTGGTTCTTCCCTCTCTCACTCCCCTGCCACCCAAAACATAAAGTGATTTATTTCACTTATTCCAAAATATGGTTAGCCCTGCTGCCATGAGGGGCTCTCCTTTCTGTTCTGCTCAGAGGGCCCCTGGACCTCTGCCCCATGTCTCACTGTTTACACATCCCGGTGCAGCCCGCTGCCCTCCTGACAAGATCAGAAATACGAGCCTGCTTTTTGTTGGAATTAGCTTTGTGACAAAAAGCTACAAAAGCCAGCCTGATCTTCAACTGGAGAAAAATTATTGGGTGCTTCTCTAATGAAGACAATGCAGGCCCATCTCGTGGGACACTCAAGGATAGTAAATTGATAAGAGGCTTGGCCTTGACTTGCTACAACAAATGTTTCTTCTTTGGGGAAATAAAAGAGAGGCAGACTAAGCCTCACATGAACAGGTGTTGGTCCTTAATCTGGGAATGTGTGCAGACAAGGAACATTTCCTCCTTTTCAGTGCATATTTGCTACAATGAAGCAGGCCTTGACTTTTCTTCTATCTCATCCTCTGTTTCAAATGGATTAAAATGACTCATCACAATTCTCTCTAAAACTCTAGTCTTGCCCATAGCTGACACTGACTCATCAAGTCTCTTGGGGTGCATTGACACTGTAGAATGAATGCAGTTTGATACCACTTTAATTGTCATGCCGCAATGCTATGGAATCTTTGAAGTTGTAGTTTTACAAAATCATTAGTCTTCTCCGTCAATGAGAACTGGTACTTCACATAACTAAAAATCCCATGATTCCATAGCAATGAAAGTATTGTCACACTGTATTAATTCTACAGTACAGGTGTACAGTGTTCCCTCACTATTTTGCGGTTCACTTTTTGCGGATTCGCTGATTTGCGGTTTTTCAATAAACTCTGAAAGAGTATTATAAATAATAAAAAATTACAATTTACAGCCTAAGGAAGGGAGGAAGGAGAAGCCAAACGGAGAGAAAAGGAGCCCAAGTGACAACAGGAGGAAAGGGAGACGATTTATCAACACACGATTGGTTGATAAGACTTAAAATAGTGTAAAACTACTAAAATAATGTAGAAATATTAAAATAAATATAGTATCCATACTTCACGGATTTTCACTTATTGCGGGTGGTCCTTGAACCTAACCCCAGCAATAAGTGAGGGAACACTGTACCCTATGGTAACTAGAGAAGCATTGTGTTGTTTAAGGGTTTCATGGCCGGAATCACTGCATTGCTGTGAGTTTTCCAGGCTGTATGGCCAAGTTCCAGAAGCATTCTCTGATGTTTCACCCACATCTATGGCAGGCATCCTCAGAGGTGTGAGTCAGTTGCAACATTCACACTTGCCTCAAACAGGCAAGAGTTCTTTCTCCTAACCTGGACTTTCCACAGATATAAAAACCCCACTTGCCTTAGTTCTCACACCTCTAAGGATGCCTGCCTACGGGTGAAAGTTCAGAACAGAATGCTTCTGGAACATGGCCATACAGCCCAGAAAACTCATAGTAACCTAGAGATGCATTTCTTTTCTATCACTGGAACCTTTAGGACTGCAATGTGATATGCCTACTTTGGGGTAAAACCCCTTAAATAAAAAAAAATATTTTCAAATTGCCCTTCCCAGTAACCTTCAGTCAGAGCATTCTGGGATCTCTAGTCCAAAAAGGTCACTTTCCTGAGATCTGGAGAAAATGTGTCTCAGGAGCCCTGTCAACAAAGCACAATTTTACTGCATTGAAGTTGCATTTTAACTGCAACAACAACAACAACAACAACAACAACAACAAACTTTATTTATACCCCGCCACCATCTCCTCATGGGGACTCGGGGCGGTTCACAATGTTACAAAAGTAACAGCGCAAATACTTTAACAATATACACAGTTTAAAACACAAGAAGATGATAAAACAGAAGTTGAAACAAAGGTTTATATAACAGTAATAATATCAAACAACCACCAATGCAATTCAGTCAACTTCAAAGGTGTGTGTGTGTGTGTGTGGGGGGGGGGGTTGCTATAGCAGTAATATAAGATAAAATCATTAGATTAAAATACCCTGATGAAAGGAACCTAATAGGATGTTGCAATGGCAACATCGTATGAAATACTGAGATTTGCAGTTTAGGGAGGGGTATTTAGAAAGCCAGAGAGCACTAGTACCACCACAAACTACAGATCTCAGGGTTTTATAGGATGCAGCCAAAGCAGTTAAACTACAGTCCTTGTGCCATAATTCTATGATTCTTGAATTGCACTGACATAGGTTTAAATTATCATATTATTAAAATTGACTTTAGGAGTACTGTTATGGATGTTGTAAATCAATCTAATCAGGGGAATAGGGAGAAACCACAACTGAATGGCAGAAGAGTGTTGCTACTTAGAAGCCAAATGCTATCAAAAAGACATAAAATAATACATTGAGGATGGATAGATTCTGCCCTAAAATTCTCAAGGAACACCTTTTCTCTGTTCATTTCAAACCTGTTAGTGATATAAAGGCTGGAATTAAATTGTGACTGGCTTAGGCTGCATCTACACTGTGATATTAGTGTAGTTTGGCACCATGACTCAGTGCTATGGAATATTGGAATTTGTAGTTTGGTGAGGTACCAGCCCTCTTTGGCAGAAAAGGCTAAAGACCTTGTAAAACTACCACTTCTGTGATTTCATAGCATTGAGTCATGGCATTTAAAGGATATATGCATTAATTCTACACTATATATGAGCGCCCATGGACCTATGCTTGCCTTGTCTAATGGAGAAGGCCAAACCACTAATACTAAGCTCAGTCACCTAGATCTGAAAGATGTTACTGATACCTTCTGCCTATGAACTCTCATTCCCCAGAATCTTAGCTGGGACAAACTGCAGAAGGGTATTTTATAGCCTCATGCAGCTGGGTGATTTACATGCCCTTTTGCCCTAGCAATATGCTAATAAATTTAACAAGATCCCTGTAGTACCCTTGTGCTTCCCTGAAAATGAAGCTCTGGTGCAAGGTGAAATGTCGGTGCATGTGTATGTGTGTGTGTGGGGGGGGGGGGGGGGATAGAGGAGTGAGAGGAAGCTGCTGAAAAAAACTGAAATTCAACTGAGAGCGCTTTACTGTGCGACCAACAAATACATTAGGTTGCATTTTCTGCTACTAATAATTGGTGTACAAATTGAGGAGGAGCTTCCATGCTTGGGTTGGATGTACACTGTTAAATAATACCATTTGAGCTGCATTGTATGGTCAGTGCCGTCTCATATAATTCAGTTTGAACTGCACTGAACTGCATTATATAGATCTATTATTTATTTTTATTTCCCATACTTATATCCCGTCCTTCTTACCCCAAATGGGACTCAGGGCGGCCTCACAATGGGCAGAAATTTGATGCCTGACATACAATTCCAAAAATCACAATTACAATTAAAACCAAACATTAAAGCATAAATTAATTAAAACAACAATTAAAATCACACAAGTTCCAAATCGTAGTCCAGGATAGGTTCATTAGTCTGTCACTTTAAAAGATCTCAATTATTGCACTGCTATAGTCTACACTGTGATGTGTATGTTGATTGTTGTTGTTTTATGTTATTGTTTCTGCACTTTTTGTATTTTGTGTGTTGTACCTTTGAGTGGTTTTGTGAGTCCCTCTGGGAGGTGGTAGCAGGGTATAAATAAAGGTTATTATTATTTATTATTATACAGACTATATAATGCAGTTCGGACTGCACTATTTGGCAGTGTGTTGTTGTTGTTGCTGTTGTTGTTGTTATATCCAGCCTTAATTATTTCTCTGAAACAGCCAAGAATGCTTTCCTAGGGTGCATCTGCACTGTAGAAATAAAGAATTAGAATTAAAGCACTTTAACAACACTTTAACTACCATGGCTCAATGCTAAGGAATCATTGCAATTGTAGATTTAGAAAGTGTTTTGTGTTTCTTGCAAAGAGTGCTAGTGCCTCACCAAACTGAACCAGGACTGAACCATAGTACTGAACCAGGACAGTTAAAGTGGTGTCAAACTGCATTAATTCTACAGTGTAGAGGCACTCTTAGAGGGAGGCAATAGCAAACCCCTGCAGAAATCTTGCTAAGGAAACATCATGACAGGGTTGCTGTGAGTTTTCCGGGTTATACGGCCATGTTCCAGAAGCATTCTTTCCTGACATTTCGCCTGCATCTATGGCAGGCATCCTCAGAGGCAATGAGGTCTGTTGAAACAAGTCAAGTGGGGTTTATATATCTGTGGAATGTTCAGGGTGAGAGAAAGATCTCTTGTCTGCTTAAGGCAGGTGTGAATGGTGCAATCGCTACTTCAAGGTCTGGCTGCTTCCTGGCTAGAGGAATCAATCAGGGCCAGTTCCCAACACCTCCCAACAAAGGATGTTTTGTACAGTAGATGTACCCTAAGATGGCTTCCTCAGTTGCTTCAGATAAACAACAACTGAGCAAGACAGTGTCCTTGCCCCCTCAGTTTGTTGTGGCCCTTCCCGAAGGCGTCTCTTTCCTACAGGTGCCAGGGCCCACCTCTTTCCCTCTCTGGCAGGAGCCTCCCTCCGCTCGTTTTCCTTCCTTCTCTCTCTCTTGCTCCCTCCTCCCGTCTCTCTCCCCGCCTTCCTTTCTTCCCCAAAGTTGAATCCGGGGTCAGGAGTGCTGCTGCGGGGCCCTCAGACTGGAATTCCAGATGGGCCGCGCGCCGTCGTCTCGGGGCGCGAAGTCTCAGTCCATCAATTTCATGGGCTCCGGCGGCGGCCCCGACTCCAGGCCCAACCCGGCGTTAAGGCAGAACAAATTGAGACATATCCTCTCCGTAATGAGTTCCAGGGCTTGCCCAAGATTTACGGGGAAAGAACGGTTTCCACCAAACAAAGCCGCCGGGAGAAATGGGCCGCAGGAGAGGCTTAGCTGGTGCGTCTGCACCAGGCATGAGCAAATTTGGGCCCTCCAGGTGTTTTGGACTTCAACTCCCCCCATTCCTAACAGCCTTAGGCCCTTTCCTTTCCCCCCTCAGCCGCTTAAGCTCTAAAATCAGGACAGTAAATAAAGAACAACATCTGAAAACAGGGGAATTCCAGACAGGAAACAATCAGGGCCAGCTAACACCCCTGAACACAGGATTCCCCCGGCAGGAATCAGCCAGGCTTTGAAACTGCAAGGCCATTCAATGCTAATTAAGCTGGCCAATCGCAACATTGCCTCAGGCAGACAAGAGTTCTTTCTCCCACCTTGGACCTTCCACAGATATATAAACCCCACTTGCCCAGTTTCCAACAGACCCCACAACCTCTGAGGATGCCTGCCATAGATGTGGGCGAAACGTCAGGAGAGAATGCTTCTGGGACATGGCCATACGGCTCGGAAAATTCACAGCAACCCACTGCATTTATACTAATAGCGTAGAGCTGAAATGCAAGTACAGCACTTACTATGGGATTTACCTTTATTAGGGATAGGGATTCTGTTTCCTATTTTGACACGACTTGGCTTAATGCTATGGAGTCCTGAGAATGGTATTTTGCTGAGGCTCCAGGACTCTGGCAGAGAGGGCGAAAGACCTTACAGGTCAGGCACTCTTCGGCCCTCCCGGTGTTTTGGACTTCAACTCCCACAGTTCCTGGCCTCAGGCCCCTTCCTTTCCTCCCTCAAACGCTTAAGGAAGGAAAAGGGAGAGAAGGAAATGGCCTGAGGCCAGGAATGGTGGGAGTTGAAGTCCAAAATACCTGGAGGGCCGAAGTTTGTCAATGCCTGTTACAGAACTACGACTCTCAGGGTCCCACCGCGCTGAGCCATGGCAGTGAAAATGTTGCCAAATGGTCCTCTCTCCCACTTCGCAGGTCTGGACTCTCCCGGCAGAGGGAGGAGCGTCGGTGTCTTAGTCCCACCTCTTCGCTCGGGCTCGCCTTCGCCATTGGCCGCCCAGGCTTGAGGGTTGCCCGGGGCTCCCTTTCGTCTTCCTCGCCTGGGGCCAGAGCCAGGTCAGCGCCGCTATTTCTTCCCTTGTTAAGCGTCCTCCGCCGAGGAGCCCCTGAATCTTGATGGATTGCCTTCGCCTCTTGTCTGTTTTTACAGTTGGACGCGGCTGGTTGAAGTTAAGAGAGGAAGTGGGGAGAAGGAGAAGAAGACGACGACGCTGTCAATCCCCTGAAGGGGATGAGCTCACAGCAAGGCCGCCCTCGGTTCCCCGCCCCCTTCCCCTTCCCAGGTCGGGACAAGATGCCAAAATCCGAGGGAAGGAGCCCGAGGGGATCTCCTCCCTGCTTCCGTTTGATCTTCCCAGACACAGAGACCGAAGGGATCAGCCTGAGCAGGGATTTCTATCGGGTTTTGACTTTCTCGGCGATCTTGTGCCCCTAACCTCACGCCCCAGTCACACTCCAAAAGACAGAGATTCTAGAGCAGGCGTGGGCAAAGTTCGGCCCTCCGGGTGTTTTGGACTTCAACTCCCACCATTCCTAACAGCCTCAGGCCCCTTCCTTTTCCTTACTGCGTCCAGGTTGGTTCATCAAGTGCTCTACGATGGGTGATCTCTCTGGTTGAGAAGTCAAGGAACACGAAAGGCACTGCAGACTAACACAGCATATTATTTGAGAACATAGAAATGCTGGACCACTGTGACAACCACTATGCCAGACTACACAGGGAAGCCATTGAAATCCACAAGCATGTGGACAATTTCAACAGAAAGGAGGAAACCATGAAAATGAACAAAATCTGGCTACCAGTATTTTTAAAAACTCTAATATCAGGACAGTAAATAAAGAACAGTAAATAAATAAAAGGGGAAATCCAGACATGAAACAATCAGGGCCAGCTAACACCTCCCAACAAAGGATTCCCCCAGGCAGGAATCAGTCAGGCTTTGAAACTGCAATGCTAATCAATGTGAGTAATTAAAACATTCACACTTGCTTCCATCAGACAAGAGTTCTTTCACCCATCCTGAACCTTCCACAGATATATAAACATCCCTTGCTTAGTCTTCAACAGACCTCAACCACCTCTGAGAATGCCTGCCATAGATGTGGGCAAAACGTCAGGAGAGAATGTTTCTGGAACATGGCCATACAGCCCGGAAAACTCACAGCAACCCAGTGATTCCAGTCATGAAAGTCTTGGCCAACACATTGATAATAATAATAATAATAATACCTCAGTTTTTCTCGCCACAAGGAGACTCAAATCGGTGTATAGTCTCTCTTATTTCTTTTAAGATTAAAATCTTAACTGGGGACTTTTTCTCAGGCTCCAATCTTACCTTGCTTTCCTCGAATCTCTTGAAAAACTAGAATAACAATTCTTGCGTCAAGAATCATTATCTTGGGTACAGGAAAAGCGACTTTTCTCCCAAGAGAAGCACAACACCCCAGAATCCCCCAATTAGCGAGGTCAATGATTTTGGATTCAAAGACAGAGCCGTGTTAATCTGGGTTAGTATGCAAACAGGTCTTTCGGGACCCTGGAGACGAACGGAAAGAAAGGTTGGGTTTCGGATGTTGTGGTCCCAAAGTTCTCCCCTTCTGCCTGCACCTTGCTCCAAAGTAAAGGAGATCGCTCATGATGTTGGTGGGGTGAGGTCAGAACAACACAGAGAAGAAGTAAATATGGAGAACAGTTAAAATTTGCTTTCAAATTCACTGTCGCTCTGCTATCCAAGAGCTGGCTTTACTTAGAGTGGCAGCTCTGGGTAGTCCTTGGATGGGACGCCAAAGAATACCAGGGCAAGCCACATCCTCTCAGCCTCAGAGAAGAGCCCCTTTGAACAAATCTTGTGAAGAAAGCTTTGGGTCACCAATGATTTGAAGGCGCAAAATGAAAGGCATTGTTTCAGAAAGAACTGGGGTCGCTATGAATCGACAGGACATTCGAAGGCACCTATAGAGATAGAAAATAATCCATCTGCTTCCTTAATTCGGAACTTTGAATTCAGCAGTTCAGGACAACGATATTGTCCAACACTGTGGTTTGATTGAATAAAAGGGATGAACGCAACACAGGAGTGAGATCCACCTTTTCTGATGGTCTCAATATTGCCTCTTTCCTTCGGAAGAAATCGGATGGCTACATCTTTCCTTCGCCACGCAAGCTGATCCCTCTTTCCTCGATGAGAAAAGCTGATTTCCCAAACCGGATTGACGCGGAAGGCAGTGCGTTGAGCGCCAAAGCACCTTCCTCACTCGAGGAGAGCAATGGATTTTTAAAAATAATCCTAGAAAATAGATGTTTTTGCTGTCGCGGTTGAAGTCTTCCTCTGGAATTCCTCTTTTGCAGAGTGTTAGCAGTTCTGTTAGCATTCCCATACCGACCTAAGGTGGATCTACAGGTAGAATTAATGCATTTTCACTCCACCTTATTTGTCATGGCTCAATGCTATGGAATCATGGAATTTGTAGTTCCAAAAAGTGCGGGTGCCTCACCAAACTACACCGCCTAGGACTCCATAGAACTGGGCAATGGCAGTTAAAGTGGTGTCAAATTGCATTAATTCTACAGTGTACATCAGGCATGGGCAAACTTGGGCCCTCCAGGTGTTTTGGACTTCAACTCCCACCATTCCTGAGGAAGGGGTCTGAGGCTGTTAGGAAGGGTGGGAGCGGAAGTCCAAAACACCTGGAGGGCACAAGTTCGCCCATGCCTGATGAAGATTTTGGAGTTTTAATTAAATGTCAAGAGTCTACAAATGCAATGTTTGGGATAGGGGGAAGGAGGGGGTTATGACCCACATGAAAACACAACAAAACATTAACAACGGCAATAACGACAATCCAGAATTTCCCTGTCAGAAGTTAAGTAGGCATCTACCAGTTGGTTGGAACAGCAGGAGAACACTTGTTTTACATTGGGAGAGTGGCAAAATGAGGCATTTCCACTCCCAAATAAAAACATTATCTCCCCCCACATGACATTTTCCCTCTGGCAGTAATTTAAAGCTTAGGGACAAACAAGCAAATTGACCTAGGGAATGCGAAAGCAGCAAATATAATAGTTGTGTTGCTGTGAGTTTTCCGGGCTGTATGGCCATGTTCCAGAAGCATTCTCTCCTGACGTTTCGCCCACATCTATGGCAGGCATCCTCAGCGGTTGTGAGGTTTGTTGGAAACTAGGCAAGTGAGGTTTGTATATGTGGAGTGTCCAGGGTGGGAGAAAGAACTCTTGTTTGTTGGAGGCAAGTGTGAATGTTGTAATTAATCACCTTGATTAGCGTTGAAAAGCTTTGCAGCTTCAAAGCTTGGCTATATCCTGCCTGGGGGGATCCTTTGTTGGGAGGTGTTAGCTGGCCCTGATTGTTTCATTTCTGGAATTCCCCTGTTTTCAGAGTGTTGTACTTTATTTACTGTCCTGATTTTGAGGGTTTTTTTTAGTACTGGTAGCCAACTTTGGTTCATTTTCATGGTTTCCTGTAAGTGTGGAAGATTTTCCTCCTTGCAATGGATAGTAATTTGGACTGGAATGTAACTAGAGACCTCAGAAGCTTATGTAGGTGGCAATGTCCTTATTGTGCTCCCCTCTCCATAGCTACATCCCTGCTTCTTTCACTAAAATGATTTATTTTCAGAACCATAGAACCATAGAATAACAGAGTTGGAAGAGACCTCATGGGCCATCCAGTCCAACCCCCTGCCAAGAAGCAGGAAATTATTTATTACCTTGGGAGCAATTAAAATTAAAAAGTAGGGTGCGTCTACACTGAAGAATGAATGCAGTTGGACACCACTTTCACACTACTTTCACTGCCATAGCTTTGGAAGCATGAGTTTTGTAGTTAGACAAAGTCTCTAGTCTTCTCTGCCAAAGAGTACTGAAATACAACTCCCGCTATTCCATAACATTCAGCCATGGCAGTTAAAGTGGTTTCAAATTGCATTCATTCCACAGTGTAGATGCACCCTTGGATATTATTATATAAACTCATCAGTCGAATTAAAAGTTCAGGGCATGCTGTGCTGGAAATTATTAACACACACACATGCATACACACACAATTTTTTAAAAATAAAAAGCGCAAAACATTTTTAAGTCCTAAAAAGTTATTAATCAGGAGATAAACTCACTCGGTTGACTAAGAAATGTCTTTAACTGAAAAACATAGCAGTGTTACACAGAGAAAGGCAATACCTGAGAATACCGTTCATTATATAACCCTTTACTGAAAATGGGAAGGAATAGAAGTACTATATCAACAAAGAAAGCGATGGCGAATACAGTATCTCACATATGCTTAAAACAAGCAAAGGAGAAATTCATACCAGACATTCTGCATACATATACTGTCAATGGTGCTCTTTTTTTTGTGAAAGAGTGAACATTTTGACATGAATTGTGGATGTTATTGTGGTGATAAGGTCAGCCTGAAATTTTAGACGCTGCCCTTTTGATGTACCAAGTAACCCGGTCCCCAAGAGAGTGCTGTGTTAACGAGGGGTCTTTAATACTCGCTGAAAAATTGTAAGTGACACAAGAAGAGTGATTTGCAACGTTTTGCTTCCTCTCCTGTAACATACACCAGTAAGTTTATGGCATTATTATTTTTTTCCTGCTCCAAGCTGTCATGGGAGCCAGATGCTGGAAACAGCCCAGTCTGCCATCTTCAGGCTCGCAATAGTCACAAGTGGGACTCACCCACTTCCACAGGCCTTTTCACAGGAAAATGTGTCTGTGAATGGCAAACTTGTCGCATCCACATCTACAATGCCGAATTAATGCAGTTTGACGCCACTTTAACTGCTATGACTCAATTCTTTGGAATCCTGGGTTTGTACTTTGGTGAGACACTTGAATTCTTTTGCTAATGATCTTGTAAAACTACAACTCCCGGGATTCCATAGCATCCAGCCATGGCAATTAAAAGTGGTGTCAAAATGCATTCATATTACAGTGAAAATGCACACATGGTCTATGTGTTGTTGAAAGCTTTCATGGCTGGAATCACTGGGTTGCTGTGAGCTTTCCTGGCTGTATGGCCATGTTCCAGAAGCCTTGTCTCCTGACGTTTAGCCCACATCTATGGCAGGCATCCTCAGAGGTTGTGAGATTTGTTGGAAACTAGGAAAGTGGGGTTTATATATCTGTGGAATAATGTGGGAGAAAGAACTCTTGTCTGCCTGAGGCAAGTTTGTCTGTTGCAATTGGCCAGCTTGATTAGCTCTAACCACCATGTCAGACTACACAGAGAAGCTATTGAAATCCACAAGCATGTGGACAATTTTAACAGGAAGGAAGAAACAATAAAAATAATGAAAATCAGGACAGTAAATAAAGAGCAACACTCAAAACCGGGAATTTCAGACAAGAAACAATCAGTACCGGTTAACACACGCCAACAAAGAATTCCCCCAGGCAGGAAGCAGGCAGGCTTTGAAGCTGCAAGGCTGTTCAATCAAGCTGGCCAGTTGCAACATTCACACCTGCCTCAGGAAGACAAGAGTTCTTTCTCCCACCCTGAACATCCCACAGATATGTAAGTCCACTTGCCTAGTGTCCAACACCTCACAACCTCAGAGGCTTTCTGCCATAGACATGGGCGAAACGTCAGGAGAGAATGCTTCTGGAACATGGTCATACAGCTTGGTAAATTCACAGCCACCCAGAGTGGACGTGGCCCACATGTTTTCTTAGCTAGATCAGAAATCTGGATCAGAAAAATACACGACTTTGTTTCTGGGTATGTGTAAGAAGAACATTAAATAAATGCATCTCAATGAGATCTGGATATGGGGTTATCTTCTTTACTGGAACCTCTCCCTCCTTCCTTCCTTCCTCTTCCTTCCTTCCTTCCGATAACCCAAGGACAGTCAACCTTAAATTAGTGTTGGTTTAGACACATTTAAATAACTGAATTCAACCCCTTCCCATCGAGGAACTTGCAGTAAATCTGTTGTCCAAATGTAAACCGCCCAGCTAAAGGCTCTCCCTGCTCATTACTTCCCAGGTTCTTGTATTTCAGTCCCTTTTAATCATAAATTCTTGTGTGAAACTGGTGTGGAAACTGAATCCTGCTTGCAAGCTTGGGCTCATCGCTTTAGAACTGATGGAGTCTGACTCTACTTGAATAGCCATTCCTCAATGCAACTCCAAAGATTCCATAGCACTGAGCCATGGCAGCTCAGGTGGCGTTGAACTGCATTAACTGTACATTGTAGATGCATCCCTAGAGCTCAAATGCAATTCCTTGCCGCCCAAATCCCAGATAACAACAGGGTCTTACAATGTTTTTCCAGGAGTTAGAGTAAGCATTGCAGCTTCAAAGCCTGGCTGCTTCCTGCCTGGGGGAATCCTTTGTTGGGAGGTGTTAGCTGGCCCTGGCTGTTTCATGTCTGGAATTCCAGATATGAGCGTTGTTCTTTATTTACTGTCCTAATTTTAGAGTTTTTAAAATACTGGTAGCCAGATTTTGTTCATTTTCATGATTTCCTCCTTTCTATTGAAATTGTCCACATGCTTCTGGATTTCAATGACTTTTCTGTGTAGTCTGACATAGTGGTTGTTAGAGTGGTCCAACATTTCTGTGTTCTCAAATAATATGCTGTGTCCAGGTTGGTTCATCAAATGCTCTGCTATGGCTGACTTCTGTGGCTGAATTAGTCTACAGTGCCTTTCATGTTGCTTGATTCGTGTTTGGGCAATGCTGCGTTTGGTGGTTCCTGTGTAGACTTATCCACAACCAGGCCTGTAGCGAGGGGGGTTGGTTTAGGGGTTCAAACCCCCCCCCCCCGAAATTTTTCAAGTTATAAAAAAAATCTCGTTTACTCATGAATTTTAACTGGTTAACCAAATCCCCATGCTAAGTCTATGAGATGCAAAACATTAAAAGTCCCTCCAGGCACTATCTCAAGCAGATATTGACAGGTTTGTAACGGGGAGGGGTATGTGCTAGGGGTTCAAACCCCCTCCCCCCCGAAATTTTCAAAACCCCTCCCGAAATTTTTTTCTGGCTACGGCCCTGTCCACAATCTTCTTTGAATCAATCTTGCCAAGAAAACCCTATGGCGGGGCTGTCCTAAATCGGAGATAACCTGAAGTCGCTTGAATCCCGATGGTTATTCTCCATTGGCGTCTTCCCCTGAAAGTAGTTGTATGGCGACCCAACGCTGTTCAAAGCATTATATGAGGCTCTTAGAATCATAGAGTTGGAAGAGACCTTATGGGCCATCCAGTCCAACTCCCTGTCAAGAAGCAGGAAATCGCATTCAATGCACCCCGACAGATGGCCATCCAGCCTCTGCTGTTGCCAGGGATGGACGGAATGGGGAAAAGACTTCCTGCCATTCTTTAAAAAGAGAGTTTTCCCACTGCTGGCTCCGGGCGAGATTCATTGAAGCTCAATCCTTTGAGCCCCACCAGCTCCTAAGATACCTATTCCGCCATTTATTGAGATCGGATCCACACCGACAGAACTGTGAAACGCTTCACTGGAAGCAGGATTTTTTTTTTTTTACTTGAAGGGATGGAGTAGGATTTGGGAAGAGGTCCGAGAGTAGGGCAGGCGGCCACCTTAATCCTTTTAGGCAGAAGGTGAAAATAATGGAGGCTTATTGAGACGTCGCTTCCCTCCTTTGCGCACCTCATAGCTAATGGCATACTATACACAACCATCTCATAGAGATCCACAACTACTTCATGATATATACAACCAGGCGTATAATTGGGATTAACCATCAGGATTCAGATCAGCGTTAGACGTTCTGGGTGCATCTACACACCAGGCACGGGCAAACGTGGGCCCTCCGGGTGTTTTGGACGTCAACTCCCACCATTCCTGACAGCCTCAGGCCCCTTCCTTAAGCTTAAGCGCTGAGGGGGAAAAGGAAGGGGCCTGAGGCTGTCAGGAATGGTGGGAGTTGGAGTCCAAAACACCCGGAGGGCCCACGTTTGCCCATGCCTGATCTACACTGTAGAATCAATGCAGTTCTTACAGTTTTTACAAGGTCTGCCCTTACCTGCGCCTCACCAACGACAACCCCCATAACAGTTAAAGGGGCGTCAAAGTGTATTAATCCTACAGTGAAGATGCACCTGAAGACCATTCCTGATGAGGTCCAACGTGATTCTGGAAAAAGACCTAAGATCTCCCAGAAACTGAACATCTATCACACACAAATGCGGAGACACCTTATTATAACTGCCACCCCCTATTCCTTTTCTCCAGTCTTTTTTTCGCCTTGAACTCAACTCTTGAAAGGAGAAGGCGCTGGCTTTTCATTTTCTAGCTACGATAGATATCCGTCAGGTTGGACGCGGAAAATCCAATCTGACGAAGACGCCGCCCATAAGTGCCAGTGTCGGGATTTCCACAAGTGGTTGGACAGAAAGGGGAGCCTTGGATGCTTCCCAAGAGGCATTTCCCCTGGCTGTAAGGTTTAACTCACCCTCCACGGAGGAAACCCCATTCCCACTTCCTCGTTCTCCTCTCCTTCCCTTCCTACACTAAACCTTTGGAGTCCATGGCCCCATCGACACTGCTAGATACAAACCAGATTATCGGCTTTGAACTGGAATATATGGCAGTACGATTAATACAATCCAGAGCAAAGCAGATAATCTGGAGTTGCTGTGAGTTTTCCGGGCTGTATGGCTCCTAAAGCTTCGCCCACATTTATGGCAGGCATCCTCGGAGATTGTGAGGTTTGTTGGAAACCAGGGAAGGGATGTTTATATATCTGTGGAAGGTCCAGGGTGGGAGAAAGAACTCCTGTCTGTTGGAGGCAAGTGTGAATGCTGCAATTAATTACCTTGATTAGCACTGAAAAGCTTTGCAGATTCAAAGCCTAGCTAATTCCTGCCTGGGGGAATGCTTTGTTGGGAGGTGTTACCTGGCCCTGGTAGTTTCATGTCTGGTATTCCCGCTTTCAGAGTGTGTTTCTTTATTTACGGTCCTGATTTTAGAGTTTTTAAAATACTGTTTGCCAGATTTTGTTCATTTTCATAGTTTTCTCCTTTCTGTTGAAATTGTCCACTTGCCTCCTCAAAGGTTGTGAGTTATATTGGAAACTAAACAAGTGAGGTTTATATATCTGTGGAAGGTCCAGGGTGCGAGAAAAAACTCTTTGTCTGTTGGGGACAAGTGTGAATGTTGCAGCTTCAATGGTTAGCTCTTTTGTATTGTAATTTACCTTAAATGTGCATTGATTTCTATTTATACACGGTGTATTAATATGGCAATGTGGCACTGAAGTGGCCAAACTGTAAGCCACGCTTCTGGGTGAGAAGAAGGGGGTAGAAATATAGTAAATAATTAATCAATGTGATTAATTGCAACATTCAAACTGGCCTCCAACAGACAAAGAGTTCTTTATCCCACCCTGGACCTTCCACAGATATATAAACCCCACTTGCCTAGTTTCCAACAGACCTCATAACCTCTGAGGATGCCTGCCATAGATGTGGGCGAAAAGTCAGGAGAGAATGCTTCTGGAACATGGCCATGTGGTTGTTTATTCGTTCAGTCGCTTCTGACTCTTTCTGACCTCATGGACCAGCCCACGCCAGAGCTCCCTGTCTGCCAAGGCCACCACCAGCTCCTTCAAGGTCAAGCCAGTCACTTCAAGGATACCATCCATCCACCTTGCCCTGGGTAGGCCCCTCTTCCTTTCTCCTTCCATTTTCCCCAGCATCATTCTCTTCTCCAAGCTTTCCTGTCTTCTTATGATGTGGCCAAGCTACTTCATCTTTGCCTCTAATATCCTTCCCTCCAGTGAGCAGCCGGGCATTATTTCCTGGAGGATGGACTGGTTGCATCTTCTTGTTGTCCAACATGGCTATACATCCCGGAAAACTCACAGCAACCCAATGATTCTGGCCGTGAAAGCCTTCCACAACACAAGAACCAGAATATCGGCTTTAAACTGGAATATACGGCAGTATGACTAATACAATCCAGTGCAAAACAGATAATCTAGATTTTCTCTGGCAGTGTAGGGGCTATTATCCTTCCCTTCAGCAACCTCCGGAGCCTGGGACTGTCACTTTCCCAGCAGGCCAGGCAGTGGCAACCTAGGCTCCGTTTGGGAAGCCCACCCACCCCAGTTCCGAAGGGGCCGAGCAGGAGAGACGTGTGTGTGTGTGTGTGTGTGTAGGGAAAGCAGTGGGTTTGGCGAGTGCGACGTCCCCGTGGTGGGCACCCTCAGCAAGTCCCTGGGCGAGAAAGCGCGCGGGGGGGAAGAGAGCGTGTCCCGTGGCGTGGCCGGGTGGCGGCCCTTGCGCCGGAGGGGAGGCCGTGTCACCGCCCACGCGCGAAGGAGGAGGGAGGGAGGGAGGGGGGAAGGGAGCGTGCCTGGGTCTGGCTCCTCCCCCGCCTCACTTGGGGACTCGGAGGGCAAAGCCGGCTCGGCGAGGAGAAGCCACTCTCCTCCTGCCTCCTGAGGTGGGCGCTTCCTTCCCTTCTTCCGTGTTTCCTCCGTTCCTTGCTTGCTTCCTTCCTTCCTTTGGACCCTGGAGGCCAACCTCGCCCGGGCGCTCTGGCCGCCCCCCGCAGCAGGGCTGGAGCCGGGGGCTGGGCTGCCCGTCCCGAAGGGGCTCCCGAGCAGCGCCGCCGCCTCCTCTTCCTCCTCCGCCTCTTCTTCCTCGGCTTGGTGCCTCCCTCCGGAGCCCCTCAGCGCCTGGGGCAAGTCTTCCTCCTCCTCCTGCGGCGGAGAGTGGTTCCCATCGCGGCGCAAAGCGGGCTCCTCGGCGGAGGCCATGGGCTCCGACGTGCGCGACCTCAACGCGCTCCTGCCGCCGCCTCCTCCTCCTCCGCCGGGCAACGGGGGCTGCCCCATGCCGGTGGGCGCGGCGCAGTGGGGCCCAGTGCTGGACTTCCCCTCGGGCGCCGCTTACGGCTCGCTGGCCGGCCCCCCGCAGCCCCCGCCCTCGGCCTTCATCAAGCAGGAGCCCAGCTGGAGCGCCTCGGACCCGCACGAGGAGCAGTGCCTCAGCGCCTTCACCGTCCACTTCTCGGGCCAGTTCACGGGCACGGCCGGCGCCTGCCGCTACGGGGCCTACGGGGCGCCCCCGCCCCCGCCGCCGCCCCCGCCGCCCCCGCCCTCCAGCCAGGCGCCCCCCGCCCAGACGCGCCTCTTCGCCCAGGGACCCTACCTGCCCAGCTGCCTCGAGGGACAGCAAGCCCTCCGCAACCAAGGTAAACACGCCGCCGCCGGGGAAGGAAAAAAAAAGAAACGGGGGGAGGATGTAACACATCTCGGAAGCTCAGCAGGGCCCGCCTTGGTTGGTATTTGGATGGGTGGCCGCCAAGGAATACCGAGTTCGGTTCCCTAGGCATGTTCTTGAGTTGGATTTGTATGTCTGTCTTAACAGGAACAGTTTTCAAGTGTAACTCCAGCCAAATGTATATGACCTGCTGTCTGTGCCTCTGTTCAGCAGAGTTCCCTGCACTTTCCGGAGCCCCCGGTGGTGTAGTGGGAGTGATGTAGTGGGTTAAACCCTTGTGCCGGCAAGACTGATGACTTGAAGGCTGGGTTGTTGACCTGCAGGTTGCCCCTTTCGAATCCAACCCCCGCCCCCCCCCCCCCCATGAGCTCCCTGTATCAACTCCAGCTCCATGCAGGGACATGAGAGAAGCCTCCTACAAGGATGGTAAAAACATTAAAACATCTGGGCGTCCCTTGGGTAACGTCCTTGCAGACGGCCAATTCTCTCACACCAGAAGTTACTTAAAATTTCTCAACTAGCGCCTGACACGGAAAAAAAACCCCCTGTATTTTCTGCGAGAGGGGGTGAGCTCCCGTCTGTCAGTTCTAGCTTGCCAGGGACATGAGAGAAGCCTCTCCCACAGCAGGATGGTAACACATCCGGGCGTTCCCTGGGCACCGTCTTTGTAGACGGCCAATTCTCCCACACCAGAAGCCACTTGCAGTATGTTCTCAAGTTGCTTCTGACAGATTTTTTTAAAAACTGCCCTTTTTGTCCCTGTGACAATTGCGTTTTGAAAAAATTGGATTGTTGTAGAAACAATGACGGGTTTTTTATCTTGTCAGAAGCGAATTGAGGCAAGTCGCTTCTGGTGTGAGAGAATTGGCCGTATTCAAGGAGGTTCCCCAGGAGACGCCTGGATGTGTTACCATCCTGTGAGGGGCTTCTCTTAAGGATTGGTGAGAGAGCTTCAGTGGAGACCCCATTCCCCCATGTTCACTCTTTCAGGAGGGAATTTCCCTTCCTAGAAGTAGTTTTCTCTCACTTCCTGTTGTCTTACGCCGTTCTTAACTATGAGTAGTTTGTAAATCGGATGTTTGTAACTGTAAGCTGTATTTCAGGGAAATCCACGGGGTCGCCATAAATGGGCAGGCAACTGGTAGGCACACATGCCCGCCGGGATCCATGGAGCCAATGGGTTGCATCAGCTTTGGCATAACTGGTCTTATTATTATGCTATGGAAGGCTTTCATGGTCGGAATCACTGGGTTGTTGTGAGTTTTCAGGGCTGTATGGCCATGCTCCAGAAAATAAAGAACAACAATCTGAAAACGGTGGAATTCCAGGGGTCAACTAACACCTCCCAACAAAGGATTCCTCCAGGCAGGAATCAGCCAAATCTTGAAGCTGCAAGCTTTTCAATGCTAATCAAGGCGATTAATTGCAATATTCACACTTGCCTCCAACAGACCAGAGTTCTTTCTCCCACCCTGGAGCTTCCACAGATATATAAACATCCCTTCCCTGGTTTCCAACAAACCTCAAAACCTTTGAGGATGCCTGCCATAGATGTGGGTGAAAGGTCAGGAGAGAATGCTTTTGGGACATGGCCTTACAGGCCGGAAAACTTACAGCAACCCGGTCTTATTATTCATTATTATTCATATTTATCATTATCATTATCATTATTCATTTATTCCAACTGGGAGGAGAGATGGGATTTTCCTCAGATCCTGTCTGTTATTGGAAGCTAAGCAGATCTTGGGAGCTGAGCAGACTTGGAGGGGAGACCGCCAATGAACACCAGGCGGGGAATGCACTGGCAAAACCATCTGTGACATGTCTTGCCTAAGAAAACCTTGTGAAATTCATGGGATGCCCTCCTCTCTCAAATCTGCTGGGGACTATTAGCAGTTGAAAAGGAGAAAAAGAATTTCAGGCAGTAATTGGATAAAGTGAGTGTGGAGGAAGACAAAAAAGAATGCTTTTTTAAACAAAAAAAGGTGGAAAGAGGAAGGAACTGGCCAAACCTTCTCTGACCATTCCTTGCCTAAGAAAACTCAATGAAATCAATGGAGTTGCCTTCAAGTCGCCTCTCCACGAACATCCTCAAACATAGATGATGGTGATGATGATTATGATTATATTATGATTATGATTATTATATTTACGAGTATTTATACCCCTCTTTATCTCACCTGAATTGGACTCAAAGCCACTCAACACAAACAGATTAATTGAACCCATGGGTTACATCTCAGTTTTCATCTATTTGGGACCAAAGAGTGGATTCAGCCCCCAATTTTTATGAGAACCCCCCTGCCCCACTGATTAAAAATAAAATTAAATTTATTGGTTGTGTAGCTTCGAGGGACAGACACAAGTGAAAAGGTTGCCACCCCCAATGAGGATTCTGCCCCATCAGATAAAATGTTTCTCCAGTCCCACATTTCTAGCATTCTGGTAACATCGGGTCATTAAAAGCATTTGGGAACACGGTTTAGGCGTGCAAAGAAAAACAAAATTACCCAGAGAATGCGAAGACAGCAAACTATAAGAGTTCTAAGAGTAAATGATGTTAAGTGTCTCTAGAAATCTGAGAAATGAAGGAAATAAAGTACAACAGCCAGAAGACAGGAGAATTCCAGACAAAAAACAATTAGGGCCAGCTAACACCTCCCAACAACGGATTCCCCCAGGCAGAAATCAGCCTGGCCTTGAAGCTGCAAGGCTATTAAATGCTAATCAAGCTGGCCAATTGCAACACTCACACCTGCCTCAGGCAGATAAGAGTTCTTTCTCCCACCCTGAACATTTTACAGATATATAAACCCTAGTTTCAAACAGACCTCACAACCTCTAAGGATTTATTTATTTATTTCGTGTCAAAAGCATTGGTACAGCAAATACATTTCAAATAATGGAAATAAAATAAAAAAGAAAAGAAATCACAAGCAACTAAATAGTTTTGGACCAAAAGCGGGCAACAGCAACCGCATTGTCTGTAGCTTTAAACAACTCCATGAGGCAGGGCATTGTGGGCAAGCATACATATGCTGAGTTGTTTGTTCAGCTCGACAGTCACACAAGGTGGAGGATTCCTCCAGGTAGTGCCACCTTGCCAAGTTGTCTTTAGATCTGCCCACTCCACTTCTGAGTCTGTTCAGGGACTTCCAAGTTGCCCATTCTTGGTTTGCCCCTGGAGGAAGACCTTCTTGGGGGGCCATCCAGTTAGAATTGCCAGGTTTAGCTGCCCAGAGGGACACCCTTGCTGCTGCTGGAGGAACATCAAGAGGAGTGGTGGTTCTCATAAAGCCCTTCCTTGATTTGAGTCTGGTGGGAGGAGGCTGATGGTCATGCAGTGGGTGGCTTTCACAGTGTTCGACCTTTTTTCTCTCACCGTTAGCAGCAACTTCCCGTCGCACATCAGGAGGGGCAATGCCAGCTAACTTGTAGAGTTTATCAACAGGTGTAGGTTTAAGGATGCCTGCCATAGATATGGGCAAAACGTCAGGAAATAATGCTTTTGGAACATGGCCATACAGTCCGGAAAACTCACAGCAACTGTAGTCATTCCAGCGGTGAAGGCCTTCGACAACACAATGAAGGAAAACTTCACAGGGGCAGACTTAATTCAGGGGAAAATGTGCTTAGAGAATGAGTGGCTAGAGGTGGGGATCTCCTTGTGGGCACCATCGCGGGTGGGTCTCTCCCCCTCTAATATAGGGAGACCCCCCTCCCAACATGGGGAACTCCTCCTCCTCCTCCGCCATCGTCTTCCACCAGATTAATAGACAGCAAAGGCTGGGATCAAACCTTGCCTTTGAATGAGACCATCCCTGATGCGAAATGTCCCTTGAAGGCTCCTCAGCGTTTATTAGCACGCACAAAGGTTGTGTGAGGCAAAATCTACATCTCTCAAAGAAAAACCGAAAACAAACCCTGTCGTCCCTGTCAATCTTTTAGATTTTTTTAAATTAGGGGTTTTAATAGTTATGAAAACAGTTGTGTATACTAGCGTATCTTACCACATGGCAAAGGGAACCGGGCTAAAAAGGCGGTGGGTGTAGCATCTGCACTGCAGAATGAAGGAAGGCCCTTGGACATCGCTTCAACCGCCACTACTCAATGTTATGGCATCCTGGGAGTTGTAATTCTACAAGGTCATTAGCCTACTCAGCCAGAGTACTGGTCTCTTATCAGACTACAACTCTGGTAAAGCAATGGGTCAAACCCTTGTGCTGGGGAAAGGTCGCGGTTTGGTTCCAGCGGGGTGAGCTCCGGTCTGTCAGCTCCAGCTTCCCATGTGGGGACATGAGAGAAGCCTCCCACAGGATAGTAAAAACATCTGGGTGTCCCCTTGGTAACGTCTTTGCAGACGGCCAATTCTCTCACACCAGAAGTACATGCAATTTCTCAAGTCCCTCCAGACACGAAAAAACCTATGATTCCATAGCATTGGCCAGTGGAGGTTAAAGTGGTGACCAATTGCATTCATTCTACCGTGTGGATGCAACCTGGACTGTGAGTGGTAGCTTTGCATTTAGCGTTTGGAAGAAGCCTGATTTAAAGGGTTGTGAATGTAGGGGTTTGAGGCATCGACAAGCAGACACAAGGCTCTTTTTTGGTGTATAGATATTTCCGTTTTTTCCACACACATACAAGGTGTAAAAGCCGGGTACAAAATCAAAATTGAAGATGAGGGTAGTGAAGTTCTTGTTAGTAAATTAAGTCTTTACCGACATCTAATATTTCGCAGGGGGAGGGGTTTTTTGTGTGTCAAGAGCGACTTGAGAAACTGCAAGTCGCTTCTGGTGTGAGAGAATTGACTGTCTGCAAGGATATTACCCAGAGGATGCCCGGATGTTTTGATGTTTTGCCATCCTTGTGGGAGGCTTCTCTCAGGTTCCCGCATGGGGAACTGGAGCTGACAGAGGGTGCTCACCCACTCTCCCGGATTTGAACCTCCGACCTGTCCCTCAGCAGTCCTGCCAACACAAGGGGGAGGGGGTGAGGAGAGAGGAGATCACAAAGCTCTTTAGAGGAAAGAGGATTGAGGCTGGATCTACATTGCCCTATATCCCTGGATTTGATCCCAGATTGTCTGCTTATCTCAGATTATCTGGCAGTGTAGATTCATATAATCCAGTTCAATGTCCGTAATACGGGATCATGTCCTGGGATATAGGACAGTGTAGATCCAGTCTCAGACTAATTTCCAACAGCCGGTTGTTTAGCATAGGTTTCAGTGGGTAGGGGATCACACTAGTAATTTTAATAATTCTTCTCAATTTTTCTTATTTTGTGTGTGTAGAAATATACATGTTTTTATTAGCATTGTTTAAACACGAGGACTGGTGTATAAATTCATAAAAGTCATCCCAAAAACAGTGTTGAATATTGTCCTCAATTTTTCTTGAAATTTTTTTTTGCTGTTTTGACTTACAGTTAGAAGGCTTATGTTTTTGTCCATGTTTCTCAAGAGGAAATGAAGTTTCAAGAGTTAGGTGTGTATGGCTAATGCCCCTTGTAGGCACACCCTTTGTTTTGAACCAGGTCGTGATTACAGTAGAGTCTCACTTATCCAACACTCGCTTATCCAACGTTCTGGATTATCCAACACAGTTTTGCAGTCAATGTTTTCAATACATCGTGATATTTTGGTTTTAAATTCGTAAATACAGTAATTACAACATAACATTACTGCGTATTGAACTACCTTTTCTGTCAAATTTGTTGTATAACATGAAGTTTTGGTGCTTAATTTGTAAAATCATAACCTAATTTGATGTTTAATAGGCTTTTCCTTAATGCCTCCTTATTATCCAACATATTCGCTTATCCAACATTCTGCCGGCCCCTTTATGTTGGATAAGTGAGACTCTACTGTATTTGTTTTTGCTTGCACTTAGCACCAAATCTAGGCTGCAGTTACTCTGCAGAATTAATGCAGTTTAACTGCATTATCTCAATGCTATGAAATAATGGTAGTTGTCCCATTGGTTAATTAACAATTAACAATGGGTTAAACCCTTGTGCTGGCATGACTGGTGAGCTCTGGTCTGTCAGCTCCAGCTTCCCATGTGGGGACATAAGAGAAGCCACAGAATTGTAAAACATCAAACATCCAGGCGTTCCCTAGGCAGCGTCTAACAATTGAGCACGCCATTGATTCAAGGGGTCTTCTGGACTCGGAACTAGCATTGGGGACCCCCACAACTAGCTTTGGGGACCCCCGGGGAGCCGGGACTGTGGAGTAAACTGGAGGCGGCGGCGGCGTCCGCACCTCCTTGAAGGCAACAGGTTGCAGTCGGTCCTTTTCCTTGAACACATTTTGGCAGATTGGTCACGGAACTCTGGATGACCCCGTGAAATATTTGGTGAAGGTTATGAAAAACGAAACCGCGGAAACGGCATTTGTCAGCAGGAATTTAGGATCGGTTTCCCTCCAACTCCAGAAACAAACTACGGTGTGAAACTCATAAGGGATGTCGCAACTTCGTTGCTATGAAGGATGCAAGGAGACATTGGATTCTCCGTGTGTTTAATAACACACCAAACCCCGCACAAAACCACCATTCGCCTAGCATGGATCACAGGCGCCTGGTCCTTATAAGAAACCAAACCTTCACTGGGTATATTACCTGATGTTTGCGGAAATGCAAGAGTTGATACTAGGCATGCTTACCCTACTACGTTGCAGAAGGAATGGCTAAAGCCGCTCCTTAAAGTGCAGGATACTAATGGTCATTGGGCGCTCAGACTCTGAAAGTATCAGTGTGTGGATGTGTGCCTTCAAACTCCACTTGTTTCATAGGGTTTTCTTAGGCAAAGAATACGCTGGTGGTTTGTCAATTTCCCCTCTGAATATAGGCTACAGCATTACCTGGTATTCAGTGGCGACCTCCCACCCAAGTCCTAACCAGGGCTGGCCCTGCTTAGCTTTCAAGATCAGACAGCATCTGTTTTTTTTTTTGGTGCCAGGAGCGACTTGAGAAACTGCAAGTCGCTTCTGGTGTGAGAGAATTGGCCGCCTGCAAGGATCTTGCTCAGGGGACGCCCAGATGTTTGGTATTTTAATATCCTGTGGGAGGCTTCTCTCATGTCCCCGCATAGGGAGCTAGAGCTGACAGACGGGAGCTCACCCCGCTCCCCGGATTCGGCACAAAGGTTTAACTCGTTGCCCCAGGGGGGGGGGCTCCTACAGGATCTGGTGCCTTTAGGGTATCTGAGTCTAGACCTCATTGAAATCGGTGAGACTAATCCACCAATATTATACACATGTAGTAGGAGTAATATCCACTCAACTCGGAGACTTAGTTCTGGGCAAATACACCTAAAATTGCACTCTTAAAGTCGCACGGATTTATAATATTTTACCTTAAGTGGGTGGTAAGAATAAAAGGTCTTCTATTTTGTTTTGTTTTGTTTTCACTGGGAGTCCGACTAGCGATTTCTGGAAGCAGCTTTCAGCAAAACCGCATCTACTGAAGGCGGTTTCATTTAGGTTTCTATATACGGAGGAGAAAGCAATGTGTGGGACTAAAAAGTCTGCAGCTAGAATGAACAACAAATATCACAGCCTTGAAAAAACCAGTTTCCAAATCATTCTGTAGGCAAACTTTCAGGTGGGGGACTCTCTCGTTGTCTTATTGGGGAATGCGTTTTTCCTAAATAATAACTTCGCCTCCCTCAGCAGATACAGGGAATTCCGGGAGGTAATTTGTTGTGAATGTCGGAGTTACTTGTGTTTATTTGGTAACCTGACCTGCTGCAGTTCATCCCTGAAGAAAATCTGAAATGGAACCCTTCGGATTCACTCACTCACTCACTTTCTAATTCATTTTGGAAAATGGAGTGGCTGGACTAAGTTAAAACGACAGCGAGAAGACATTACTGTAACAGAAATCTATGTCATTGCATTAACTCTCCTACCTGTAAATAGGGCAGAAGGAAGGAGAGGGCCTTTTTCATTATTCTAAAAGTTCAAAAACAAATGAGTGTTGTTAGAAACGCACAATGGTTCTACAGAAAGCTCTTACTATCCTTTATTATCATCTTACATTTTAAAGCTATCTCCCCACCGAGTTTCACAATTTTGACCTGTTTTATATGATCTGCTTCTATATTTGTCTTAATCTGTCATTTTTTATACTTTCCTGCATTTATACCCTTCGGGGAAACTGGAAAACCACCACTCCTTCGTGGTTAAGCCTTCTCTGGAATGACTAAACGATCAAGCAATAATAAAATAAAATATTAAGACAGCAGTTATCCTTGAGCAATCCCAGGAATAATGAAGCCTGCCTGTACAGATTTACTTGGGAATAGGTTACACTGAACAGAGAGGGGGAACGACTAAGTACACACACTCTTTGAATCTTCAAATTTAAAGATATTTTAGTGATGGTGGATTGGAAAAGCCATTTGCCTCCTGCCTGCAAATAGCTTCAAGTATACAAAATTAGCAATAAGGTGCCTGCCCGATCCACTTTAAAACAGTCACTATAAACAATCTTCCTGGTTTCAAGATCTTCCTCTGTTTTATATTCTCTAAATAATCGGGTTGGGAAGGCAATCCCCTTTATTATTTCAGGAAACCTTTTCTAAATAATTGTTCAACTGCTTTTATATGACTTAATGCAGTAATTATACTGACCAACGCATATTTTGGTGCTTCAAATGTTAGACCTGTTTCTGGATATATTTGACCTGCTGGTTCCAAAAATTGCACCCCTTTCTCCCGATCAGCTCTAGTTTTTGACATCCAGATCATCTGCTATCTACTGTGAAAGCCTTCGGCAGCACATTATCTACTAGTTGCCACCTGCTTGCCAATAGCAAACCATAATATCAAAGAAACTAGAACTGATGCTGTCTATCCAATGCAATTTTCTGAATCAGCGCCCCAAATAGCCCTAGAAACAGGTCTAAAAACAAAAGAATTTTATTTTTGGTTGGGCTGGGTTGTTGTGGCTGGTGCATGGCTTTTGGGTTTGGCAATCCCTAAGACCATTTATTCAGGTTTAGTTAATTTTATGGAGAAAGGGTTTCCATGACGAGGTCTCTATGTGGGGAAAACCAGGGATTTGACAAAATTGTCAGAATGAAACCTGAGACTCTCCTTCTTCAGAAGTCAGTGGTCAACCTCCAGTTTATTTTAATAGGTCAAGATCCTAGATGATGTCTATCAGTATCTTTGGCAGATTGTAACTGCCTGTAACCCTTTCTCTAAGAAGAGGCATATTTTGGGGAAACTGGCATCATTTCCAAAGAAAGAAAGAACAAATATGTCTATTTACTTCCAAGAATCTGCTTTGGGTAGCTGTTTGAACGTTGGTACACTGCCATGACTCAATGCTGTGGCATCCTGGGATTTGTAGTTTGGTGAGGCACCAGTACTCTTTGGCAGAGAAGACGAAACACCTTGTAAACTACACTTCCCATGATTCTACAACATTGGATCATGGGAGTTAAAGTTAATTCCATAATGTAGATGCAGCCCAAGAGACCTGTGGTGCAGTCTTGGTCAACCATGGTGAGCCACCATCTGACCCTGCCATTGGCACTCTCTCCTCAGAAGAAGGCAAGGGCCTCCTTAGAGTAAATCTTGCCGAATATTCTATATTAATATCGATTCAAATTCACTCATCTTCCCACATTTCTTTCTTTGTAACCTCGCTTTCCTCAAAAGCTGTACCACGTTCCTTGAGTGTTGTTTCTGGCTGCTGAAAAATAGCATTAATAGATTTGATAAATTTATTTATTTATTCTATTTATTTACTGTAAAGAGTTAGATACAAAGAAACAGAAGAGAGAAACCAAATGTGTATTTAGCAGAGAGTATGAAAACAATTTAGGAGAACCCGCCCACTTTATCTCCAATCTATAGTCGCCCCTTAAAAACAGCACTTACATTAAAACAAACAAACAAACTCACAGTTTATTTTTTTAAGGCACAACCTGAAACTTTCCTTTTGGGAAAATTACATTCCCAGTTCCTTTCATAATCCTTGTTGGTGAGAGGTACATTGGTCATTTTTACTGGAGTTGAAAGAAGATCCGTTTTCGTTGGCGATGGAAGCGCATTGGCACCAAGAAGATCTGTGTTTGCTGCCTGAATTCATATTATAAAAGTGCATTTGTGCTCTGCAACTTTTTCTAACCAGAAAAGAATGAAATTTACCCCCCCCCCCCTATTTATTTACACTTAAAAGCTTTGTTTCACTCCTGATATAACGGAAAATGGGAAATCTACAGAATTAATTCGTTTTGTCACCACTTTTACTGCCATGGCCCAACGCTATGGAATTCCGGGAGTTATAGTTTTGTAGGTTCTTTAGCCTTCTCTGTCAAAAAGTGCTAGTGCTACAAATCCTATGATTTCATAGAACTGAGCCAAGGCAGTTAAAGTGGCAGTTAATTCAGCTCCACCCTGAGCGCTATCCCAGGGCGCCTGTCACTCTTCTTGAGTGATGGCTCCCTCAAAATACCTTGGATTCAGACGGAGACCCATCTTTTCAGAGGTTGGTAAGCAAAGGAGGGAAGCAATAGAGAAAGTGTAGTAACGAAGGAAAGGTAAGGACGCACTTTTTGAGTCTTTTTATAGTCAGAGAGGAAAAAGAGATCTAAATATAATCCTGACAATACTGGTGAGAATAATACACATTCCTGGGTTGTTCCTGGGGATTTGTGTTATGTTGTGTTGTGTTTGGGCGGGTGAGTCTAATCCGGGGCAGCAGCTGGCACAGGGTGTTTGGGCGAATGGATAGAATGTTCTGGCTTGGAATCACTCAAGGTTGAAGCTGAGCTTTCAGGCGGGTTTTCCCGTCGTGGGAAAGCCGTTACCTTGAGGCTTGTGCCAAGTCTTGGGCGGAGAGGAGAGGGGAGGGGAGGAGGAAGGAGACGGGGAAAGAAGGAAGGGGGTAGCCTCACCCCACCCTCTCCCTCCCACTCTCGCAGCTGGCGGCCCTCCTCCCAAAGGGATCCCTTCAGAAGATCCGCTGCCTGAGCCAGATGTCCAGATTCCCCCATTTTTGTGCAGCCAGCTTTAATCAGGCCGGCCTCCGATAAAGGTCCGAATGAAAGAGAGCCAGCCTTATCGCCTTCCCGGAGCAGGGCAGCCCTGGCAAGCCCGGGGAGCCCCCAGATGGCGAAGGTCACGAAGCCCCAGCAGGTCGAGGCAGGGGCAGATCTACACGGCACACTTAATGAGGTTCAAAGACAGATTGGCAGCGGGGTGTTTAGAGTAGGCACGCCCGCAGCAGTAGGGCATCAAAGGCTTTCAACCAGGACGAGCAAAGTTGGGGGGATGCTATGAAATCAAGCCCTTACAGCACATCAGCCTGCAGTTGGCTGTAGCCCCATTGTGGTTTACACCATGCATGGGCAAACTTGGGCCCTCCAGGTGTTTTGGATTTCAACTCCCATCATTCCTGAGGAAGGGGCCTGAGGCTGTTAGGAAGGGTGGGAGCTGAAGTCCAAAACACCTGGAGGGCCCAAGTTTTCCCATGCCTGGTTTACACAACGAAGCTAAACTACATTATATGAACCTGCAATGAAGATTCAAAAGGCATTATATGACACTGTAGGTGGGATCTTAGGCTGGATCTACACTGCCATATAATGCAGTATGAATTGCGTTATACCAGTGTAGAGCCATATAATGCAGATTAGGCCAGTTCAAACTGCATTATATGGCAGTGTTGATCCAGCCTAATCTTAAACCGTGGTGACAAAACCGATCATGGGTATTTTGAAACATCTCTACTGTGTATATAGGCATGTAGGTACATGTAGGTATCTGCACAATTACATTGCTTTCTTTTTTGCCAGAAAACGCTGCTTGGGGAGAGGGTGTAGCTGAGAGCAAAGTGGGGGTATTGCCTTCCCCAAAATAAGAATTCTTCCCTCTCATGAAATTGTCTCCAGCCCCTAAATTTCTAGCATGGCGGGAATGTAAAGCTTCTGTGGAACCATTTAGAAATGGACTTTAGGCAGGCAAAGTGGCCAAGAGCATGCCAAGGAAGGAGAAGATATGGGCAGTTTTCATAGCCTTCTTCTCTGCCATGTTAGAGCCACAGCCCTGAAAGAGGCCAATGCCTTTCTCCCTCCCTATGCGGAAACTCTGCCTTTCCCTCTCTGACCCCTCTACATTTGCATTGTGTCTGCTTTGAACTGGATTATATGGCAATGTAGACTCATATAATCCATTTCCAAGTAGATAATGCGGTTTATCTGCTTTGATAATGTGGGTTATATGGCAGTGTAGAAGGGGCCTTCAAGAGTTAAAAAAATTCTGAGGCTGGGGTATTAAGTAAATGTATTTAGGATCAGAAGTCCTGGCTAGAAGGTGTGTGCATTCAAGTCCTTCCTGACTGATTGTGACCTAGGTGAAATTTTCTTAAAGCGGGTTGGTCTTTCCCTGCCTTTGAGGTTGAGAGAGAGTGACTTGCCCAAGGCCACCCAAGGAGTTTCTATAGCCAAGTAGGGATTCGATTCCAGAGTCCCAGGCCGCTTCTACACTGCCATATAATCCAGATTATCAAATCAGATAATCCACATTATCTGCTTTGAACTGGATTATATGTGTCTACGATGCCATATAATCCAGTTCAGAGCAGATAATCTGGATTTTATATGGCAGCGTAGAAAGGGCCACAGTCCAAGCTCAAACCACTATGCCACTACGCCATGGGTAGGCTAAAACCCAACTATTCTGCTGTGAAATAATGCAGTGTGGATTTTGGCGAGGACAACTTGGATTGAAAGCGCTCCCCTCCAAAATCTACACCACAATGAAAGCGTGACATGGGGTCGAAGGGAGCCCAGTTCAGATCCCCACAAACTCCTGAAACCGGGCATCAGCACCCGCTTTAGCCTGAGATGGCAAGGCAGTGAGCTCTCGTGGAGCAGGGCATTTTCTTCCAGGGCCATTGGCATTAATGCGGCACTAAAGTCCTGCACTTTAGGACAGCAGCTTTGAATTGCTATTTCAACCGTCTGGACGGGTGGCAACAACCCGACGAAAGTCTAAGCGGGTAGTTTTCAGGCAGGGTGGTGGTCGTATTAATTCTACTAAAGGCAACAAGGGGCAACTCTCTAATTTCCTAAATATGAAAATGCCCACATAAATTCAGAGAGATTTATTTTTAAGCGATGAAGAGCCCCTCCCCCCACGAATTTTTCCACCGATGGGTTTTATTTTCCAAGGAAAGTTACAAACAGGCGTTCTTACTAGAATGATCTTAGACTCACTCAGGTATATTTATTTGTACGCGAACCTGTCTCCCTCTATCTTTTGATATATATTTTTAAAGTCAAGCAAAATCTTTAAAATGTCTTTTCTGAAGGCTTCTACCTTTTTCTTTTAATTCCAGCAGAAAGTTAACTGATAACAATAACTCTAACTCTAGACATGCATTTGAATAGAGCAAGTTTAAGCCGGGCTCAGTCCCTAATCTGAGGGCGAATCTATAGGAATCCAAAGAGGCTGGTTCTACACTGCCATATAATGAAGTTTGAAGGGCATTATATGGTCAGTGTAGAACCATATAATGCAGTTTGGTCTGCATTGAACTGTAGTATATGATTCTGCACACTGACCACATAATGCAGTTCAGTGTATAGAACCATATAATGCAGTTCGATGCAGTTCAAACTGCATTATATGGCAGTGTAGAACTAACTTAAAAGGCCGACAGTTCAGAAGAGTCTCTAAATATGGGGCCAGAATTCGGAATATCCTTAACTTTGGTTGATGTGGGGCAAGTCTAAGGTGGCACTTGCTCCTCTTGGCTGCCAGGAGGGTCCCATCCGACCTAAGTGGTCAGTGTAGATGTCTCTTAAATCCTACCATGATCCTTTCTTCTGTTTCGAAGCAGCTGATGGATCGGGTGGCAGGGTAGGAGTGTTGGTGGAAATTCTTCTTGGCTAGAAATTTCCCCACTTTGTTCCTTCTCCAACCTGTCCCTGCCAGAATAGGCAACCATCCTCGCCTGCTTCATATATGACACTTAGGCCACTTCCACACAGCTGAATAAAATCCCACATTATTTGCTTTGATCTGAATTATATGGCCGCGTGGATTCAGATATCCCAGTTCAAAGCAGATATTGTGGGATTTTCTGCCTTGATATTCTGGGTTATGTGGCTGTGTGGAAGGGCCCTTAGGCTGGCTCTGCACTGTCCTGTATCCCAGGATCTAATCCCAGATTATCTGCTTTGAACTGGATTATGTGTGTCTACACTGTCAGATAATCTGGGATAAACAGATAACCTGGGGCCAGATCTTGTGATATAGGGCAGTGTACATCCAGCCTTAATTAAAATATGTGGATGTAGATATTAAAATAAATAGGTCAAAATATCCTCTAAAATCATTTGCAATCTGCGTCCTTAATTATATAGGATTATTGCATAACCTGGACCTTCTGTTCTTAATGTTTCGAATTTCTGATCTTAATGTTTTTCTTTTTAAACCCTCTGATTTTAATATTTTAAACTCCTGGTCTGTGACTGTATAATGAAATCCATTCGCTCTATCCCTCCGCAGTCTGTGGGTGATCTATTGATCCTCTATTTCTAGCCTGGTCCTGCTGTGTGCAAAGAAGGAGGTGCTTGGTGTCGGGTGTTAGTGAAAGATCAAGAAAGGTGCCTAGGGCGTAGAGAGAGCTTCCCACTCCGTGGCCAGGGCTGGGGCGTGTGGCTGGGCGAAGCAAACCTGTAGCCAGCCTCCTCCTCCCAGGGACGGCTTTCCCAATCTTCCTTCCCGCGTTGTGCCTGCTTTCCAAAGTTTGGGGAGCCGGGGCAGCAGCTCAGGCTCAGGCCCACATTCCTCGGGTCTGGGCCGAAACGCTGATGAGCCGAGAAGCTTCCGAGATAATATTACTTTGTAATTACTTTCTAGCCGAAGTTGTTTAACTGGCTCCAAGTAATTAATGAAAGTGGGTGTCTAAACGCCTGATTTACGAGTCGGTGTCACCTTCGGGTCAAGAGAGACGATTCTTTTCCATCAGGATCTGCTCCGTTCCTTTTCTTTTTTTGTTTGTTATTGTTCGAGGGAGCAATTTTCACTTAAAGGAGGAGGTTATTTTTCATTTAACGGCGTGCCATTTTTATTGCAGACGCTTCGGAAAACTGATCTTATAAAACCAGTGAGGAGTTCGGGAGCGAGAGATTAAAGGACAGCTTTTACGTGTGAAACTGCAGGCGGGTTGGCTCAACACTGGGGAGGGGGTTGTTCTCAACTCAGGGGGCGATTCAGGAAAACAGCCCCGCGTTCCTGGCTTGTACCTACCCTGCCTAGACTCATAGAGAGTCAGCCCTCCACCTTCACTGGGGTTAGGGGCGCAAGACCCCCACAAAAGTGGGGAAAACACACAAATAAATAAACGCTAGGAATCTCTATGTCCTGCAGTGCAACTCTAGAAATGGAAGACCTTGAAATTCCTAGAGATAACATATTAAGCCAATCCGAAAAAAATAAATCCATCAGTACTCAGATGTGGAGCCAGTCCCAGTTTAGTTGTGGGGTGAGGTTTAAAACTTGCAGCCTATATAACTCTCCTCCAAAGTCCCAAAATCCTCTCCAGGCTATCCCACTATCATGAAGAGACATATAATGATATCTAATGTAAGCAGGTCAATGGATACTCCACCACAGACATCAGAAGAGCTGCAAGGCTAAAAACATGCCATGAGAGTAAAGACAAAGATCCACCCGGAGGAAAAGGGTTCTAACCATACACCAACTGACCACATAGGGAAGCTGATGAAGAAACACAACCTAGAAACTATCTACAGACCCACGAAGACGTTCAGCAAAGGACAAGAGGGATCCTCTCACCTCTGCAGAAGTCTACCATATACCATGCAGCTGTGGACAAGCCTACCACCAAACGCAGCAATGCCGAAACAGGAATCAAGGAACATGAAATGCACTGCAGACTAACTCAACTAGAGAAGTTAGCCATGGCAGAGCACTTGATGATCCAACTTGATGGAAACAGCATATTATTTGAGAACACAGAAATGCTGGACCACTGTAACTACCACCATGTCAGACTACACAGAGAAGCCATTGAAATCCACAAGCATGCGGACAATTTCAACAGAAAGGAGAAAATCATGAGAATGAACAAAATCTGACTACCAGTATTTTTTTTAAAATCTAAACTCAGGACAGTAAATAAAGAACCAACACTCTGAAAACAGAAGAGCCATGAAACAATCAGGGCCAGCTAACACCTCCCAACAAAGAATTCCCCCAGGTAGGAATCAGCCAGGCTTTGAAGCTGCAAGGCTTTTCATTGCTAATCAAGGTGATTAATTGCAACATTCACACTTGCCTCCAACAGACAAGAGTTCTTTCTCCCACCCTGGACCTTCCCCAGATATACAAACCTCTCTTGCTTTAGTTTCCAACAGACCTCACAACCTCTGAGGATGCCTGCCATAGATGTGGGCGAAACGTCAGGAGAGACTGCTTCTGGAACATGGCCATACAGCCCGGAAAACTCACAGCAACCCTATCATTCTATTATTTGGCTATATAATGAGAAGACACATTAGAAAAGGCAATAATGCATGGTAAGGTGGAACACATTGCAGGTGAGTGAACTCAAGCAAATAAGGATGCAAGACCTGATGACAGGTTGACAAGGAGGTCTCTCATTCATAGGGGCGCCATAAGGGGACAACAACTAACTTTCCCCCTGATCTCCGATATGTAGCCTCGCCCTATAATAGGCTCATGGTGTTACGTCTCCTCCTTTGCCTGAACATCTGCTATTCTTTCCCTGCTTCATATTCCCAAAGAGACAGAGAAGTAGATTTAGTTTTACTGTCAGGACGCTCTACCAAAATAAAGAGGCCGAAACTGGATTCATTTTGAGAGAAGTAGACGGAGTTGGTGTCTTGCAGGATAAGTCATTCGCCTTATAGGCCTCCAGTTGCAAGGGGTTTCTCTTAACCACAAGGTCGTGTCCTTTTACGGGGGGGGGGGGGGGAACTAAAGTGTGGTTTTGTGGTGAGAAAGAGGAACAGAGCCTGTGAACATTCCCTTCGACTCCTTTTCTTACTGGGTTGCTGTGAGTTTTCCTTGCTCACATCTATGGCATCCATCCTCAGAAGTTGTGAGGTGTTGGAAACTAGGCAAGTGGGGTTTATATATCTGTGGAGAGTGGGAGAAAGAACTCTTGTCTGCCTGAGGCAAGTGAGAATATTTCCAGTTGGCCAGCTTGATTAGCACTGAATAGCCTGGCAATTTCAAAGCCTGGCTGTTTCCTGCCTGGGGGAATATTTTTGGGAGGTATTAGCTGGCCCTGATAGATTCATGTCTGGAATTCCCCTGTTTTCCGAGTGGCTTGACCTTGAAGGAACTGGGGGCGGTGACGCCGACAGGGAGCTCTGGCGTGGACTGGTCCATGAGGTCAGGAAGAGTCTGAGAGGACTAAACGACTGAGCAGCAGCAGTTTTTATCTACTGTCCTGATTTTAGAGGTTGTTTTTTTTAAATACTGATAGCCAGATTTTGTTCATTTTTATGGTTTCTTCCTTTCTGTTGAAATGCTTATGCTTTTCCACATGCTTGTGCTTTTCTTACCGTTTTAGAATGAATGCAGCATGACACCACTTTAATTGCTATGGCTCGATGTCAAAGAGGGAGTTGTAGTTTTATAAGGTCTTCAGCTTTCTGGCCAAAGAGTACTGGTGCCTCACCAAACTGCAAATCCCAGGATTACCTAGAACTGAGCCATGGCTGTGAAAGTGGTATCAAACTGCATTCATTCTCCAGAGCAGACGCACCCTACAACTCCCATGCCTGCTGGGGAAAATTCTGGGAGTGATACTGAAAACATTTGGCCATGTTTTCAAAGGTGGGGAAAAGGGCTGCCTTCCGGCAGACTGACTTGGAAAGCCACGAAAGGGGCGCCAGAAGCACGAAAGTGCGCAAAGCCAGGCTCCCGCCGCAAGGCGCTATTTCGGTCCTTCCTCTCGCTCTCTTTGGGACTATTTGGGTTCATTGCTCTGGGCAGCAGAAAGAAAAAGGGCGCGGGGGGGGGGGGGGGGTTCAGGTATCCCACGCCTGCTCGCAGTCCTGCCTTGAAGAGGAGGCTTTTTTGTTGTCGCAGGAAGCCCAGAGAGGCAGGGCGAGTTCAAGGGCAGTCGCTTCAACTCCCGATTCCTGACCATCTTTGCTCTCTTGGCAGGTTACGGCACAGTGGCCTTTGATGGGACTCCAAGCTATGGACACACTCCCTCGCACCACGCTGCGCAGTTCACGAACCACTCTTTCAAACATGAGGATCCCCTTTCCATCGGCCAGCAGACCTCTCTAGGTAAGGGCATCAGGGCACAGGAGAAGTCCCTTGGCACCAGCTGGGGAGGGAGCGGCTTTCCTCCCCAGGAAAAGAGGCCTAGCTTAGCAATGAACATGCACACACATGTCGCTCAGGTTGCATGGACACCAAGCATGGGCAAACTTTGGCCCTCCAGGTGTTTTGGACTTTAACTACCACCTACCGGCTGTTAGGAATTGTAGTATTTTATTTATTTATTACAACATTTATATCTTGCCCTTCTCACCCGAGAGGGGTCTCAGGACGGCTTACAATAAACACACATAAAAAAATTATACAATACACTATAAATCAAATTAAAAATTATTAACTTACATCAACATTCATAAAAACATTCTAAAATACAAATGGACATGTTCAAGTTCAAAAGACTGGGTCGGTCAATTGAGTTCTGGAGTACATAATAATAATTGGCGCTGCTGATTCTTATTCGAAAGCCTGGAACATGGTAGTTAAAGTCCAAAACACCTGGAGGGCCAAAGTTTGCCCATGCCTGTAGAAGTAATGCAGTGCCTGCATTCTATTGTTATTCCTAGCAGAACCACTGGATCCATTTATGTGCTTGTTCCTTTTTCAACAATTGATTCAATTGTTTCCTCTAACCAACTACTATACCTTGCCAGCCCAAGTGTTACAATTATGGAAGGGAAAACCGATTTGAATACTCAAGGCCTGTTGTCCTATCTGCATGATGTCAGGGGTTGTCATTGAAGAAGAAAGGTCTGTGGAAGATATCTCAGGAAGCTGGAGGGCGAAGAATTGTGCACATAAAAAGTACAGTTTAGGGCTTCAGATTATATGGGGTTTCTAATTTTTTTAAATTACAAAATTATGTTAGAATAGTTTTTTTTAAAGAAAAAGGTAATAATAATATAGGTCCTGTTTCATGCTTAGTGTTCCTTAGTCCACTTCTCCTATCATGCAACCTAACTTAAGGTTTGAGAAGGGATAGGCTTCTAGTTCTTAGGATGGCTCAGGATTGCAGAGTCAGAACTTTTGTTCAAAAATATTTATTTGAAGTTAAAAGAAATACATTCTTGATAGAAAAGGTCTTGGAACTAACTACTAACTAGCTTACTAAATATCATCTTCTAAAGAAGGTAAAAGGTAACAATATCCATGCAGCTACAATTTGCTTATGGTAAAGGTTTTCCCCTGACATTAAGTCCAGTCCTGTCCGAAGAGCCGGCATCTCCAGGTCGTGGCATCTCCAGGTCGTGGCTGGCATGACTCCATGGAGCGCCGTTACCTTCCCGTCAGAGCCGTACCTATTGATCTACTCACATTTGCATGTTTTCGAACTGCTAGGTTCCTTAGAGAGAGGCAAAATGTGCGTCCTCACAGGGAGAAAGGAAAAGCAGAAGACCTCAAAATGCTGGAGACTGCCTGGCATGGCCAACCCAGGGCAGTTTAAACTTAAAAGAGGAAGTTCCCTCACAGAAATTCCATTACTAGGTTGTCAAAGGGAGAGGAGACAGTGGCTAGCAGGAATGACAAAGACAAAGTCCTTTAGGGAAACATGCATAGGAAGGTGGGGGAAAAGGAATCCGTCATCTTAGCCCTGTCTCTAGTCTAGCTATTCATTGAGGACTAGAAACTTGATTACACAAAAACTTGTGCAGTCCAGGGATGAAACCCAACAGACTTCAAAAGCAAGGTTCTATATATGTTACAGTTAATGGGATTTCTTCCCGGTAAAGTGTTTGTGATACACTATGTAGGCGCACACTGACCTTTAACCAGTTTTCATTAAGACACTGCTCTTTCTTTAGAGTTGGAAAGCAACCTTGAGGGGGGTTAGTGAGTGATTTTTTTTCTGGTTTGTCTGCAGGTGACCAGCAGTATTCAGTGCCTCCTCCTGTCTACGGCTGCCACACCCCCACAGACAGTTGCACAGGGAGCCAGGCTCTGCTCCTCAGGAACCCCTACAACAGGTAAGAAGCCTTTCCTCAGTCATCTTTCCTCCAACCGTCTGGCCTACATTCCACCTTTCTAGCCTTGGCACAACAGCAAAAAGGCCTCATCTACACTGCCACATAAAATCCAGATTATCTGCTTTGAACTGGGTTATGGGGCAGTGTAGACTCATATAATCCAGTTCAAAGCAGATAATGCGGATTGTCTACTTTGATAATCTGGATTATATGGCAGTGTAGAAGGGACCTAAAACAGTGATATGAATGTGCTCTAATCACACCTAATCACACCCCATAACTTCCTTAATTACAGGAAAATATCTCGGTGTCATAGGAAACGCTTGCTTTCAAGTTACAATGGCTTTGTTCATTTGGTGGGAGAGAAATGGATTGGGGGAAATTATTTTGTAATTTTTCAAAGTTATAATATTTGTGGTGTTAAAGAAACCTGTTGGCAGGTTTATAACCTGGTAAAAGTGTAATTTGGAAAATTCTGTTTATTGGAAGAGTAATAGATACTCTGCTTGTGGGCTTCCTACAGGGAGCAGCATACCTTGCTAGAGGACCTCTTTTTAAGTTTGTCTCTTTGGTATTCAGATGACAGTACAGATATATGTATATAGCCCTGCAGATATGAGAGGTTTTGTTTGGCCTGTGTTAGATAAATGTTTTAGGTAATGATTCCTATAATCCATTGTACCACTTGGCCATGGTGACTGGGGCTGACTGGTATTGTAGTCCAAAACATTTGGAGGACAGGGTCAGCAGGCTGCTAGTCCCTTGCTTCTGATCTCTCCCTTACTCTGCAATGGGACCTCTCTTTGTTGAAAAAAATCTTTTTCAGAGGAGCAACTGTGCTGGACTAAATCCAGCAAAAACAATCAAGAGGAGACACTTCAAACTTGCAAGTCACAAACAGCCAGTAGATTGGCCTTAAAGATTCGCTACTGATACAAATGGGCTGCATGGAATAGGAATTTATTCTCCAGCCGGCCTCTTTGGTGCTTAAGCACATCCGCTGGAGTCGGGAATAATTAGGGCCCCTTCTACACTACCATATCATGCAGATATCAGATAAGATAATCTACATTATCTTCTTTGAACTGGATTATATGAGTCTACACTGCCATATAATCCGGTTTAAAGCAGATAATCTGGATTTTATATGGCAGTGTAGATAGGGGTAGGTCTGGAGAGCACAGTTTTGCCGACTTTGCCTATGGCGAAGCCTTGGCTGTCTTGTCCTCTTGTCCAAGAGTCCATCTGAACTGCACAAATTATTATTGTTGTTGTTGTTTATGTATACCCCACTTTTTCTCTTCACGAGGAGACTCAAAATTTGCCTCTCCCTTTCTTGACTTTATTGGATATGAAGCTCAGACTAGTCTCCCATTAAATTGATGGGGAGCTTGAGGCTAAAATATTTTAGACCCCTTCCACAGTGCCCTATATCCCATCTGGCAGTGGAAACTCATATAATTCATTTTAGATAATCTGGGATAAGACAATAATCTAGGATCAGATCCCGGGGATATAGGGGCAGTGTGGAAGAAGCCTTAGACACAATCATCCCAGAGATCTCTGACCTGGCAGGGAGATGGAAAACTAGGGAGACTTTTGAATTAGGAATCCTAAGGAAACAATGACAATATGGCATGTTCTCGTTCAGTGCCTCATGCTCCCCCCTCCCAATCCTGCTCGGTGGCAAACGTCCATCTCCCTGACAGGGAGCAGAAGGGAGTTGACGGGTGGGTTCCTTTCCTTCGACACAGAATGACAGGGGGAAAACATGGCCCTTGAAAAGGGCCTGCGCGTCTCTGGGAGCGAGACAACATTCAGGCTCTTAAATGTATCCCTGTAAACGGCTTCTTCCTGGAAACAATAAGAGCAACTGTGAGAACAGACCACACTACTGTTTTAAGTCTGTATTTCAAACAACCGGCAGTGTTTTTGTTTTGTCCAAATGCAGTTGTAGATGGCAGAACCGTGGTTGTGGCAAAATCCTGGCTTGCTTAGATCAGAACCAATGGGGACCCCCCTCCCTGCCCCTGATTCCTGTCGGATGCGGGGTGGGATTCCCCATAAATCACTTTCGGCAGGAGATGTTGGTCCTGCGGATGAACTTTCCCTCTTTTTTCCCTACTGACCAGGGAAGCCAGGCTGGGAATGTGACTTGCCCCAAAGTGCCTCCACCACCTTGTTCCTAAATAAACAAACAAACACACTTCAGAGCTTTGTGGGCTGCCGACCTGTTTGTTGACCTGCTTGGGGGGGGGGGGGGGGGGGGAGAGAGAGAGAGAGAGAGAGAGAGAGAGAGAGAGAGAGAGAGAGAGAGTGGGAGGCTGTCCCAGTTTATTTCTGAGTTTGTTTAAGAGCCAGAACCAAATCCGTCTCCCCTCCGCCTCCCCCCCCCCCCCCCCACCTATGATTCAACTTTTGGTGAACTTGGAACCAAGCCACCTCTCCGGAGCTGCAAAGAAAATGCATGTACACACAACACACACTCACACACTGCGCTTCCTTTCTTTCACAGCCTTGCTCCTACCACAGCCCATTTGGCCCAGTTGTTTTGTGCTTTCAAGTCCTCCGATTTATGGCCACCCTTTCATATCACTTTCTCAGCAACATTTCTCCAGCTCGCCTTCCCCTAAGGCTGAATCTACACTGCCCTGTATCCCAGGATCGAATCCCAGATTATCTTCTTATCCCAGATTATCTGCAATCCAGTTCAAAGCAGATAATCTGGGATCAGATCCTGGGATAGAGGGCAGTGTAGATCTAGTTTGTGTGGCTTCTCAGGTCCCTTCCACACAGCTGTACAAAACCCACATTGGACTGGATTATATGGCCCCTTCCACACAGCTGGAAAAAATCCCACATTTTCTGCTTTGAACTGGAATATATGGCAGTGTGGACTCAGATATACCAGTTCAAAGTAGATATTGTGAATTATCTGCCTTGATATTCTGGGTTATATGGCTGTGTGGAAGGGCCCTCAGGGACTCCCTAATACAACTCCAGGCTCCTGACGATGAAGACAACCAAAATCCTTGATCTTAACCCGCTTTAAAAAAAAGTACAGCTATATTTGAAGGTAACAGGAATGTGTGCATTTTAGGCTCTTTCTACACTGCCATATAATCCAGATTATCCAATCAGATAATCCACATTATCTGCTTTGAACTGGATTTTCTGAGTCTACACTGCTGTATAATCCAGTTCAAATCAGATAATCTGGATTTTATATGGCAGTGTAGAAGGGGCCATAAAGGGACAGAAAAAGACACATGTTCTTGATGGAGATCACTTACTTTTTCTTAGAAGAAACTTGTGAGAACAACAGGACATCCCCTTGTCTAAAGGGAACTGGAAGGAGTTGGTTTGCGTATGTGTGTGTGTGTGTATGTGTGTCTATGACTTACCCGAACCCCGCAGGCTTTGCTTCATTAACTTTGATTAATTAAGCGAAGTGAGAAACAGCCTTTAGGCTCCACTCCTAGTTCACACCTCAATAGTGCCCAAAGCAATGGCGCATTCAAGAGAGGCTGTGATAGCCTTTTGTCTCTCTCTGTCCTCTCTTAATGTCGCTGGATGCTCCTTCCTTAGCTCTCCTTGCCCTGTTTGGCCTCGTTCGTATATTTTGACTGAAGATTTCCTGACTGCGGGCACTTCCCTTGCCGGTCTTCTCTGTGCAAACTACTTTTTTTTAGTAGCTGCTCTTAGGGCGTTTTCAGTGCCTTTTCTATACCTGATCCTATTCAACTTAATTCGCGCTTGTCGCCCCACTCTGCCGGTTTTAAAAATGTTTTGAGAGCTGGTTTAAATTCATTCTAATTCAATGGCCGAAGAAACCCAACAGATTAGAAACACTGCGAAGCCTTGCTGGAGAGTTTCAATGCTGTGCTGGCCGGCCTTCCCTCTCCTTTGCTTTGTGTGTCTTGAGACTGCGAGAGAAAACAGAACCAGGAGTGTAGGAAACGCAGTAACCATTCTCTTCCCCATTCACACCTAAACCCCTTTCAGGCGCCTTCCACACTGCCCTTATATCCCAAGATCTGATCCCAGATTATCTTCTTATCCCAGATTATCTGGCTGTGTAGACTCCTCATATAATTGATTTTAAAGCAGATAATCTGGGATCAGATCCTGGATATCAAGGCAGATAATCCACAATATCTGCTTTGAACTTGATTATCTGAGTGCACACTGCCATATAATCCAGTTCAATGTGGATTGTATACAACTGTGTGGAAGAGGCCTTATCCCCATTTGCAGTGAAGATCCATCTTCCCACTGCTTCAGCCTGTCACTTCTGACATTATTTAACCCCTCATATATCTTTCCATTTTAGCTGCCTATTTATAGTTTCTTAACCAAGGAATACTCAGGCCCCTTCTACACTGCCATATAAAATCCAGATTATCTGCTTTGAACTAGATTGTCTGGCAGCGTAGACCAGGGCCACACCCCTCCCCCGCTACAAACCTGTCAATATCTGCTTGAGATAGTGCCTGGAGGGACTCTTAATGTTTTGTGTCTCATAGACTTAGCATGGGGATTTGGTTAACCAGTTAAAATTCACGAGTAAACCAGTTTTTTTTTATAACCTGAAAAATTTCGGGGGGGGGGGGGTTTGAACCCCTAAAACCGCCCCCTCGCTACAGGCCTGGTGTAGACTCAGATAATCCAGTTCAAAGCAGATAATGTGGAGAATCTGCTTTGATAATCTGGATTATATGGCAGTGTAGAGGGGACTTTAGTGCATCCAACCATAATGCTGTTTTGCAACATACACTGCCATATAATCCATTTCAAAAGAGATAATCCAGATTTTATATGGGAGTGTAATAGCGGCCTCATATAATCCAGTTCAAAGCAGGTAATGTGGATTATTTTCTTTGATAATATGGATTATATGTCAGTGTAGAAGGGGCCTCTGAAATAGTTTTGCCAGTTCCTTCCTCTTAAATCTAGTTTACCAAACCTGCTATCACTAATCAGTCTCTCATACAAATATTAAACAAGGCTGAGTCTGCTTAGTTTTCAAGATCAGACAGGATCTGGTGCCTTTATAGTATGTATAGGATGTTATATTTATTTAATGTTTAATTTTTGGTTAGTTTTATAATTTTATACTGAGTTTGTTTGATTTGTTATTTGTCTGCTTTTAGCATTGAATGTTTGCCAATTGAAACTTTGTTGGGGAGATAGGGTGGGTTATAAATAAATAATAATAATAATAATAATTATTATTATTATTGGCTAGTGTGTGTGTTTATATATGCCTTGAAGTTACCTGTTAACTTATGGTGTGGTGACCCCCTGAATTTCATAGGGTTTTCTTAGGGCAAAGAATGCAATTGAGGTGGTTTGCCATTTCCTTCCTTTAAAATATAGTTTTGTATTTATTGGTAATCTCATTTAAGTAATAACCAGGACTGACACTATTTGGCTTCCAGGGTCACTCTATAATTGCTCCTGAATTAATGTTAGCTCTCTTGCCAGTGACTGCATCACTTTGCCCTGTCTCTGTCTCTTGTCCATCTCTTTCTGTCTCACACACAACCCTTTTTATGCTTACCTGAGAGTAAATCTCACTGACCTAAGATTGATCCTGAGTGTAAACAGGAAGCAACAGGTATTTTTAATAATCTGTCAAAATTCTCCACTTGCGGAATAGAATAATATGTACCTGTAATCTGGATATGAAAAGAGAGGGCAATGTTTCTCTTACTCCCATCAGCATGTTGTAGTTTGGCAGAGATGCATTAGTTGATTTTGGGACTGAACAGAAGAAGAGCATTTTAGAATAATTTCTTCTTCAGAAGGGGACTAAAAGCTAAAGGAAGGATTAGTACTATTTGGCTAAAAGTACAGGCAGGTGAGCACGGATAGCACTGGTGAGTGACTTCTCTTGCAACATCTGAAAGAGCAACTGTTAGATTGCTGTAGAGAAATTATACCTTCAGACTCAACGTATATGTTGTAGCACTAGTCTGCTCATTTTTCTAATGATTAACAGTTCTGTTCCCAGGGGGACAGTTCTCAGTTCTTTAACACAAATATAACCCTTGTTTTAAAGTAATAATGTTGCTCAGATAAAAACAATACACTTGAATGTAGTCTTAGCTCCATTGAACTGCAGCAAGAAATCTGTAGTACTGAACTATCATATCTAGTTTCTTCACACCATAAGCAGAAGGAAGATAATATAGGTTGAGTATTTCTTTTTTCAAATACTTGGAACCAGAAGTGTTTTGGATTTCCCCCCAGATTTTGGAACACTTGTATTTGCATACACATACATAATGAGATGTCTTGGAGAGGAGACCCAAGTCTGTTAATTTGTTTCATCTATCTATCTATCTATCTATCTATCTATCTATCTATCTATCTATCTATCTATCTATCTATCTATCTATCTATCTTAGCTTGAAGGTAATTTTATGCATGATATATTTATTTTGCATGAAACAAAATTTGTGTGCACTGAACTATTACAAAAGCAAAGTTATCACTCTCTCAGCCATCTGTGTGGACAATTTCAGATTTTGGAGTATTCTGGATTTCTGGATAAGGGATGTTCAACCTGTACCAACCAGAGGAGTAAATCTGAGAAACAGGATGAATGTCTGGCTGGAAAGCAGTGAAATGGCAAAGCCTTATTTTTCAGGGACTGTGTCTCAAAATTTGTCATTTTGTCTAACAGGATGAGGAACTCAGCAGCCCTCCTGATATTTGTTGAATTATGATTCCCCAACTTCCTCACTGTTGGCTGTTCTCACCCTGATCTAATAACAGGTCAATAGCTAGGATATCAAACAGATGAGGAGATGTGTTTTATTATTTGCCATGCAAGCGGCATGTGGATGAGGTAAAGCAGCCAACCTTTTCAGTTACACAGTATTCTACAAAGAGGAAGAATTCCTGGATGGTACTGCGTTTTGCCATTTTCCAACAAAAAGCCCACATCACTAATCCTAGCTGTGGTAGGTTTGGTTTATGTGCAAAAAACTGGTGATGATAAATTATGCATCATTTATTTTACTTCATCTGCTCCAGATTTCATAAATTAAAAGAAAACTGAGCAGCAGAACTATCAAAAGAGAATACTTGGGGCTTCTGTGGTCCTTATCAAGCACAACACGGTAATATTCAGTTTGACTAGGACACCAAAGTGGAAGCTTGCAAAGCATGGCCTTTACCTACTTTGTGACTTTTCTGCAAAACCTCTGGCTCATGCCTTGTTTATTTCTTACCTACATTACTGTGTGCTTGTCCTCCTTGTTGTTTCTCTATGTTGTTCTAATGTCTACTCAACATGCAAGTGCCAAGATGTTTAACCTTTTTTTTGTGCTTATATGACATTCTTCCTTAAATCTTCACACCGGCTTTCTATTAGCCCACATATCCATCACATGCACCTTGCCTTCAAAGCATGGCCTTGTTTTTGCCTTACCAGCTCATATCCCAGGGCATCTTTTCTTATCCTGCTTCACCAGGACTTTCTCTTTCAGAAGATTCTGTTTTCCCTCTTTTACTGATCTTCATGCTTGGAGCTGCCTTACAGAATTAAGTCTGTACCCAAGAAATTTGATTTGACTTGCCTTCAGTTTAATAAGAGAAGCCCAGCTAGTTCAATGAAAAAATAGTTAAAGTACAGTACTTGCAAAGACATTATTAAATAAATTCTTAATTCTCCATCAGGAAATAAATATGCAGACAGATCAATGGTCAGTCCATCCATTGGAGGAGAAGTCAAAGGAACTTTGGCCCATTCTACACTGCTGTAAAATCTAGATTATCGAATCATATAATCCACATTATCTGCTTTGAACTGGATTATTTGAGTCTATACTGCCATATAATCCAGTTCAAAGCAGATAACCTGGATTTTAGATGGCAATGTACTAGGGGCCTTTGTCTGAGGACTCCCATTACTTTTCCTATGACTATGGACTAATTGAAAACATTTATATCATTCTATAATTCTTTTAAAATTCAGATTTCCTCCTTAAAACTTTCCTTTCCCACCAAGCCTTGATTCGCTTCCCTAGTTTTCATCTCCACTGTTATTCAACCTATAAGCCCATGTACATGCAGCTGAAATGACCTCACATCATTTTCTTGTTTATTCCTGTTTATTCTGCTTTTCTGATGTTTTTCTTGTTTAAATCATAGAATGCAAACTTTCTAGTTACCGGAATCCATTATATTTTACACTGAATCCCTCTTGCTAGTCCTTTTCCATCATCATCTGGTGACATGTCATTGATTTCTAGGACCATTTATGGTCCAGAGCTGCAGTCAGTAAAACTCTGAAACCAAAAAACAACAATAACATGAACACCATAATCCATCATATATCCCCCAGAGTGTGTGTGAGTATAAAGACAGAAGAGTTTCAATAAGACAGAATTGGGAAAGCATATGTGCCTTCAGAATCCTACCATGAACCAATCACTTCTAATAATTGGAAGTAGTCATTTGTAGATCTTTTGAAATCAATTCCATGGAAATTATAATTTAAAGTAAATACAGGTAAAACAAGATATATGAAAATGAAATATGGGGCAAGTATTCCACGATGTTTTCTGTTTCACACTCTTACTTATGGGTCTTCAGACCCTTTTTTTGTCTTGAAAGTAGAAAATATCAGAGATATAAGAGAATACAGAAAATGGATACTGCTGCTAATTACTCGTATTATGAAATCAGTTTGCGATCTCTTTTTTGTTAACAAGTGGTGGTCTCCTGTTGTGAATATAGTTAACTTATAATAATATAATAACTTTATTCTTATATCCCACCCCATTTGCCCGAGGGGACTCGGGGTGGCTCACATGGGAACCAAGCCCAACAAGATACAGTAAAATACAACCATATAAAATACATACCAATCACAGCAAATTAAATACATCAGAGTTAAAAACACAACTTCTTTACATTTAAGGCAACCGTAAGTTAAATTGTTGCTTCTATTGAAGCAAACTGATCTGAAGAACTCCAATAAGGTTGATGGTGCATTAGTAATATAGAAATCTGTCACATTTATCACTTCCATGAGAAATAAATACGAATGCCGTGCTTGGCAGAGCGTTTTCTCTTTCTTTAAAGAGGAAGAATAGCCAAAGATTATGTATAGTAATATGCTAGAAAATCTTAATTGCAATAGCATGCATGGTCATTATTAATATTGTATTCAAGTATGATGGCCCAGTAGAGAAAGTGAAGGGATGCTAACATAAAGTTCATTACTTGTTGCTCAGTTAAATGAAACTTTTGTGAACTTTTCTGCATTGTGCAGTTAGATCTAGTCAACATGAAAATTTACTATGAGTCACACTTACAAAGAGTTTAAGAGTGGACGAGTTGTGGCTCTGATTATAGCTCTTTCTGCACCAAGGTCAAGTACTCATAGGCTGCAATGCAGGCCAAAACAAACGCTCTATGATCTACTACTGGTTTCCTTTTAAGTCCCCTTCCTTAACATCCTTTCATTTCACTCCAGCGGACATTAATGTCTTTCCTCACCCCTCTTCATTTTACAAACATCTCTTAAAAGAAGGAAGGAATTTTGTAGTTTTTTTTGTTGCTGCTGTAATTCCAGTTTCTTTAAGATTCTATTTAAAAGAATTGGAATCATTTTATCTCTAGTTAGAGCTATTGGTTCCAATACTTTGTGTGCAAACACATCCATTAGCATATCACACTAACATCCATCAGGATTTCACATACATTTCTCCCAGAATTGCACAGCCGTACTTCACAAGAAACACAGATTGTAGTGGTTTTCCTTACTTCATTTTTCTCTTTCAATGCTGCAGGCTCCTTGCTCCTGCAACAGCAATTTTATTTTGGGAAGCAAGCCCCATAAGGGATTCTTCCCACTACTAAACAGACATGAGCCATAAGCCTTCCTCTCTGAAAAATGATTGATTGAAATCTCACATCTTAAGGAAAACAGATTTTTATAAAACCAGGAAGAGGCATGTCCATGAAGTATCTAAGCTACCAACAGATATATTTTGAAAGTCACACAATCACCGCAAACAATATGGTCATAGTTATAACATGGATCAAACTTTTTGAATCACTTAACTATTAATTACCAGCATTTTTGAAATTTGATCAGATTACACCACTGACCAAGTAGAGTTTCAATGCCAAATCCCATATTGATGGGACATCGTTTTGATTGTATAATGGGTTACATTATTTACTTACATTTAATTAGTTAGATTTATATCCTGCATCTCCTTCATTGAACTCATGGCAGAGTAACTGTGGTCTGTCTGAGAGGACTGGCCCAAGGTAATAATAATAATTTTATTTTTATACCCTGCCTCCATCTCCCCGAAGGGAATATGTTATGATTGAGCCTCATGGCTCTGTTACTGACAGACGTGGGCGTAAGACTCCTCGAGAGTCAGATACTCTCGAGGAGCGAGAGAGAAAAAGACTGCGAGACATATTTGCAGCACCATCTGACGAAGAGTCTTTCGAAGGGTTTACGGAGAGAATGGAGGAGGGGCTGGTTAGCTCAGAGGAGGATGAGATGGATTGGACTCGGGTAAGGGAGGAATTGGGTGCCACTGGCCATGATGGGACAGAAGATGAATGGGGACCTTCAGGATTAGACCCATGGCTTAGCTGGAGGGATGGGACGGGATCCACAGCTGGAGATGCTGTTGGGCGTAGTCAGAGGTGTTCCAGCTCTGACGAGGAAAGTGATGAGGAAACGCCCGGGTTAAGGAGGACAGCTGACAGTGATGAAGATTTGTAACTGGCATAAAATGGGGCTTGGGAGCAATTGCAAATTGCGTCGGGCAAGGTAATCTGGGCAAACGCTTGGGATCCGTGTGTGTGTGGGACGCTTCCCTGAAGACTTGTGTGCTTTCCTGTGCTGTGACGTAAGTTGATTGAAATCCAGGGTCAGACGGCGGGAGGGATTGTGTGGGCATTTGTTTGTGCAAACCTGTGCTTACTCTTATTAGCTTGACCTTCCGTCGTCTTTCTGACGGATGCCATCTCCTGCTTTGAGAACCCGGACTGAACTGACCACGGCTTGTCTTCCCCCCTTCTTGGACTTGGAAAAACTACAAACGTCTGCTTCTGGCTTTGATTTACGGAACGGAACTGGTCTACTCTACTTCTACAATCCTTGGCTGAATTGCTCGTGTTGGAGATCCTGTCTACTGTGTGTGTGTGGGAGCGACGCAAGTTACTCTAAGCACAGTGCTGGCAGCAGAGAGGAATCTGCTGCCAATTAGTTGCATTCTTTGTATCTTTTGTTCCTTGGCTTTCGTTCTGTTAATACCTAGGCTGAAGCAAGCAGTTTGTTTTTACCCGGATTAAACTCCGGTTTAATCCGGTTTATCTTTTGAACATTTACTTTTGTCCCTTTTTGCTCCTAAAGGCAAAAACTGCCTGGCCCTTGTGTTTTTACGGGCATTTTTGAGTTCTGTAATCTAATAAACTCTGTTACTTTGAATCTTGTGGCATTCTGTCCTTGACAGATTGCCCGACGCCCATAAAAAGTTTATTGCAGCAATAAACCCGTCAGGAAGACGATGGATGAGTTAAGAGCCAAAGTAGACCAATTGCAAACGGCCTTAAGCCAAACAGCTTTTGCTGTGAAAGGACATGTTTTGACTCCTGAACGCTTTGACGGAACCAGGTGCAAGTTGCCAACCTTTTTGGCACAAGTGGAGCTTTATTTTTCTCAGCTCAGTGCTCATGCTTTTCCTACTGACACTAGCAAGGTGGCTTTTATTTTGAGTTTGTTGACCGGTCCCGCAGGACAATGGGCCACTAATTTAATTTTGGGAAATGACCCAGTCAAGGACAATTTGAATAATTTCAAAAGGTTGTTAACTGATACTTTTGGGGATCCTCTCCGCACGGAGAACGCTGGGTGGGCTCTGTATCGGTTGAAACAGGGAAAGGGGACTGTTTTGGATTACTTAAATAAGTTTAACCTGTATCGCCACCAGCTGGATTGGGGGGAAAATGCATTCATGCTTTTATTTACTGCCGGGTTAAGTGATATGCTCCAGGATGAATTAGCACGCTTGGAGCCGGCTGAAAGCTGGGACGCCTTAGTAGCTAAGGTGTTGCGTTTAGACGCAAGGTTCGAGGCTCGTAAACACTCAAAAGCAATGTGTGCGCCACCTATGCATGTAACCAGGGCACCTGTGGTGATGGGGGAAGAGCCCATGGAGCTTGGGGTCTTTAAAAAACTGTCTACAGAGGAAAAGAGCCGTAGGAGGCAGCTGGGCTTGTGTTTGTACTGTGGGAATGCTGGGCATTTTGCCAAAAATTGTAATGTGAAACCTTCCCAGCTTTCGGGAAAAGGCCAGCCCTAGTGCGACGTGAGTCCAACGCACTAGGGCTCCTCAAGCAGTCAACTGAGGGGAGGAAGCATGTTTTCGTACCCATTACATTATCTGTTGGGGGAAGGGAACTTGTTTCTACTCTGGCACTGCTGGACTCAGGAGCTACGGTCTCCTATGTAGATATTGAGTTTGCTAAGAAGCATGGCATTCCTAGAGTGCGCAAGGCATGCGACGTGTGGGTGGAGGGAGCAGATGGGAGACTGCTGGAGACTGGGGTGGTTAACCAGGAAACCTCAGCAGTAACGTGGGAGGTGCAGGGAGTAACGGGAACGTTTGTGTGGGATATTACGAGCTTGCCTAGATATGATGTGATCCTGGGGATGGATTGGCTAGCTGTAGTAAACCCACAAGTGGATTGGGCAACACGTAAAGTGATCTTAAAGAGGCAGGATTGTTGCACTCTAAACGTTACTCATGCTGATATGGAGGGAGTGCCTGCTGAGTATGGGGAGTTCTCTGATGTATTTTGTAAAAGAGAAGCGGACAAATTACCACCGCACAGGCCATATGATTGCGCCATCAAGTTGGCAGAAGGTGCGAAACTGCCAGCAGGGAGGCTGTATGCCTTGACTGTACCGGAAAGGCAAGCTTTGCGGGAGTTTTTAGATGACAATTTAGCCAAGGGGTTTATTCGCCCATCTAGTTCTCCAACTGCGGCACCAGTATTCTTTGTAGCCAAAAAGACTGGGGAACTTAGGCTGGTCTGCGACTATCGGATCCTAAACAAATACACCATTCGGGATAGGTACCCGCTCCCTTTAATCTCGGAACTGTTATCAAGGGTGCAAGGGGCTAAGGTCTTTACCAAGCTTGACCTGCGGGGGGCCTATAACTTAATCCGTATACGGGAAGGGGATGAATGGAAGACGGCATTTAACACGTGTTTCGGATGCCACGAGTTCCGAGTCATGCCTTTTGGGCTTTGTAATGCTCCTGCGGTCTTCCAGAGGTTCATGAACGATGTGTTCAGGGACCTAATTGACCAATTTTTAGTGATTTATTTGGATGATATCTTGATTTTTTCTAAGGACGAGAAAGAACATCGTCAACATGTCAAGCAGGTTCTGCACCGACTGCGGGCTAATGGGCTTTTCGCCAAGGCTTCCAAATGCGTTTTTCATGTGCCTGAAGTGGAGTTCCTAGGTCATGTAGTGTCAGGTAGGGAACTTAAAATGGACCCACATAAGGTTGACGCCGTCAACTCATGGCAGGAGCTGAAAACTAAGAAGGATGTACAAAGGTTCTTAGGTTTTGCTAATTACTACCGGGAGTTTATTCCGAATTTTGCAAAGCTCACGGTACCTTTGACGCAGCTTCTGCGCAAGAAACAGCCATTTGTGTGGGGGCGGGAAGCTCACGAGGCGTTTCTACAACTTAAGTCTAGTTTTCAATCAGACAACATACTAACCCATCCTGATGTTGACAAACCGTTCGTGGTAGAAGCGGACGCTTCTAGCTACGCGTTGGGGGCTGTATTGTCTCAGAAAGATTCCTCAGGGACCTTGCGTCCCTGTGGATTTTACTCGCGGCAACTAACACCCTTCGAGCAGAACTATACCATATGGGAGAAGGAGTTGTTGGCGATTAAGGTGGCGTTTGAGGTGTGGCGGCACTGGCTTGAAGGGGCACGGCACCAGATCGTGGTCAGATCTGATCACAAGAATTTAGAGCACTTGCAAACAGCAAAGAAGTTAAACCAGCGTCAAATCCGATGGGCTTTGTTTTTCTCCAGGTTTAACTTCAAGGTGCAGTTCGTAGAGGGGAAGGCAAACTTGCGGGCCGATGCTTTATCCCGCAAGCCGGAGTTTAAGACCAATGAGCAGGTTGTATGTCAGACCATCTTGCCTACTGCCTCTCTGTGTGTTGTAGATAATGAGCTCGGGTTACATGACCAGATCCTTGAGGCTCAGAGGGATGATGTGTGGACACAGGAGCAACTGATGCTGCTCTCAGCAGGTAATCGTACCATACTGCCGCATCTACAAGATCAAGACGGAGTATTGGTACGCAGGGGGCAGGTCTACGTACCAGTGGGGGCCCTCAGGTTGGAGGTGATTAGAGCCCACCATGACGAACCCATGGCTGGGCACTTTGGCAGATTCAAGACCGTGCAGCTCATTACCAGGAGCTATTGGTGGCCAAAGATGCGGCAAGACATTCTGCGCTTTTGTGACAGCTGCGCCGTTTGCCAGCAGAGTAAGACGCCTGTTGGGCGCCCTAGAGGGTTGTTGTCGTCTTTACCTGTTCCGGACAGGCCATGGCAAATCATTTCCATGGATTTCATTTCAGATTTGCCTAAGTCTGGGGGTTATACTTGTATTTGGGTGGTGGTGGATTTATTTAGTAAACTGGCTCATTTTATTCCTTGTTCAACCATTCCGGCGGCCCCTACGTTGGCCTTACTATTTACTAAGCACATCTATCGTTTGCACGGAGCACCCGAGGTGATTATTTCAGATAGGGCTCCGCAATTTGTGTCACGCTTTTGGAAACATTTCCATGAGTGCTTGGGGACTAAGTTAAACGTTTCTTCAGCCTTTCATCCGCAAACGGATGGACAGTCGGAACGGGTTAATGGGCTCTTAGAGCAATATCTGCGTTGTTTTTGTTTAGATCAACCCACGGCTTGGGTGAAGTGGCTACCGGTGGCGGAATTTGCTTACAACAATGCGGTGCACACATCTAGTCAGCATACGCCGTTTGAGCTAACTTATGGTTTTCACCCACGGGGAGGTGTGGCGCCGTCGACCAATGTGGTCTCTTCGGACCCTGTGTACCGCTCTACGGAAATGGCTGCATTGCATGATGTTGCCCGTCGCTTACTGCTGGAAGCTAAGGCAACGCAGAAGACTCAGGCTGACCGCCACAGGCAGGCAGGGGAGGAGTTGGAAGAAGGGGATTTGGTGTGGTTATCTTCCAAACATATTAAACAGGCTGGGGGAAAGTTTGCGCCTCGGTATTTGGGTCCCTTTCCTATCGTTAAAAAGATTTCTTCCGTTGCGTTTCGTTTGCGTTTACCGTCTAGTTTAAAGGTCCATCCAGTCTTTCATCGTTCGCTGTTGAAACTTGATACCTCTAGTCGTCGTGGTGCTATAGCGGAGGGTATCACTGCCACTTCTCCGCCATCGGGGGAGGAGGCCTTTGTGAGAGGGGATAGTGTTATGATTGAGCCTCATGGCTCTGTTACTGACAGACGTGGGCGTAAGACTCCTCGAGAGTCAGATACTCTCGAGGAGCGAGAGAGAAAAAGACTGCGAGACATATTTGCAGCACCATCTGACGAAGAGTCTTTCGAAGGGTTTACGGAGAGAATGGAGGAGGGGCTGGTTAGCTCAGAGGAGGATGAGATGGATTGGACTCGGGTAAGGGAGGAATTGGGTGCCACTGGCCATGATGGGACAGAAGATGAATGGGGACCTTCAGGATTAGACCCATGGCTTAGCTGGAGGGATGGGACGGGATCCACAGCTGGAGATGCTGTTGGGCGTAGTCAGAGGTGTTCCAGCTCTGACGAGGAAAGTGATGAGGAAACGCCCGGGTTAAGGAGGACAGCTGACAGTGATGAAGATTTGTAACTGGCATAAAATGGGGCTTGGGAGCAATTGCAAATTGCGTCGGGCAAGGTAATCTGGGCAAACGCTTGGGATCCGTGTGTGTGTGGGACGCTTCCCTGAAGACTTGTGTGCTTTCCTGTGCTGTGACGTAAGTTGATTGAAATCCAGGGTCAGACGGCGGGAGGGATTGTGTGGGCATTTGTTTGTGCAAACCTGTGCTTACTCTTATTAGCTTGACCTTCCGTCGTCTTTCTGACGGATGCCATCTCCTGCTTTGAGAACCCGGACTGAACTGACCACGGCTTGTCTTCCCCCCTTCTTGGACTTGGAAAAACTACAAACGTCTGCTTCTGGCTTTGATTTACGGAACGGAACTGGTCTACTCTACTTCTACAATCCTTGGCTGAATTGCTCGTGTTGGAGATCCTGTCTACTGTGTGTGTGTGGGAGCGACGCAAGTTACTCTAAGCACAGTGCTGGCAGCAGAGAGGAATCTGCTGCCAATTAGTTGCATTCTTTGTATCTTTTGTTCCTTGGCTTTCGTTCTGTTAATACCTAGGCTGAAGCAAGCAGTTTGTTTTTACCCGGATTAAACTCCGGTTTAATCCGGTTTATCTTTTGAACATTTACTTTTGTCCCTTTTTGCTCCTAAAGGCAAAAACTGCCTGGCCCTTGTGTTTTTACGGGCATTTTTGAGTTCTGTAATCTAATAAACTCTGTTACTTTGAATCTTGTGGCGTTCTGTCCTTGACAGAATAGGGTGGCTTACATGCGGCCAAGCCCAGGTGATTACAGTCATCAAAAGATAAAAACACATCCAAAATAAAATGCTGTTATACATATTAAATACAGTAAAATAACACAATGTCACAGTAAGACAAACATGATATAAAAACCAGAAGGTCAACTGGTGAGTTGCAGGGTGGAATGGGGAATATAACCTGGACTTCCCAATTCCCAGTGTAACACACAAACAAGTAGGCAACTATTTTTTGTTTAAGTAAGGTAGTTAATTTGTAGGCTTTATAATGATAGAATGCTGAAAACATCACTCTCTTTAACTACAGAGGCACTGCCATGCCTGTATAATATTTCAGCATGAGGGAAGGTGAAGAAAAGGGCAGCCAAAAGGATCAGGGAATTGGAACAAGTTCTCTGTGAGAAAAGGCCAAAAATTCCATTTATAAATACAGCTAAGTGCAAACATGATAGTGGTTTAGCAAACTATGAAAAGTAGATTTAAAAGAAAATAAGAAATGTCCCCCGCTCCTTCATAATAATAATAGAATTTGAGGTTATTCAGTCAGACAGATTGTTCACAGCCTGTTCATGAATGCATCATTAAATTTATGAATGTGCAGATTTATTATAGTCATTAACAATTTTACAAAAAATGTTTTAAAGACACATAATACTTGAAACTTTCTAAATAAATAAGCAGCTGTATCTAATCAAAGGAAACCACTGACACGAAATTAAACTAGAACTGTAAGTTTAACAAATATACAGTAACTGAAGGTTGTATCTAGGTGATGTTTTCCTGTTAATGGAAGGTTTTTTGAACCAGTGACTTTGTAGCCCATGTAGACATGCTCTAGGTTAGACAGGAGGAAGATTATAAAATTGATCAGTGGCTATTTGTTGTGATGTCCATGGATAACCTCTATGTTCAGAAGCAATGTATCCAATGCTTTTCTGTCTTACTTGGGGACTTCCCAAAGACCATCTGATCAATCCCCGTTGGAAGCAGGAATCTGGATTAGCTTTAATCCTGGGTTCATAAATAGTGCAAATGTTTCCAGAGTCAAAAAGTGCCTTGATACTAACTTACTGTACTTTGTTTATTCAGGAGTCCCCCACAAGCTCACAGTGTTTTGGTTTATTTTTTTTCTTTAGACAAGGGAAAAATTACCCCGGGCACAGCTTCTGTTGTAATTTTAGAACCACATAAAGAAAAAGCTGCCTCCAGCAAAATTACTCACACTGTACAATTATTAAAAACCTTACAACTAATAAAATTATGGGAGTCCTTTCAGGGTTTAGTCCTGGCAACCTGAGTGGCTTCTTGCTGATGACAAGATGAGTAAGTGAATTACTTGATGAAAAAAGTAAATGAAGAGAAAAAAAGGGATCTTGTGGAGGAGGCTCTTATAAATGAACTGTCAAATGAAATAAAGTTAAAGGGAAATCTCCTGCTGTAAATGCATAGGTCTGGCACTTCTAATAAAAATCAGAACCCTAGAGGAATTAATTACATCAACATTACAGAAAGAATTCATGGAATTGCAAAATGTAGTGGCACAGACCAGCACGAACTGCTGTTGCAAGTGGGCGAACCTGCAGGAGAGTCTTAGCAATTTCTGTGCTGATATGCAGGACATTGTAGTCACATAATAGCCGCTCAGACACACCGATGAATAATAACATTCTGGGGTAATGACAAATGATATTACACATACTTTGCAACTGAAGTCATGTAACTTTGTTTCTTAGTTTATATATTTGCATGTGTATACTCACTCCTGCGTGCATGTAAATGTTAAAAATATTCTAAGAGGCAATGATTTCCAAATAGAAAACACTAAAATGAATTTTAATTACATTTTAATTACATTTGGAAAATAAGTTAAATGATTTCTGGACAATTGGTAATACTGGTAGCAAGGGCACTCAATTATTCGCAGGCAATAGCAGGCACCCCAGGGTTTCTCCAAGAAAGATCTTTAGTCTGAGCAAAGAATAGAGAAAAACTCTGGTACATCATAGCACAATAGGATTATGGGCAATCTGGAAGAAATCCTTGATAGCTATTTGTACTACAGGGTTCTCTATCTAAAGGGTCAGCATACTATAATGGTGTGAGCCAGGATTTGGATCCCTGCTCAGCTGTCACCCCCCCCCCCCCCTCCACAAGTGTTTTGTATAGGTTCACCTTAGGGTCGCCATAAGTTGGAAATGACTTGAAGGCACAGAGTAACAACAAACTCTCTTTCTGACATCTCTAATTAAATTAGTCTTTTTGGACGATAATTTGGCCACCCTTATGATCTGACTGGTTGAGGCCTGTGAGTATCTATTCTCTCAGTAATCTGGACATCACATATAGACATGTATCAAAGTGACTAAAATGCATTTATGACTGGGAGAATTATTCTGCTAACGTTTGCTACGCATAAGAAGTTCTATTCCCAGCCAATTTTTAGAGGGCAACCTAGCAGCTTGCAACTAATTTCTTTATAAAGAATATTTGCCGGTTTCTTAAAAGCAAATATGTATACCATATTACAATTAAGAGTATGTTGTTTTTAAATGTTTTACTACTACTGCATTTGAGTCTGCAGAGTTCAGAGCTTGTTCACACATGGCCGAGCCTCCTTGAAAGTTCAGGCTCTCAACCCCCCCCACCCCCTTTCTTTTTGTCAGGTTACTTTATGTAACACCATTAATCACCTATGCCTAGAGCTGTTTCAGTTAATTAACTGTGTAATGCTGTCTTCATTAAAGAGTAAAAAATTATCTGCCCCCATAGCAATAAGTTGTTATTATGGGTCTATAAATAATTGAATTGCATATAATAATATTTTTCTTCATTATAAAAATCAGTTTAGAGTTCAGTAAAATGTAACACCAGCTACAAATGTACAATAAGTGAGATTGTTCAACCTTAATTTTCCTGCAATTTTTACAGAAACAAACAGCAAAGCTAGTATAAGCAACATTTGGCAGAATGAACCCAAGACTAGTGAAAACACATTTGCATATCTTGCACAATGACTTCTGGAAGCAGAATGTGACATGCTTGATAACAACAACAACAACAACAAATGTTCAAACTGACTGGATAATCTAAATTATATGAATCATAATATTGGGCACACTCATCTGTCTAATGTTTTGAGGATGATTTTGTAATATTTTATGGACATATTATATTTTCCTCTGACATTTTCTTCTAATATTTTCCTCTAAGATTTTCTTTCTTCAGTTTAGCCTTGAATATTAGGCATATGAGTTAGTAAAATAATACATTATTCTGGACTGGTTTGCATTTTTTCTGATTTTGAAAAAATATTGTTTTTCTGTAAAACAAATTGTTTGCACTGGGTCACTTAATTTTAGTTCTAATTTTAAATATTTTCATAACAGTGACAATTTATACCAAATGACCTCACAGCTTGAATGCATGACTTGGAATCAAATGAACTTGGGATCCACACTTAAAGGGTAAGGTGCTATTTTTTGTTCAGTTTCCTCCCAAATGTTTACACTGTTGCATTATGAAGTGATCACAAATAAAATCTAGAAAATGTTGTAAAAAATTAAGCATATTAGCATGCGGATATTTGTCACTGAACATATCAGACATTTTTAAGTCTGAGAGAACACTATTGCTAAATAAAATGCTAAATAAAATTTTGTTTATAATTTTAGGTATGTGGTTAAAGTACATAAGAAAGCATTACTTCTGTTTTTCTTCTGTCCAAAAAAGTTCATTCTAGGTGTGGATTGTATTTGTTTTACAATGCCTGAACAAGCATTCTGGTGCCATAAGTATTTCTAATAATTGAGCATTTACACATAGTGGTTTTATAGTAGCACCCTAGAGTGCTTTTGTGAGCAGCCCTAAGTCCCTTCGGGGAGATGGTGGTGGGGTATAAATAAAATTTATTATTTGTTATTTTATTATTTATACTATAGATTTCAAATACCCATTGAGTTATTGTGTAGCCTTATGCCATTTCACACCTAAAACCCCATTGGGTTCAGTGGAACTTATCTTAAGCCAACTAAGACCGCTACTTGAAATGCTCAAATATTTTACTGATGACAAATCATCTTTCTTCAATTGTAAGATGCCATCAATTGCAAGATGCACCATCATTTCAGTACTAATACCAAAAATACATATGATACAGCGTGATTCTAAGACACACCCCATTTTTAGAGATGTTTATAGGAAAAAGTAAATGTTGAAATTGAAGAAATACAGTAGTTTAACTGAAATGAATGGGATACTGCTGAAACAGGCTAGGGATGTTGCTAATAATACAGAAATAAAGTGGTCTGCTTATTTGGGGGTTTGGGATAGTGGTGGCAGCTTCCACAGAATTATCCTTCTCAGCTCTTGTACTAAACTCTGCCTTTGGACCTGCTCCAAATCATTGTGCCATGAACCCATCTCACCCTTAAACTACCAGATTAAGCCCCAGAACCACAGGCAACGATGCTTCTTCATCAGACTTCAATATTTATCTCAACTTTTTTTAAATGAACAGATATTAGTATTCATTTAGTATAGTATTAATACTAGCCGCCACAGTACCACTACTACTACCAGCAATCATAATTTGGATTCAGACTTAGTCTTGTGTACAGCAAATGCATTAAAACCTATATAAATTAGGTAAATCATGACTAACATCCCATTTATTTCAATGCTTCTAATATAAGTTTGACTTCAACCTGGATCCCACATAATATATGAACTATTTATTGTGCAATACTTGGTAATAATAACAATAACAATAATAAATATTATTTCTACCATTACTAAAATGTGCTACCACCAGAAATTAAAATTAAGTACTGCACAGCAGTTTATAATAAAAAGGCCAACAACATGGTTACTTACTTTTTTACACTTAATTCCCAATACAAAGTAATTCATCTGATATTTCTGTCCTTCAGTATATTTGATATCTATTTATCTGTTTCCCAAACCCAGACAACTCTGCTGGTCCTTCCAAAGTGGCTCCTTATGTGGTGGCCTCCATAGATGGAAGCCTTCATTATATAGCAAAGTCACTCATCTGATATTTTCTCTCCCTCAGCATATTTGATATCTGTTTCCCAAACCCAGACAGAGAATCTGCTGGCCCTTCCAAAGTGGCTCCTTATATGATGGCCTCCATAGATGGAAGCCTTTATTATATAGCAAACTTTGTCTCCAGTTGAACCATGCTGCTCAAAATATGATGCAAGACCAAACAGTTGAATAAAATGCAAAATTAGCAGGACTGCTCAGATAACAACACATGAAGATAATTTACTAAAGCGAAGAAAGACAGTTGTAGTTGGTGGGTCCCATATCAGTGGGGTAATGACTTCTCTTCAGTTTTTAATCCAAACTTAAATGAGCTATGACCTATTCAAGAGACTGAACTTATTTTGGGGATTGATTTTTAATGATCTAAAACTTGGAACACATCCATCATACCACTAAGATGGAAGCCACCAAGAGCTACTGGGGAATGGCAGATTTGTGAAGGAAAGAATCAGAAAGGAAGGCTAAGAAGCGTATTTATGGAATTAAGAAGGAAACAACATTTTTTCAATCACTCTAACTCTCAAATTCAGAGATGATTTAATAACAGAATACTAAACTATTTGTATTTCAATGCTCTGGCTAATTTCAGAGGCACAGTGTAAGAGGAAGGAAGTGATTATTTGCTGCCACCACCCAACCAAAGCAAAACCAAAGCAACACATTTGTACGTTATAGTGTTGGGAAGTATGCAAATTAACATTTTCCCCTGAAAACAGATTATCATAATTTCTGGTGCATTCTGACCCTAAGGAGGAAGGAGGAAGAAGTAGGTAGCGTTCCAATAAAGACTCTCCCTCCCGTCTTCCCTGCAATCTGCTTTCGCCACCATTTCATGAACTTCCCTTCCATTCTTTAAAGACTGCATTCATGTGCATATTTAAAGGGATTTTAAAAATGCATATAACAGAACGACTCTCTGGAATATGGCAAGGCACCCTAGTCTTGAGTTATTTTTTTAATATATATATCAGCTGTAGCTCACAATGACGAAGAGAGGAAAATCAAAACTTCCACAGTGGTTGTAGCTAATGTGGCTCCTATTAAGCTATATGCCACGTTTTCACTTTCCTTCATCCATTTACACAAATTTTGTTTTGTGTATTCTGTTTTTTCCTCTTTTGTTAGCCTCCAACCTTTGCATTTCCACCATCCCTCCCATTTTCCTGAGCTTCCTCCCTGAAGAAAGTTGTCTTCTCCCACCTGTGGGGAGTTGTGTCTGGTCTGATCACAGCTTGTTCCAAAATCTTTTCCTGTTTCCCTGGATGCAGGAAGTCCTTCTTGAAGAAGGAGCAAGCTATTAAAGATATTAGATGAAGCTGCAGACAGGATATGGGGGCTGTCATGGACACAGTTCTACGTCTTTCCTGGAGCTTGGACCAAGTGGAAAGATGAAGGTCATTGCAAATATGGTTGTCAGAAAAGCACTGACAACCCTATTTAGATAGATCAAATCTTAGAACAATGAGAGCAATAGATGATCATTTATGAGCTATCTCTCTATCTCATTCATTGATATCTATATATATTTATATTAACAAGGAGCCCCCGGTGGTGCAGTGGATTAAACCACTAAGCTGCTGAACTTTCTGACCAAAAGGTTGGTGGTTTGAATCCGGGGAATGGGGTGAGCTCCTGCTGTTAGCCCCAGCTTCTGCCAACTTAGCAGTTCGAAAACATGCAAATGTGAGTAGATCAAGATGTACCGCTCCGGCGGGAAGGAATCATGCCAGCCATATGACCTTGGAGGTGTCTATGGACAGCTCCAGCTCTTCGGCTTGGAAATGGAGATGAGCATCAACCCCCAGAGTCGGACAAGACTAGACTTAATGTCAGGGGAACTTTTACCTTTACTATAAACAAGAGTGAGCATCTAGCTTATTCATCTGAGATTGAGTGACTAGATAAAGATATAAAACCAATTCATTTTAAATATACTTTTTGTTGCTGCTATGCTATTTATGTTGCAGTTTTTCTTAGAATGATAGCATTACAGTGTTTAGATGCAAAGATGTTATTTTGTTATTTTACTATAATGTCATAACTGTTTTAAAAAGTGAAAAGAACAAAATGAGAGAAAAGGATGAAAAAAGATTTGTCTTTGATAATCTTGTTCCATCTTGAAACTATTCAGTATGAAAACACTAAGCCTAATTTACAATATATGTTATTGGGGGAATGGCCAAACAAATCCAGCATGAACCACAGCAGCAGAAGCACTTTTTGGATGTATATTTTCATAAGTTAAAAAAACCAACAACAACTGGAGAGTGGGAAAAAAGGTGCCGCTGTTGCAGGTCATGGATACCAAATAGTCCAGGATCACAAAATCATTGTTTGGAAACTGTAAAAGTCATGTGAACTTCAGCTAAAATACTGAAAACTGAAGAAATTTTTCACCTTTTTTTCACCCTCTCCCTTCCTCTTGTTCTGTTCCTTCACGTTGTTTCTGAATTATGGCAATCCTAACATGAACCTATCATGAAATTATTTTGGCAAGATTTGTTCAGAGTGGGTTTGCCTTCTCCTGACATTGAAAGAGTGATTCACCTAAGATCACCCAGGGGTTTTATACGATTAAGTGGGGATTTAAACTCGGATTTTCAATGCTCAAACTAGTATACCACACTGGTTCTCTTGCACTGAAAGTTAAACCCCTTCTATTTTGAGCCACATTAAATTCACATTGGACATTGCTTTTTATTGAGTTCTGCTCATCACGAAGCTTTGGTACAACTTGAACCTGCCTTGTGAGATTTCCATCCTTGAAAGACAGTGGGAAATTTTAAACATTGTCTAGCTGTTTTGAACTTCATTTCCCCCTACCTAGTCCCAAAGGATTAAAAAAAGGTAAAGGTTTTCCCCTGATATTAAGTCTAGTCGTGTCCAATTCCGGGGGTTGGTGCTTATCTCCATTTCTCAGCCGAAGAGCCGGCGTTGTCTGGAGACACCTTCTAGGTCATATAGCCGGCATGACTGCATGGAGCGCTGTTATCTTCCTGCCGGAGCGGCACCTGTTGATCTACAGTGTTCCCTCACTACTTCGCATTTCACTTTTTGCGGATTCGCTGTTTTGCGGTTTTTCAATAAACTCTAAAAGACTATTATAAATCATAAAAAATAGAATTTACAGCCTAAGGAAGGGAGGAAGGAGAAGCCAAAGGGAGAGAAAAGGAGCCCAAGTGGGAACGGGAGGAGAAGGAGGTGATTTATCAACACACGATTGGTTGATAAAAACTTAAAATAGTGTATAACTATTAAAATAATGTATAAATATTAAAATAAATATAGCATCCCTACTTCACAGTTTTTCACTTATTGCAAGTGGTCCTGGAACCTAATCCCAGCGATAAGTGAGGGAACACTGTACTCACATTTGCATGTTTTCAAACTGCTAGGTTGGCAGAAACCCAAAGGATAAGGATAGTCCAAATACCAGAAGAGCATATTCTCTGTTGCATGGTTTATAGTGCTTCATCAGATTGAGAAAGGTAAAACATAACCTTGTTTGAATAAACATTACCAAAATACCTTATGACTGGATCACCATAAGTCAAAATTTTGCCTGGCTTTATGAGGGTGGTGGGAGTTACAAAACTGGAATGGCCTGTGGGAAGGTTATTGTGTAACATTTATAATATGATTGCCTTTACATCCTATTCAAAAATGGCAACTAAAGTGTCACACTAAAGCCATTGTGTCTGGGTAAAGCATATGCTAAAAAGTCAACAGGAAAGTGGTAACAAACAGAGGTCAGTCTGAAAAGGAATTCAGGAGTTCCTTAAAACCACAGCATAGCAATTAAAAAAGTTTTTTTTAAAAATGAAAAAGTTCTCCCACTTCCACAACAATTGTTTCCATAACATGATTTTTATTTCATTTCAGTCCAAACACTCCTTATTGGCTTTTCTGAGGCCATTTCTGACTTTATCTTTCATTGTCTGCCACTTCCTCTTTAGAGTCTCAACTCAGAATACATTGCTCATTGCAATATTAGACATTGTTGGTCTCTCCTGGTAAAAAAATCTCCCAAAAAATGAAGAAACACATTCAAGAAATCAAAGCAAGGAAGAGATTATTCTTTAGGGATCAGGATGAAGTGGGAGGGGAAACCTCCTGGATTAAATAGACATATGAAAAGTGGAAAGAACAATATAAATAATCTTCTAGGCACTGTAAGTTCTGACCATTAGGCTTGCAAGGAAAAAGCAAACATAAGAGGAAGACACTCAATTTGTAGTACACAGCTCATTTAATTTGGGGCTGGGGTTAAGTCAAAGACTAGAATCTGTGGAACATCTTAGCTAGACATAGTCTCATCCCTGATAATATGAGCCAAAATAGTTATCTCTCTTCTCTGGCTGAGAGAGTTACAATACACAGTGTCTTCAGTTTCAGTTGCTATGGATATAAGTGACTCTTCCTAAGATTTACATTTCTAAAATATGTGAAGAGTTCATAAAGGATTCCCATGAGTTTAGTGTTTCAGATATTTTCTACTTCTTGAAGTATTTAATGAACATTTTCATCTTGCTTTATATTACATTGAAAAGTGTAGTTCCCTTACTTTAAACTGTGAAAGAAAATCAGTTTGTTAGCACTGAAATATTAAGAGAGCATTGTACAGTATTTTTTTTTCTAAAAGAGTACTACACGGTTAATTTAAGAAATATATTATTACAGTTCACTAGTCATGAATTGCCTCATTAAAACATTTATTTTAAATTTAGAAAAACACTATTTTATTAAGAATGACCAGTAATGTGGAAGGTTGGTACGAAACATTTGGAATTTGCTAGGAAGTTTAAAAAGCATATAAAATCAATAAAAATTAAAATCTACCAAATAAATACTTTAAATCCATAATTTAAAGCTGATCTAGATAGGCCTGGTTTTTACCACTGATTTAAATACAGACAGTATCTTGAACCGTAAGTCATTCCACAATCTGGGATCATCTGTAGGAAATGTCTTCTGTGTATCAGTCAATCTAGATCTGGCTGACTGAAGTAGATGTCTCCCAGAAGACCTGAGTGTATCCTATAGAAGGGTTGCTGTAAACTGGAGTCAACACCAAGGCTCGTAACAGCAAACGTATGCTCCATAGGTGGCTGATATAGTTTTGTGTGTGTTCTGCCATCCTTCTTAACAATCCTTTACTGCACATTGTGGCAGAACACTGGAGCCCAGCAGGTATCAGGTACCTGCCATAATTACATTTTCTAAGAACTGACTGATCACTAGGTGAATATTCAGGATTATCTATAAGCCTAAAAGAAAAGACCACTGCAATGGACAGTAGCATAGATCTTTAGAAACATAAGCCAAACTTTGTACATACAATGGTCTTTCTAATTTCTTCCACCTTCTTCCCATTGTGTCACCCTTCACCTAAAAGCATCTCTTGAGAGTCCGAGATGGCATGGCTTGGAGAAGGGATGAAAAGGGAGAAACACCAGAAAGTAGAAATGGAAACAACATATGAAGGGATTTGAACAATCTGCTTGAGAACATATTTGAGTCAATCTCAGTAAAGAGTTAGGCCCATTTAAGAGTACTGAAAACAACTGGCTTAAGTAAACATCATATTGTTTTGGTGGGCTGACGATTGACTTTGACCGATGGGACTGTTTCAACAATTATCTATATATATAAAAGAGTGATGGCATCACAGCAATTCACAAAACAACAAAAGTACAGGCCCCCAACCTCAAAATTTGACAACACAACCCATCATCCATGCCTCAAGGTTGATACAACAAAAAGAAAAGAAAAATAAAGTCCTAATTAGAGGGAGAGCAATAATTTTTTTTATCCAATTGCTGCCAGTTTAGAGGGCTAATCTCTGCCCACTTGGTTGCCTAGCAACCAAGGGACAGCCAGGTTTCAGTTAGGGGACAGGCCGATTTAGGCCTCACTTAGACTTCTTCCACAGATTATCTAATTTGCACTGGATTATATGGCAGTGTAGACTCAAGGCCCTTCCACACAGCTATATAACCCATTTATAATCTTATATTATCTGCTTTGCACTGGATTATCTTGACTCCACACTGCCATATAATCCACTTCAGTGTGCATTTTATACAACTGTGAAGAAGGGGCCTCATATAATCCAGTTCTAAGCAGATAATTTAAGATTATCAATATACAGTAGACTCTCACTTATCCAACATAAACAGGCCGGCAGGATAAGTGAATATGTTGGATAATAAGAAGGGATTCAGGAAAAGCCAATTAAACATCAAATTAGGTAATCGTTATACAAATTAAGCACCAAAACATCATATTATACAACAAATTTGACAGAAAAAGTAGTTCCATGCGCAGTAATGCTATGTAGTATTTACAGTAGAGTCTCACTTATCCAACACTCGCTTATCCAACGTTCTGGATTATCCAACGCATTTTTGTAGTCAATGCTTTCAATATATCATGATATTTTGGTGCTAAATTCATAAATCCAGTAATTTCTACATAGAATTACTGCGTATTGAACTACTTTTTCTTCCAAATTTGTTGTCTAACATGATGTTTTGGTCCTTAATTTGTGAAATCATAACTTAATTTGATGTTTAATAGGCTTATCCTTAATCCCTCCTTATTATCCAACATATTCGCTTATCCAACATTCTGCCGGCCCGTTTATGTTGGATAAGTGAGACTCTACTGTACTGTATTTACAAATTTACCACTAAAATATCACAAGGAATTTAAAACACTGACTACAAAAACATTGATTATGAAAAGGCAGACTGCGTTGGATAATCCAGAACATTGTATAAGCGAATGTTGGATAAATGAGATTCTTCTTTAATATGAAATAATTACTGGGATAGAATAATGCAGAACAATATAATCTCTAAAACCAGGACAGTAAATAAACAGGGGAATTCCACACAGGAAACAATCAGGGCCAGCTAACACCTCCCAACAAAGTATTCCCATCATCAAAGTCTGGCAAATCCTCTGTTTTCTCAGGGCCACAGACAGTAGAAGCACATAAAATATCGCAAACAACACCACTCTGAAAACAAGGGAATTCCGGACAGGAAACAATCAGGGCCAGCTAACACCTCCCAACAAAAAATTCACTCAGGGAGGAAACAGCCAGGCTTTAAAGCTGCAAGGCCATTACATCCTAATCATTTTTCCTAATTGCAGCATTCATACTTGCCTCCAACAAACAAAAAAAACCAATCAGAAATATTGTATATTCACAACCTTTAAGAAATAATATCCCCTGATGGCGCAGCGTGTTAAAGCGCTGAGCTGCTGAACTTCTGGACCGAAAGGCCGCAGGTTTGAATTGGGGGAGTGGAGAGAGCCCCCACTGTTAGCTCCAGCTTCTACCAACCCAGAAGTTCGAAAACATGCAAATGTGAGTGCATCAATAGGTACTGCTCCGGCGGGAAGGTAACGCCACTCCATGTAGTCATCCCACATGACTTTGGAGGAGTCTACGGACAACGCCGGCTCTTCGGCGTAGAAATGGAGATGAGCACCAACCTCCAGAGTAATACACGACTGGACTTAATGTCAGGGGAAAACCTTTACCCTTGACCTTAACTACCACCAATTCCTCAAGACTTTATTTCTCATACCATCAGACTTCGCCACAGCAACGCGTGGCCGGGCACAGCTAGTTTTTAATAAAAAGAAAACAATCTTCATAGAATCATTATTTCCAGAGATAACAGTACAGTATATTTTTCAGTGTTGTTATAGCAACTTTAAAAATGAACCACTCATATTACATTTTTCATTTTTTGGGTATAAAAGTGGTGTATTTCCTGTATCTCAAATTTTTAGTTGCCTTTTTATGTTAAAACTTCAGTTTCTTGCTTCAAGTGGTATAAAAGTACTATGGTGTCTTTCCAGTCTATTCTCCTTTATTTCTGACTTCAATATTGATGATGATCGATCACTGAATATTTAATATTTAATGTTGATTTGTGCTAATTGCTTAAGAAACTCCTAGAAAAAGTTTATACCACCTTAACTAATTTGAGACTATAATTTTATGTGTGTGAGTTGTGGAACTGCCTGTGGCCCATGGGCCACATTTATCCTATGCCTGATTAAAAGTTGTGACTCTAGTTAAGCTTCCTAAACCTGATGTCCTCCACATATTTTTGGATAAACATTGAACAGGCATTGAACAAGGTTTATGGAAGTTGTAGTCCAAAATGTCTTGGATAGCATCAGGTTGGGGTTATTGGTGTGGTGTAGTGGTTTGAGCACTGGACTCTGACTCTGGAGAAGAGCTAGGGCTTTTATCCCCAGTCAGTCAGGCAAACCAATATGTGACTTTGGCATGTGACACACTCTAAGGACATCATCAGATGGATATAGGGCTCTGTTTCCATGCACTGCAGAATTTGAGCCCCACGGAGGCCATCACATGACATAAGAGCACTTCCCGTGGGACTCCTTGGGACTCTGTTTCCGCAGTGCATGGAAATAGAGTCATATATCTGTTTTCAGAAGCAGGGTGTTACCTGACTCCAAACAGCCTAAAGATGGAAGAAAACGGGGGATGGCTGGCTATCCATCAAGATGGGGAAATATGTGAGGGAACGGCGTAAGATGGTTCCTTCCATTTTCCTTGATTTCCCCCGCTTCCTTTGATGAAGTCCTTAACCTCAGGAAACCCCATTATAGGGTCACTTTGCACTCACCATAAGTCAAAAATGACTTGAAGGTACAAATGACAACAACAACAACAACAACTATTTTCACCCTAGTCATAGAAGTAGTTACTGGAGCGTGCAAGTACAAAAGAGATGCTACATTCATGTTCTGCCTTAATGAGCTTCCCATAGGCAACTGGTTGGCCGCTATGTGAATGGAATGATTGACTAGATATACCTGTGCTCTGTTCCAGCAGGTCTCCTCTTATGAAAGACAAGAACCTTATCAGACACATAAATAGGGGTATAGCATCTAGATCCAGGGAAGTCATGCTCCCCCTCTATTCTGCCTTGGTCAGACCACACCTGGAATACTGTGTCCAATTTTGGGCACCGCAGTTGAAGGGAGATGTTGACAAGCTGGAAAGCGTCCAGAGGAGGGCGACTAAAATGATTAAGGGTCTGGAGAACAAGCCCTATGAGGAGCGGCTTAAAGAACTGGGCATATTTAGCCTGCAGAAGAGAAGGGTGAGAGGAGACATGATAGCCATGTACAAATACGTGAAGGGAAGTCATAGGGAGGAGGGAGCAAGCTTGTTTTCTGCTGCCCTGCAGACTAGGACACGGAACAATGGCTTCAAACTACAGGAAAGGAGATTCCACCTGAACATCAGGAAGAACTTCCTCACTGTGAAGGCTGTTCGGCAGTGGAACTCTCTCCCCCGGACTGTGGTGGAGGCTCCTTCTTTGGAGGCTTTTAAGCAGAGGCTGGATGGCCATCTGTCGGGGGTAATTTGAATGCGATTTCCTGCTTCTTAGTGGGGGGTTGGACTAGATGGCCCATGAGGTCTCTTCCAACTCTATTATTCTATGATTCTATGACTCTCTGCGTCTTCTCTCTGTTTTCAGGCATTGGCGAAATAGAGTCAAATGGGGGTCATTCCACAATGCACAGCTACTTCTAGTGGCTGTCCATGGGAATCTGTCTTGCCAGCACCTGATAACGGAGAGAAAACTGGACTCCTAATTGGAGAACATGGGGGAGGGGGAAACAACGGGGTGGGAGACTATTCCAGAAGATGGTGGAAGATGGTAGGGACTGAAGGAGAACGGTTCACTCAGCTTTCCTCCATTCCCCCCTACTGAGGTAACCAGCCCATCTGATGAGGTCCTTACTGTAGTCATACTTATCTGAAGGCACAATCTTGTAAAATTAATTGCACTAACCCTCAGAATGTATGTTTAGGACCAAGATGGTAGAGGACAACTAGTTGCTAAATATATGCACAATCTAACTTCATGCCACAAATAGTATTATCTAAGGGAATTTAGCCCTCCACATTTGGAGGTTCAACTTTTATGGATTTGATCTTTCACAGACCATAGAGTCACACCAGAAGAAATAGAGGTTTCTTTAGTAAATAAAAAAGTGTTTTTTTTAATTTGCAGTAGTCCTGTGTCCCTAACTCCAGTGAATGTGGAGGACTGATTGTAAAGGATTATATTGCTGTCCAATGCACAGCTATCTTGAGTGAGTTCTGCTGAAAATCTATAGGACTTCTAATAAAGAAACACACTGAAATCAATGACTGATGGAAGTGAGGATGATGGCTCATGTCTAAGCAGAGAATTTTCAAGAGCAAGATTAAAATGAGACTTCAGTTTTAATTCCGATAAGTGTTCCCCACATCCATTCAAAATCTGGAAGCCAAAAAGTGTCCCCCACATCCATTCAAAATCTGGAAGGCAAATACTTATGTACAGAAAAAGTTAAGTGCTACGGAATATACTTTTAATAAACCCCAAGATTCCTAGCCTTAAATTTAAAAGCCCTAAATATTTCAGAGGAGAAAATCTTGTTGCTCTGAAAGTAAAAGAGACCAGAGGTTTTGTTAGGGTAACGGTTTCACTGTTTGTTGACTTTACAGAAGGTTAAGCTTTGGTGCATCTTCTAAATTGATGTGTGGGTTAAATAGGTTAGGACACTGATTTGTAATCCTATCCTGTGGCTGCACCACGGCTGTTCTTGTAAATGTCATCACTTTCTCAGCCCTATCTGGTTATATCTGAGTCATGAGGTGCTGACAAAAATCCACTGCACTTAATGTGAAATCTGAAGCATTTTGGTCATTCCAAAGATATTAGCAATAGCCAACTTGGCATTTAGCTGATAAATAACTTTCGTATAGGCAAAGCATAAACTTTTGTTCCTCTGTGTTTTTCCCCATCCTTATTATTCACTAATCACATTTTACTGCAAAACAGGCAAATCTTGTTTTCTCCACTTTGAACCCATGTTTTAAACAGAATTGGAGTGTCTTCTTCCATTGTTTCACTTGATGTTTGGATGTATCTGTTTTGGCATTTATTGAAAAAGCCCTGCAAATACACTTTTCTTGCAGAGATTTAAGGACCAAGTATAAAGTCTTCTCTCTCTTCTTTGCACAGTCACGCAACAGGATATGAAAGTGATAACCATGCAGGTCCCTTGTTATATAGCTGTGGAGCCCAATACAGAATACACACCCATGGAGTTTTTAGAGGAATACAAGTGAGTATATGCATGTGTTTTAGGAGGAAATGTATGATTTTAGCTGATTATGGGGCCAACATTAATAATAACTGTTGCTCTTAAGTTCCATTTTGTCAGTAATAAATTCCAATACAAACATATTTATTGTGTGGAAAATCTATAGAAATGCATTGTTTCACAAAGTAAAGAAAAGGAAGGGTAAGATTTCCTTTTCATTAGAATAGATTTGAAAGTACATTGCTAACCAATCAGTAGCCACCCCTAATTTTAAGAGTCAAATGCCAACTGGGCCCTCTTCTACATTGCCATATAATCCAAATTATCAAGGCAGATAATCCACATTTTCTGCTTTGAACTGGATTATCTTAGTCTACACTGCCATAGAATCCAGTTCAAAGCAGACAATCTGGATTTTATATGGCAGTGTAGAAGATGCTGAAATAACATGGTCTTTGCTATCTACTGTAAAGTCAAATGGGAGCTGACTGACTTTCCTTGGAGGGAGTTCTATAGTTGAGAGGCTACTACAAAGAAGGCCCTGTCACATTACACACCATACTCACCTCATGGGTTGCTGGGACATACAACAGAACCTGGGCTGAAGGTCTTAGATGTATGGCAAGCTGATAAGAGAGTCTGCCATATGTCCCTGTCCCCAAGCTTCTTATTTATTTATTTACCCTACTTACACCCCGCCTTTCTCTACCCCGAAGGGGACTCAAAGTAGCTTACATATGGCAATTATTCAAGGATATTATGGGTCAAGACCAGCACTTTAAACTGAGTTCAGTACAATGTGCTTGATGAAATAAATAAAATGATCCAGATGTGACATAGTGTGTTTTTGTGGGAGGGCATTTAAAGTAGCTGAACAGTTCTTGCGTACATTACACTTCTTCGCATTATTCATTTGCCCAAATAATATATTGAATCTCCCCCACTTTATTTATGCCATTATAGGATGTGCGGCGAGTGCCTGGAGTAGCTCCTACAATTGTCAGATCAACCAGTGAGGCAAATGAGAAACGGCCTTTCATGTGTGTATACCCTGGCTGTAACAAACGATATTTTAAGCTGTCTCATCTGCAAATGCATGGTAGAAAGCACACCGGTAAGTTTTTTTTTATTGATTCCAAATATTTTTCATAACTAGTCCTGGGTCTCGGTGCCTTTGTCCTCTCTCTGGTAAAATAACTCTTTCATAGACTCCTTAAAGAGAGGCATTCTTTGTACTTTTGATGATTCATCACAGATGAGTATAATTCTCTACCGTTGTTAGTTGTGCCTTCAAGTTGTTTCTGACTTATGGTAAATCTAAGGCAATCCTACCATGAAGTTTTAATGGCAAGATTTAGTCAGAGGAAGTTTGCCTTTCTCTGAGACTGACAAAATGTGATTTGTCCAAGGTCACCCATTGGGTGCTGACTCCTATGTAGCAACTTGCCACACAACAATTGATGAATTGATCTAATCTGGTTGAGAGTAATCAGTAGGATCCCAGAGTAAATGTGTAGTAGTTTTCTAGATGCCACAACACTGCTAATCTTCTATGACTGAAGTGCTTATTCTAAATAAGTGAATCCAATTTAATTTTTCTCCTGCCCCATGAATGGTGCTTGAAATGGAGCATACTGAAGTAGAAATTCATATTTTTGGAGGTATGAGAGTGAGACGGCTATTTGCTTATCAAAAGAGAAAAGAAAAAGGGATTGTAAGATTGCCCTTTGTCATCACTTAGACATTTAGAGGCAGCTGACTCGTTATATTTTTTGCAGACTCTTGTTTTAGATAGTGTTACTATCTGTAGAACACTGTTACACAAAACTGCAATTTATATCAGTGTTTATCAATGATTCAACACAGTTTTTGCTGACATGTTGTGCCCCCTGTGTCTGTTTACTGTGTGCCTTCCTAGTATTAACAATGCCATTAATGAAATTGATATAGTCATAAAGATACTGCTGTCTTGGAGCATCATGTAGTTTCTAAATATAATGAAAAAGACTATTAACAAACGGGCTATCGTGGTGATAAGATTTTCTGGAGTTTCCATCTGGCATCAGTATAATCTAAAAACAATGAATCATGCATTTGAAGATTTTCTGGAACTTGATGTACGGTTTGGGTAATTGTTTTTATCACCAAAAAGTGATGCAGTTTTCCAGAGAAATTTTTTTTCTTAGCAAAACTGTCAATATGGAGTGAATAGAATTGCTCATTATCATAATCATACTGAAGAACATTTCTTATATATGAGTTTCTGGGTTTGAAAATTAAAATCATATTAAGTAAAAAGGTTTATATCAATTACTATAATTGAGAAGCCATAACACTTCATAAAGTGAAGAGAAAAGAAAGGAAGGAGCATGAGTCATGTAACTTAAACAATCTTAATTCTTCAGGCTTTTGTCATGTTCCACTGCCACAAACTTGCTAAGGTAAGACTGCTAATTCCATGTTACATGGGCCCCACTTGATTTTGAATGGAATTTCCTTCCTGAACAGATTCAGTGGGGTAGGTCTCTATGGACACTCTCCATTTTGTGTTGGACACAAAATCCACATGATGTCCAACCAGCATAGCTTATGGTTACGCTGGCTGGGGATGATAGGAGTCATAGACTTCATCACATTGATGAGGTCCCCTACATTGATTCATCAGTTTCTGTGGCAAATTGGCACAATAGCGGCGCAATCCCTGCACCCCACCTCACCGGCAGCAACGCTTTCCCAGCACATGTGGGGAAGTTTTACCTCGCAGCTTCCCCCTGCGTTAGGCCCTTTGTTCTTAATGGAACAAGGGGAGGCTCCAGTGTTGTCAGCAAAGTGTCATCAGACACTGCCGCCCCATTTGAGCCCCGGGACCCTGCCAGAAGTGAGGCTATGTCATCTGATGGATGGTGAAGGGCTCTGTGGCTCAACTGAGGCAGAAATGTCCTATGAAGCTGAAAACGAATTGTGTGATGAAGTCCATAGTCTGATATACAGGGAGGATGCCAAGGTAGGGAGGGCAGCTATACTGTGATTCTCCCCTTAGGAAAAGGTCTCTTTCAGAGAGTATATAATATTAGGTTAATTCCCACACATGGTTTTCTTGATCGATTCAAGAATTATTTGGAGGAAGTTTGCCATTGCGTGTGTGTGTGTGTGTGTGTGTGTGTGTGTGAAATAGAGACTTGCTGAAACTCACCTAGTGAGTTTCTGAAGTTAAGTGAATTCAACACAAAAGAAGTGAGTTCAACACTAAAGGCAGTACACTACACTGGCTGACGACTAGTGTCAATATATTTCTTGATATTTTATTGAAAGCAAGAAGTGAGCTGTAACATGGTGTCTTCAGATGCAGTTGGATGGCAATTCCAATAATCCTGTGGAGAGAGGAAAATTAACTTTATTTTGTAAAGTTTTAAAAGTTACAATAAAAGTAAAAAAGTGAATCAAGAAAAATATATAGTAGAAACACAAAAATTCCAAAAAAAAGAAAAGAAAAGAAAAAGAAAGAAGAAAAGAAAAAGTAGATAATGTCTGATCTATCCTGACATGCAGAGTGGCAAGGATATCAATATATAGAGGCAGTTCTCCAAGAGAAAACTATCTTCTCCACTTTGGCTTTACTTTCATGCAAATTGCTGATTTTCTCCCAATCTTAAATTAATCAGACCCTTCAATGACATGAAAAACTGCAACACCTCAAGTATTTTTGATTGGTTCACCTCCATATAATTATACAGTATTTCTTTTTTAAAAAAATAATGCTTCTGAAATTTCCCTGTGTACATGCATTGCTTTACATGCATTGCTTTACAATGGGTTCCTAGTCATACTTGGGACAGAGGATTTGAGCTCACTTTGGATTTGATTCTGGGCAATGGAGAGATGAGTAGTGAATCTGACCTTTCAGAAGTTTGATACTTATTGAAAGAAAAAGAGGGAAAAGAGGATTACTGATATTCAGGAAGGGGATGCCCTTAAACTCCAATTACCAAGCAGTTGTCAGCCTGCAGCCACAACAGGTTTCTATGAAATCATTTTGGTTTGAAGATAAAATGAGTGGGAGACAGCTGCCCGGGAACATCTGGCTATTTCCTGTTAGTTTAAATGTATAGATAATCTGCATATATATAGTCTTCCAAATGGGATTTTCTGCATATCCATTCTTTCTTCCTGCATGGGCATTACTCTCACTTTCCTCAATGAGGGTATTTCCACAAGTAGAAATGTACTGCATTTTCAGTAATAATGGTTTGAAATCTTTTTCCCTTTTGGAAGTAACAATTACATTGCTTGGCACTGATGTTTGCATTTTTTGTGTGCATTATTAAAATATCTTAGTTGTAAAAACTTAGGGTATGTGAAAGGAACCTGAGTTATAGCAGTTGACTCACATAGTAGATTAATTTAAGACTCAATAAGGATGTTAAAACCTAATGTAATCTCTTTTCTCAGTGGTTGATGTTTCTAATCAGAAGTGCCTCAAGAGATGTGGGAAGATACTAACAATCTGAAGAATGTGAATGACACATTATGTTTGAACACATTTGTCTATAAACAAGTAACAAGTATGTGTTCCAAACTGAGAGAAATAAAATAAAATAAATAAATGGTAACAGCAGTTTGAGCAGATCTCAGCTATGCTTTGGCCTCAAAAACATATAGAAGTTCCAGAATGGCTAATAATAACAAAGAGCTGTTGTTTGCAATGTGAAAGAAAGAAGCCTATCTCACTGCTCCGTGTAAATAAATGTGCGTTCGCCCTGTTTTGCACTGCATTTTGGACACTATCATTTACTCGGTGCATTCTGTTCCATCAACATTCCCACTCTTTTGCTAAATCTGCCAAGGTTTAAGACTGTTTCCGAGTCACTTTTAAGAGCTTGTGGTCAGATTGGAAAGGAATCGTTTTTAAAAACATGTGACAAATATAGCTTTTTGCAGAAAAATAAATTAAATTGAATAGACACGGAAATAACTCTTTTGGAAGTTTAACAGCCAACATTCTTCTTTGGGTACAGGAAGTTATAAAGATTGTCAATGGAAATCCAACAGTGACATTTAGATTTTGATCTCATTGCCTACAATGTATATCAAAAAATCTGTTAATATTTGAGGTATCAGTTGCTGCTTGGAATAAGTTTTACAGGATCTTAAAGTATGTAGGTTGTGCCATATTAGCAAGATGTTCAATCTAGTATACAAAAAAGCAGAATAACAAGAAAAATTGATCGAGATGTTCTTCAGAACTTAGGAAATGCAGCAGAACACGGCACCCTTTTCTTCTTGGCAAAATGAGGGTCTGACATTGATTTGTTTTACAAATAATATTTTTGAGCTGTTGAATCCATGGATGCAGAACATGTGGATATGGAGGTCTGGTTGTATTTATTTTAATAATATGTATTGGCTTATTACTTAAAAGCAATTTTTGCACCCCCTCTTAACTTGACAAGAAAATATGTGAGATATTACTAATAACTCATAGCTATGACAATTCTGCCCCACAAGTTCGATGGCAAGTATAAATGGAAGAAAATTATAGTACCAGATTTAGAGGTATTTTTCTAGGCTTCTAAGCTTCCAGTAGATTATGGTGAATCCAGGCATTTACCACTATCTCAGGGAATGCCATATATATGAACAAAATCAATCTAATATCTTGGAATGAAACCACAGTCTGTAGAAGGGGTCTGAGTCTCAGCCTGAACTTCAAAGAAAACATTCAAAGTGCTCCAACTACATGTAGTTTGGAGTCAGAGTCCAGAACTTTGAGCTCTGTTCCTTTAAAATTTGATCCAAAACTTGGATCAGGTTTACCACCTTACAGACAGGGAAAATTCTAGCTGCCACTGATGATAACTCTGAAACAGAATATGATCAAGGAAGAAAAAGCAAATAGGAATGTCATACCTCATGACAATATGACAGAGAAAATTCTTCTAACAATCTTGTGTGCAGGAAGGCAATTGAGGGCATTTAGATATAAGCAGGTTAAAATGACTTGCTTTGAGAAATCAATCCATTTCTGTCCCAGCATGTAGCAAAGTCCCATTGCTTCACACAAATATGTATGCCTATCTTCCTACCTCTATTCTTTGTTTGTAAGTGGAGGTGGTAAAGCCATTGCATATGAAATCTACACATCGAAAAAAGAATGTGAGGTTTCTTGTAATATAGAAACAAATATCTTATTGGAGTTCATATTGCAAAATGTTTTTAAGAGTTGTGGTATCTGCTATCTTTAAATTCAAAGGAGGGAGAAAAACTACTCAAACATTCATGTGATAATGCATTTACTCCAAGATACTACATAAATTTTATAAGATGTATATTATTAATTAAACCATTACTTTTTGACTGTAGACCTATACGTACAGTTGCCCTTTGATATCTCAAAATGTTAGAAAATCTATGCTGTTACTATAATGCCACTACCAACTTCATTAAACAGGCTACACACTGAAAACAAATATTTACCATGAAGTACAGATCCTTACATGGAGATAATCCTCATGTAAGAAAGATATAGTATGAGTGTTAGACTTACTTAGGCCATAATGCTAAGTTTAGTGGTCAGACTTTATTACGATGCAAATGTGTTTGATGAGATTTTACTATGTTTTAAAATTAATTATTTTGTTTTCATTTACTTACTTTTGGTTAGTTATTATTAGTTTATGTTGATGTTGTTTCATTGGTTTGATTTGGTTTTTGTTTTCATTATGGCATTGAATGTTTGCCACATTTTATTTGGAAACCGTCTTGAGTCCCTTCGGGGTGATAGGGCAGGTTATAAATAAAGTTTTTATTATATTATTATATTATTATATACCTTGGGAAACTGCTTTTGAAATCAATTACCCTATTTGTGTAGTGGGGGTGGCAAAATGCACTCTTTTTTGTCACTCTGTAAATCTGTTGACAGTTAACTGGAAAAATCTGGCCTAAAATGTCTGTGCTAAAGAACACTTATGGCAATTTTTTAAAACTGTTTTTCTTTGCTTAAAACTACATTGTATATATACTGGTAGTTGTGAAATGCTGTATAAGTGAGAACTGTTGTAGTTTGAATGTTCATGTCATGACTTTGTTCAGCCACCTTACACTTTTCAAATGTACTTGTTTCCGTCTAAGGTGAAAAACCCTACCAGTGTGACTTTAAAGACTGTGAACGAAGATTCTCTCGTTCGGATCAGCTGAAACGACACCAAAGGCGACATACAGGTTTGTTGGATATCTTAGGTTTGGAAATTTTTCGTAATTTGTAATTTCCCAGATCTGGAGTGTGTGAGACAGAATTTTATTTTAAAAAAAAGGATTATGGCTCATACAAAATTAAATTGTAAAAAAAAGCAGTATTGACTTTCCATTTTCATTGTTATTAAATCTCAGAAAATGGATAGCATTACAGGTCAACCACCCCATGATTGGCGAGAAACAAAAAGATTTGTGCCTTTTAGATTCTAGTTAGATTCTGGACAGTGTAACTGTTTGTAACAATAGCGGAAGCCTGGAAGAATGTTGTCTGTTGACTTATGTGCTCCTGACAAGTAATCCTGTCACTTGAAGCACTTGGTCGAGGGCTTGCCCTCTGTCCTCCATAAATAATCAGCTTGGGAAGAAAAAGATTCACTGCTGATTGTACTCTTTAGTGGCTTAGAAATGAGCTAGCCAACAAAGCTGAGAGAGCACTAGGAGTGTGCAAAAAAAGAAAAGGAAAAAAAAAGAAAAAAAGAATGACCCAATTGTTCAGCTATCAGACCTCACTAAATAGAAACACCCTTTTAGGGGCCATGACACACACTGCACATGTAGTTTATATATGTAATTTAGAACACAGAATTAAAATAAACATGATGTCCTGGAACTGTGATATCTTTAATTTGAAATTGTTCAATCATTTAGGTAAAATTGCATCTCTTAATTTATTTATTGGTAGCATTTATATTACACCTTTAAGCTCCAAGTAGGAGCCCCCAGTGGCACAGTGGGTTAAACTCTTATGCTGGCAGGACTGATTATTTGAAGGTTGCCGGCTCGAATCTCACCAGGGAGAGCATGGATGAGCTCCCTCTATCAGCTCCAGCTCCATACGGGGACATGAGAGAAGCCTCCCACAAGGATGGTAAAAATATCAAACATCCGTGCACCCCCTGGGCTACGTCCTTGGCAGATGGTCAATTCTCTCACATCAGAAGTGACTTGCAGTTTCTCAAGTCGCTCCTGACACGAAAAAAGAGAAGCTCAAAGTGGCACACATAGCATCAAGGCAGTTTAAAGTAAGAGTTGTGTACCCAGTTCTAGCTTTTAGACATCCCGTGGAGACAAATAACACATAATGTTTAATCAATGAATCCAGAACATAGGTTCAGATTGAAAGTTATGCTTTCGAAAGCTTACATGTGCAAATATATTTGCATATCTATTTACTCATTTAGAAAGCATTTTCTCTTCAATCTGAATGTCAAGACTGTGTGTAGCTGAGAGGTTCCCACAGATCACCAATAGGAATAGTTTACAAAATATGTTGTCCTCTTCCCACTTCACAATGAGCATTTTTGGTAGGTCAAAGTGACCAGCACAAAAGCTTACCAAGCAAATGTTGTGGTTTTGTGGCGACTAGAATGTCACTGCTCCAGTTCCCAGTTCAAGTAGTGTTGTAGGTAATATCGTCCTTTTGTTTTCTGTAATTTAAAAATCTGTCACTCACTAAGATTGGAGGACCGGCTGTCCATACATTTTCCGTCTCTTCTTAATAACAGGGACCATATACACCCCTATTTTCATGGGAGATGCAAAAGAATATATACAGAGGATTGTATATGGTGACATGACACCTACTAAATGTTATCGAACCCCATATTTTCTCAGTGTCCTGATGCAGCAAAGTCCCTGTGTATGTTTTCATAAAATATTCCAATCTATTTTAATGCTTTATAGAAATGGAATTGTACAGAGCAACAAAAGATTGTGATTAGAAAAATATACCTAAATATGTGCTAATGGCTTTAAAAAGTGTTATGTTAATTGAGAAGAAATAATGGCAACATTTTTATTAAAAATAGGTTGTGTGGACTCCAACACAATGTAATCACAATTTTTGGAATTAAAATATCTAAACCAATGCCTTAAAACTGAACAGTTTTGTTTGTTTGTATTACAAAGATTCCCACATGGCTTGATGGATCTGGTCCAAACTTAAAATAACCCTGGGGCTTGAACTAAAAAAAACCTTCTACCCCTTTGGGGCACATACCCTGTTTCCCCTAAAATAAGACATCTCCAGAAAATAAGACCTAGTAGAGGTTTTGCTGAATTGCTAAATATAAGGCCTCCCCTGAAAGTAAGACCTAGCAAAGTTTTTGTTTGGAAGCATGCCCGCTGAACAGAACACCAGAGCATGCAGGATCAGTAAATGTACATACCATAGACTGTTGTACATGGAAATAATGGTAGTAACAAGAAATTCTTGATAAGATTCACAGTTTGTCTGGTTATGCTGGTTTGTGATGACAACTACTGTACAGTATATAATAAATGTTCATTTTTTTGTTCAACAATAAATGTGAATTTTTCTTCATGGAAAAATAAGACATCCCCTGAAAATAAGACCTAGCGCATCTTTGGGAGCAAAAATTAATATAAGACACTGTCTTATTTTCGGGGAAACACAGTAGGTTTCTTTTTCATGTCAGGAGCTCAAGTTGCTTCTGGTGTGAGAGAATTGGCCATTTGCAAGGACCTTGCTGAGGGGATGCCCGGATGATTGATATTTTACCATCCTTGTGGGAGGCTGTTCTCATGTCTGCACATGGGGAGCTGGAGCAGACAGAGGGACTCACCCACTCTCTCCGGATTTGAAGCTCCGACCTGTCGGTCAGCAGTCCTGCTGGCACAAGGGTTTAACCTGTTGCACCAAGAAAACCCTCTACCCCTTTGGGGCCCATAGTTGAGGGAAAGAAAAGGAACAAAGCAGACTGGCTATTGCTAGGTGATAGGTGTATGTGGGGAACGGAGGAAGGAAAGAAAGAGAAGAAGAAGGGAAAGAAAAAAAAGGGAGAAGGGAGGGAGGGAGGGGGAGAAAGAAAAAGGAAGGGAAGTGAGGAAGGAGAAAGAAGGGGGAAGATATGAGGGAAACAAAGAAAAAGGAGGGAAGAGAACTGAAGGAAAGAAAGAAGGGACAAAAGGAAGTTAGGGAAGACAGAAAAAGAAGGGAAGACAAGGGAAGGAAGTGAAAGAGAGGGAAGAATGGAGAAGAAGAAGAGGAGGAGGAGGAGGAGGAGTAGGAAAGTATATGAGGGATTACAAGGGAAGAAGGAAAGAAGGGAAAGGGAGAGGGAGAAGGTGTTTGAGGGAAATAGAAGAATAAAAGAAAAGGCCACAAAGACATTTCATGACTGAACAATACTGAGCTGAAGTAAATATCAAATCTACATGAAATAGTGCTCAAGACTCTGGGGGTTGTGGCTCATCTCTGTTTCTAAGCCAAAGAGCCAGCGTTGTCCAAGGCCATGTGGCTGGAATGACTGCATGGAGCGGTATTACCTTCCCGCCAGAGCGGTACCTATTGATCTATTCACATTTGCATGTTTTCATGTCACATTTGCTAGGTTGACAGAAGCTGGGGCTAACAGCGGGAGCTTACCCTGCTCCCCGGATTTGAACCAATATATAAATATATATAATGGCAACCAATATCCCAGGGTGTTCCTTATTTGCAACATTTCAAGTCATTTTTTTTTTGCTAAGAACAAATTTACTATGAAAATATGAATGGAAATTAAAGAGGACCACAGGGTTGTGGTTTTATTTATTTATTTATTTATTTATTTTTACCCCATTTTATCTCTCCAGGCAGAGGACTCAAAGCAGCTCACAATTATTTTTTTAAAAAAATTGTCCACTGGGTTGTATACGTATGTAGCTAGAAAAATAGTAGGCAGTAAATCTGGAAATTCAGAAATGACAATGTCCCCTACTCTTCTCAAATGGCATTAGAATATAGGAATAGACTTGTTTTATCTATTTAGGTGTGAAACCCTTCCAGTGTAAAACCTGTCAGAGAAAATTCTCCAGATCTGATCACCTGAAGACTCACACCAGGACTCATACAGGTAAAACAAGTGCGTATACTTTTTTCCAATTTATATTTTTTACTTTACTTTACTAAACTGATTTTGGGCACATCTACACTGACATTATAATGCGACTTCAAGAGGATGTGAAAGTGTGGCTGCCAGTGTGCACTGCACACATTTAAAGTTATACAATGCATTAAAGAAAGTCTTGGGAACATCTCAGTTGAGCCCTTTAATGCAATGCAGCAGATTCCAACATAGCCTACATCCCAGGGCAAAATTGGCTCAGCAGAAGGTGGAGCACATTGTAGACACCCACTCTTGCTAATGTACTTTATACAATTTGGAAAAAGAGGTTAGGGGGCTGCCGAGAAATGCCCTGGCTAGCAGGGGGCTAACTGAATCCTTGGGAGGGGTAATCCATTGCCTCTACTCCTGTCACTTTCCCCTTTCCCCAGATCCTATGCTATTGGAGCACTGATGTGCATCTCTCCCAGAAATGGAAAGACTCTGCAGAGCAGTTTGAGGTCAGGTTCTATGGTTAATATAATCACTCACCTGACCCCAAACCAGTTCCAGATCTGTTAATCTAATCACTTGTGCTGCAAAACTGGTTCCAAGATATCCTATAGTGTCAGTGTAGACGGGACCTTTGCTGTGATTTAAATCCTTAGAGCATTTGTGGTACATTGCTGAATGACACCTGAAGATATTGCTTAGAGGTGAGCTAGCTAATTTGTGGACTGGAAAATACTGTTGACCTTTACCTTCTATCATTTCTCACTGGCTTTGTTGACCTCAGGTGGGATTTTCAATCCAACTCTTAGAGGATCATAGGTTCGGTATTTTAGATTAAAGGAATAGAGATTATTATCGCCATCTAGTGGAAAATTAAAGCAATGTACAATTGCTCATGTATTTACAGCTTTTCTTGGAGATTAAAATCTCTATTGGAGATTAAAATACCTCTAGTTCTGCAGTATTCAGTCCAATGTACCAGATGAGTAATAAGGGAGCTGTATTGTACTCCTTGTTTTAGAAGAAAAATCATGTTTTAAATTAGGAGAAGTTCACTACATGTGAGACCTTCCTGTTCTTTCATGTGAACTTTGAGTATCTGAAGATAGAAGTCATTGAGATAGGCTCATATTTCGATAAGAATGTAATGACTGATTGTGCTGCTTTAAGTATGAGGATGATGTTTATTGATACCCCACTTCTTTTTCTCCACAAAGGAGACTCAAAGGGGATCACTCACCAAACCCTTCAGCAGTTTAGAGTAGTTAGTAGTCTTACTACACAAAATCTATTCGACCCCCGCCCCAGTATGTCAGTCACCAAAGGTCAAATTGCATGTGATATTAAAAGCATGCTTGAATTCAGTGCTTCAAATCACACACTTCTTTATAAAAACAGAGACATGAGTGGAGAGGTGGTACTGATGTGAATCAGGATCACAGCTTGGTGAGTTTTCAACTTTCCCATTGTCTCACAGAAAACTGACCTCCTATCTGAGTTGAATACAGGAAAAAAACACAGGGATCAGAGCATCAATTTGCCCCCAGAGCTGCTAACTTTGCAGATGGGGGCAAAAATGTCCAATCTGAAAACAATTTTCAGTGGGATAGTGACGCTGTGTCATCTGAAGGACAAGGATCTTTTGCAGGTGCATTTTAAGGTAGAAAGATGGAGGAATACCAGGCAAAAAATTTAAACAGATATTTAATATAATATGTACAGTAATCTGATCCCGAGAACTTTGCTCTGAAGAGTACTTATTTTAAAGGATTGATCTTAGATTGATCTGCTTTCTTGGGCATCTTTTTATTTTTTAGCACTGTGATGTTATCACGACATAGTGCTCATTGCTGTTAGTGCAGGTATGGGCAAGCCCAGGCCTGGGGGGCAGACGTGGCCCCTTGGGCTCTTTTCTCAGGCCTCTCTCTCACCATTCTATCCTTCCTTCCTTCTCTTTCCTTCCTCCTTCCCGCCCTACATTCCCTCCCTCCCTTTCTTCCCTTTTTCCTTCCTCCTTTCCTCCTGGGGAAGCTGGGAGAAGAGAAGGTCAAGAGGGAACACAAGAACCATGTGTCAAGATTTCAAAGGGTGCCCCACTGAGGAGGAGAAAGGAGAGGGAAAACTGACTTTCTGCTGCGCTAGAGACCAGGGCACAAGGGAGCAATGGGAGTGGGATTCGACTGAAAAGATGAGGAAGAACTTCCTAGGCTGCCTGTGTGTTGGAGTCTTCTTCTCTGGAGGCCTTTCTGCAGAGGTTGTCTATTGGGAGTGCTTTGATTGTGCATTCCTGTAAGACAGGGGTTTGGATTGGATGGCCCTTGTGGGTCTCGTCCAGCTCTAGGATTCCATATCAGGAGTAGGCAATACGGGGTCTAATGGATGCACCTTTTCTCACCTGTCCACCATCTCATCCTGGCCAAGGCAAACCCCTTTGGGATCCAAACATCCTCATCTTTTCTTCACTTTCTGCCTCCAAAAGAGAAGAGGATGGGGAGGAAAGGGAAGGGAGGGGGCTTGGGGAAAACTCCCTCCCTCCCAGCCTTCCCACCTTGTTCCAGCCCACCATGTGACCCACAAATTAGAAGGTTTGCCCATGCCTGTGATAGTGGTTGGGGGAAAATGTCAATCATTGGTTGCCTTCCAGCATGAAATACAAAGGCTGACATAGCCATTTGTAGCAGTTTCTTATCCTTGAGTTATTCTATTGGCAAACTATAGCAGCAAAACTTACTGTTGGTTTTGGTGCTTTTGGGGCAATTATCATTAAGGAATTTTCTGAGAATTCTCCCTTCCCTTTAAAAGTAGGATATAAATATGCAAATTAATACTTTACATGGCAAACTAAAAGGAGAATACCCTTTCAAAAGGTTCGGTAAAAATAACCAAAGCCATCCCTCAAGGCAGCAAGTCAGTGTGGTTTCAGTAATTGGCCCGGGTTCAAATCCCCACTCATTCATAAACCCGCCCTGAGTGATTTTGGGCAAGTCAGATACTCTCAGCCTCAGAGGAAGGTAAATGCAAACATCCTCTGAACAAATCTTACCAAGAAAACACCATAGTTAGAAATGACTTGAAGGCACACACAAACAATAATCACCCAGAGAGTGATTGATTGAAGGTACATATATGTCTCTGAATGCTAGCTGGGTGGGAAGACTTCTGCAATGGGTCTGAGTTCTTTAGACTAAAAGTATGAAACAGGCAAAATTTTAAAAGAAGAAGTAACGGCAGTGAAGAGTGCAGTGATACTTGTATTTGAGCGTTGGCTGGCCTCCTATAACCACAACGAAGCACCAGCTATCATGGGTTGTGTACATGCTTTGATAAGTATTCTAAGAGGTTAGGGAACTTGATGGTAAAGTTTCAACCTATGCTAGCTTAATAATTGTGTGTTTTGTTGACAGGTGAAAAGCCTTTCAGTTGCCGGTGGCCCAGTTGTCAAAAAAAGTTTGCTCGGTCTGATGAATTGGTCCGTCACCATAATATGCACAACAGGAACATGACTAAACTTCAGCTTACTCTTTAGATGTTTCATATTTACTGTACAAAAGTAGACTCATGGACCATTATAAGAATTTCATCATCTCTCAATTCTGTAAGGGAAATTAGGATTCGGATCAGATCAGGCTTCTGCTTGGACTCTCGAATCTTCCTGTTGAAAGACCTCAAATGGTTTCATTTTGTAATATTATTATATAATTCCAAGTTGATTATGTTATTCTTTAAATATTACTATAAACTCTAGCTGTGTATATTTGTTCTTCTGGTCAGAAGTTTTGTACTTTTACTTGAAATTTGCAAGTGCAAGCTAGTGACGATACTGTCATGTTCGTATGTGATGACTGATATGTGTGAAAGTCCCTTCATGCATCATGTTGAAAACACGGAGGTTTCCAAAGACCACTGTAGTCCTGTACAAATACCACATTAATTTTGGTAACCTTTATAACAGTCAAGGGGAACAGTTTTTTATTCTGTGAAGCTTTGGTGTCAACAATTTCAAATATTTTGCTTGTAATTCTCAAAACTGTGCATGTTCGGGTTTCCTATATGCATATGCAGTTTGTATGTGTGTGTTTGTATGTGTGTGTGGGAAAGAGAGATCTTCATCAGAGTTCTCCTGTCCACCCAGGGTTTGCCCTAAGCTTACACTGTTTCCACATTTCTCTGTGTTGAAGACAGGAAAACCACAGGGACTAGTGCATCTGATGCAAATCTCTTTCATAAGTTAATTGCAAATTTTTGTGGCTATTTCTGTGGGATTGCGCATGCTCCTATACCCCCTACACCTGTCCACACTCCAACCATGCTCTATCAAGAGTATGCAGTTAAATGAAGTCTATGAGCACATCACAATTAGTATTTAAGTATAGGACTCTCCCTGCACAACCAGAGAATTTGCTTTTTCAAGATTCCTCATCATGTGAAGCGTTGTCTATGCACAAACAGTTGTACATTATCTATATATATAAAAGACAAATGGTGTCGCCCCCTGCCGCTAAACAACAAAACTACAAGCCCCAGAACCTAGACATTTTTCAGCACAATTCACCATCTTTGCCTCTAGGTTCCTCCAACAAAATTAAAAATCTGGACCCGAACCACGACCCACAAAACCCAAAATACAGAAAATAACACTTTGCGCATGCGCCACACACAGACAGGCGCGTGCCCAACACATCCCACACCTCCTCTCTTCAACCGTCGCTTCCACGAGCTCTTTTAGTCAAACTCATCTCACTTCAATCTATGTAGAACTTTACCTTCAATCAGAACCTGGGTAGCTATCTGCCGAAAGAACTTTGGCGGTGCCCTCCTGCCTCATAAAAAGGGGTCAGGCTGGATGGCCTCTGGGGAAGGCACCCCTTCAAGGAGTGCTGACGAGTCCCAAGGCCTTGATGGGCATGCCTAGGGGCGTGGCTTCCTCGCCTGGGCACCCTTTCCCTTTCCTTCCTGTCCAACCAAGCAGGCTGCCGGCTTCTGCCCTTCTTCTGCCCAGCCTGGCCCTCAGCGCCGCTTCCTTCCTCTGTGGGGTCATCTCTGCCTCCGCCCTCATGGTCACACTGGTAAGTCCATGGCTCCTGGACATGGGCAAAGTGCCTCTCACCATGCACACAGCGCCCCTACCCTGTCTCAGTTTGCTCACCACACACGTGCCTTTTTACAAACTGAGGCGTTTATCCAGTAATGGCGGTGTAGCTTTTTCAAACCTGGCTCTTCCACCCTCCCTCCTCCCTCCTCCTTCTCTCAAAGTCCCTGACTGATTTCTAAGAAAATAAGTTTTTAAAACCAGCAATAGGGAGGCGAGAGAGGGCCAGTTAACTGACAGAGGTCTGGAGACAATTCACCATGATTTATAGGAGTTTTAGACACTGAGATATATAGTTCTCCTGCAATCAAACATCACTCTAAACCCCACCAATAGTGGACATGGAACTCACTTCCCACACAGATCCAGCATGGCCAAATTTATATACTGGTGGGGTTTCGGGACAATTGACCTTTATATCCAGGAGTTATAGTTCACCCGTACTCAGACAACACTGACCCCATTTGGACCAAACCTGCCACACAAATTTAACATAGCCAACTGGAAATAATGTTGGACTTAGGTGGTCATTGACCTTTATCTTCGCGAGTTATAGTTCACCTGTATTCCGTGAGCGACCAAAAACACATCTAGACCAGACTTTCCACACAGATCCAACACGACTACTTGGTATAGTAGCAGAGTTTAGAGGTGCTTCAATTTCCTATCTGGGAGTTGTAGTTCACCCATATCCACAGACCACTGAAGGTAGCCAACGTCACATCACGACCAAACTTGCCGCACAGACTCAACATGCCCAACTGTAAATACTGGCATGGTTTTGGGGTCTGGGAATTGTAGTTCACCTGTATTCAAAGAACACTGAACCCAGCAAGTCACAGGCGAGCAGAACGTTGGATAAGTGAATATGTTGGATAATTACAAGGCATTCAGGAAAACCTGATTAAACATCAAATTAGGTAATCATTATACAAATTAAACACCAAAACATCATGTTATACAACAAAGTTGACAGAAAAAGTAGTTCCATGCTCACTAATGCTATGTAGTAATTACTATATTTACAAATTTACTACCAAAACATCACAATTAATTTAAAACACTGACTAGAAAAAACATTGACTACTAAAAGGCAGACTGCGTTGGATAATCCAGAACATTGCATAAACGAATGTTGGATAAATGAGACTCCACTGTAATATGAAATAATTACTGTGGTAGAATAATACACAACAATATAATCTCTAAAACCAGGACAGTAATTAAAGAACAACATTCTGGAAACAGGAAAATTGGGAATTGCACAAAGGAAACAATCAGGGCCAGCTAACACCTCCCAAGAAAGGATTCTTCCAGAAAGGAAGCTAAGAATGGAGTAAAGCAGTGTGTATTACCAAAGTGAATACAATCTGGCTCCAAGTATTCAAAAACACTAAAATCACAATATATAAAAATTACTGTGGTATAATAAAACAAAACAATACCATCTCTAAAATCAGAACACTAAATAAAGAACAACACTCTGAAAACAGGGGAATTCCATACAGGAAACAATCAGGGCCAGCTAACACCTCCCAACAAAGTATTCCCATCACCAAAGTCTGGCAAATCCTCTATTTTCTCAGGGCCACAGACAGTAGAAGCACATAAAATATCGCAAAGAACACCACTCTGAAAACAAGGGAATTCCAGAAAGGAAACAATCAGGGCCAGCTAACACCTCCCAACAAAACATTCACTCAGACAGGAAGCAGCCAGGCTTTAAAGCTGCAAGGCCATTACATGTTAATCATTTCCCCTAATTGCAGCATTCATACTTCCCTCCAACAGACCAAAAAAAAAAAACCAATCAGAAATATTGTATATTCACAAGCTTTAGGAAATAATATCCCCTGCTGGTGCAGCATGTTAAAGTGCTGAGATGCTGAACTTCTGGACCGAAAGGTCGCAGGTTTGAATTGGAAGAGCGGAGTGAGCCCCCACTGTTAGCCCCAGCTTCTGCCAACCCTAAAGTTCAAAAACATGCAAATGACAGTAGATGAATAGGTACTACTCCAGCGGGAAGGTAACAGTGCTCCATTCAGTCATGCCACATGACCTTTGAGGAGTCTATGGACAACGCCAGTTCTTCGGCTTAGAAATGGAGATGAGCACCAACCCCCAGAGTCAGACACAACTGGACTTCATGTCAGGAGAAAGCCTTTACCCTTTACCTTAACTACCAAGGATTCCTCAATACTATATTTCCCATACCACCATACTTCGCCACTGCAACGCATGGCCGGGCACAGCTAGTATACTCTATAAAGATTTTCAATGAGCATTGGTCAAGAACCTGTTACAGTTACAGTGACTCTACTTTGTACCTGTGTGTATTAAATCTAATGATCTGAAAGGGCTTCAGCCTGCATGATGACAAGACTGATTATAGAATAATTAGTGACATTTTTCTTTACAAAATCAAGGATTCCACGAGGTTTACTAGATCTCTAATTGACAAGGGTGGAGGCCTGGTTGGCTACATCACTGAAAGAAGAGTGTCCTATTTCTTTCCCCTGCTTTTCCTATCCTTGCTTCCTCTGCTGTATGCTTTTTATGAAATTAATGATCAAGAGATGCTTCCTATTATTTTAAACAACCAAAATACCAGGCACCAAGTCCATCACTGGGTACCTTGATTTTTCATCACAGCATCTGGATGTCCCATCACAGGATGGGCACATTATAAGCTATTCAGCACCCAATTTCTCTCTCTTTTTATCCCTGTGACAGGAAACAGGAGGAATTGCTGGTGTATTTGCAGTCTTAAAGGGACATGACAGTCCATTACATACTTTTCTGGAATTAGGTTCCATTGTCCACAACTGAACTTACTCTGAACTGACACAAAATAGGATTCTGCTGTATAGCAATGCCTTGTCTAGAGATGCCCTTTTCTGTAGGTGTCTATGGGAGAGAAACTCAAAAGTAATACAATCTAAAAATTGGTTATCTTTGTTTCTGAAGATAATAATGTTAGTGGAGATAGTATTTAGTATCTACATTGCAAATGAAAATCTGGTGTTGAACCTGACTTGTTTGTGCCAACAACGTTTGTGTACAGAAACTGTATATTGTTTTGTTTGGTATTCTGAAACTGGTTTAAATTTATTCCATTTTAAGACACAAGTTCTTGCACAAAATCAAATCAATATTATTGTAGATGTTGAGAATTTGTTTAACATGCAGCCATGCTGGTTATATGGCTGGCAAGTTGTATAAAATAAAAATTAAAGTTGAATTTAAGAAGAGGCTGGTCCAGAATTTCCATTAACATATGACTCTTAAGCTAAACAAATGGCTCTTAAGTGACTTGAACGTGTCTACATATACAATTATATGTACAAAAAGAGATGCCCAATGTGAGGAAATATATTATTTCAGGGTGTATTATTTGCTATTAACTGTTTGGAGTGGTGTACATATATCTATAAATATATATCTAATAATGTATTGCTCTTAAACAATTCAAATTAGAAAGTGAATAAATATTAGATGCATCATGGTTCAGATGTTGCTGCAAGCTACTGATGCCACAAAGATTGTAACCTGCATTTTTCACTGAGCTATCAATTAAAGGCCATTTAAAGAGAAACAAATAAGAGTCCACCAGATGTCTTGTTTCATGGCTGGTCTTAGGTTTTAAATTTCTTCTCCAAAAGTGTTGACCTCTTTATGTATATAAAGGTACCACCAGAATGGGTGACCACTAGTTAACCTGTCCAGGTCTTGACCACAATTTATCCTTCTCACTGGGGAAATGTACTGACAAGAGTATCACATTTCATATTATGTTGCAGAGAGTGTTTCACTCTGCTTCCTGGACACTTATTGTCCTTCTCTTCTACGAAAATGATCTATAGGCCACTGGCTTCAACGAATTACCTTTTATTTTGCTGCACCAGAACAAAGATTAGAATCTCACTGTTTCTAAAATCACAAAATCATGCCTCAGTCCTGACACAATTCTGAATGTGTACAACTGCTGCCTCCATATCCTTTTATCCAATATTTTCCTACAATGAGTTTAAGAAGGTATACATAGATGAGGGTGCAATTTATGCTCACAACACTCTGGTGAAATATGTTAGGTTCAGAAAGAATGAATATAGGACCATCCAGTCAGCTTCATGGCTGGCTAGGCTACTGAACCCTGATTTTCATGGATATAAAACAATGCTCTAATGCACTACTGGCATTTTGTTTTCATGATAATAATGTTAAAAATAATATTTATTTTTTACCCACCTCTCCCTATGGATCTGAGGTGGGTAACAACAACAAATTAGAAATACAGACAGTCTCCGAGTTACAAACATCTGACTTATAAAAGACTCATAGTTTCAAATGGGGGTGAGACACCAGGAAGTGAGAAAAATCAACCCCTCAAAAGGGAAGTTTACTCCTGAAAGAGTTGTCATGTGGGAAAGGTGTCTCCACTAAAGCTTTAGCACCAAGCCTTCTTTCCACAACAAGCCAAATTTTTCAAAATCAAATTATTACATGGACAGACAGCGAGGTGAAATCTTCTGAAAAAGGGCACAGATAGCAAAACAAACACCACAGGGCTGTTAACCCTTTCCTAAGTGCATATAAAATGAATACTGTACATATTAAAACCAACCATCCATTAAAAATCATAATTTTAAAATAATCTGGACAAGTTTGCTAGAATGGATTGTCGTTGTTTTAAAACCAGAGACCGTATCTAGCTGATGAATCTCCTCTGGCAGGTCATTCTACTAAGACAGCCAAATAAAATATCCTCTGGGTAACAGTTGTTAGTAACAACTGTTATATACTAACAATTGCCAAGTAAGTTGTACATAGTAGTTATTACCATTATTTGTTCAGATCATAAGCCTGGATATGTATTAAATTGGGAAGTCACAACATTTGTTGTACAGCAGTGGTATGCATTTCACAAGATTAGTTCAACACTGCTACCAAGCAATTGCCACTCAGTTGGGCCATCTATCAATTTATTTCTGTTCACTGTATGGTAGACTTTTAAGATATGAAAATAAAATATTCCTAGTGGACACCTAAAATTATAGATAGGGGGACTGTGGCATGATACATCAAGTATTCTGCTGGTCATGGGGTGACTTTAGATAACCAGTAGTGTCAGGATCCCAAAGAGTCTCTCTACCTGCCTGTTCTTGATATGTGCTGCAATAAGGAGACTGCTGCAGGTGTCATTTTCATGTGCCCCAATCTGCTGTGCTTTGCAAACTTTTCAACTGAAGTGCTGTAAACTGAAAAATAGGTTTTTGCAGGGTGGTGGTTATGCCATCAGACATAATTATCATAATACAGGTCACACACTATCATGGCAATTATGTTTTTATGATGTAGCCACTTGTTTTTACAAAGTAAAAGTCAACTTCTAGGGGCTTTAAGACATTTTGGAAGCTACCAGTCTGTCTCTGTAGCCCTCAGAGAGTCCCAGGGGAGAAAAATAGCTCATGGATCAATCATGGTGGCCCATACCTGCCACAAAACATCACCTTTGCAACCCATAGGATTTTACTGCTTTGGTTGTTGCGATATGCCTTCATATCATTTCTGATTTATAGCAACCTCAAGGCTATAGATCTATCTTTTTGTCAAGATTTGTTCCTTACCTTCCTTTGAGAATGAGAGAATGTGACTTGGGACCTCATCACATTTCCCCATCATAGGACACTATCTCCATTTCAAGGATGAAGATGCATGGAGCCCATCATACATAACATTCAGTGACGTGGGTCCTCACCACTCTGCATTTACTGCATTTCCTCCTTAATAGTAATCTAGGCTCAAAATTGTGCTCTTGCTAACTTTTTAACATAACAGTGGTCTAATGGAGGGAAAGAAAGCTTAACAGGAGGGGATCATGGCAAAGTGGTTTAAAATTACATTGGTATAATGAAAGAAAACAATGTATTGCAAGAGGCGATCATGGAAAAAGGGTTTAAAATCCCCCCCCCCCCAAATAAGATGAGGTCCATAGTAATCTTCGTTTTCGGATACTGAAGTTTTCCCTGATTTTTTTAAAAAAGTAATCCGGTGAGGGTGAACAAAAGGATTCCCTGTGTTAAGGTTTCAAATGTGAGCAACAACGGGGGAAAAACTGAAGAGAGAAATGTGTGATGGGAAGACAGAATTTGAAACGGGATGATTGGGTATCTAACGGTATGATTCCCTTTGCTAGCTAGACTGTCCCCAACACTTCTCAAAGTCCATGCGATGGGGTCCTTGCTCAAGGTAACCCAGTGGGTTTCCATAACCAAGCAGGGATTGAAAACCTGATCTCCAGACTTTTAATCCAACACTCAAACAACTATAGTTCTTTGTTGTAGTGACTAGTATTTAATCTGTGTTATATGGTTAGGTTTTTTTTAACAATTGACATATATACATTTCTTAAATTTATAGCTATTCTTTTTTCCTTCTCACCCTTCCACAATATCGTAGAGTTCATGCGTAGTCATGTGTGCATTTTAGTTAGCTGGGTGATGCTTTTCTTAATTGAGTATAGTTAATTCTTTACAGTTTTATAAAGGAATTGAATAACTCTATTTTAAGGGAACTGTGATTTATTCGTATCTGTCAGATTTATATTTTTCTGTCAGAAAGTAGTGTCTGGAGAAGCTCATAACAAAAACAACAAGCAAGCAACAACAACAACAAGGATATGAAAAAGCAGTGTGTTTATATATAAATACACCTACACATGCAAATGACTAAATGACATACTCTCATTAACAAGGTCCACAAAGGAGACACACAGCTTTAGTACAAAGTATTTTGTCCTGGTTTGATCCCACTAATGTCATACTCACTTGTTTTAATCAGAACTCAAATTGGTCTTGGTCTTGAGAGCCACACAGCCCGCGACCCCAAGTCATCTTGGTGCAAAATAGCATTTTTGTATTTTAGGTCACACAAAGTTGCTGGGTTCTTTTTCTTCCTTGCATACAGTACTGGATTTACCATTGTGCTTAGTTATGCTTAAGCACAGGGCCCCGTTGACCAGAGGGACTCCTTTTCCTGCCATTTTTTTTACAATGGATGTTACAATTTTAAATTTGAAGGTGTTGTTTCAGAGCGATTCCACACATAATGGCAGAGTTGATAGTCTATCAGAATCTGCCACAAAGCAGACATTGTAGACCTACGAGGCCTACCTCCTTGGGCCTCATAATTTAACTTGTTTTCCTGGCACTCTTTCCCATACTCCATTGGATGGCTCTTTCTCCTTCTCCTTCTGTGAGTGAATGAGCAAATGTGGGAATTTTAAATGTCGGTCTAATTAAATGAAGTGTTCAATTATCCCGATGGACAGTCAGACACAGAGATGGTGTCAAGGACAGAACGCCACAAGATCAAAGATAACAGAGTTTATTGGATTTACAGAACTCTTTCTTTCTCGCTCCTCGAGAGTATCTGACTCTCGAGGAGTCTTACGTCCACGTCTGCCAGAAGCAGAGCCATGAGGCTCAATCATAACAGATGGAGAAAAGGTTGTATGTGGCTATGAGATGGACAGAATCAGCAGGATAGGGGAAGGGGACAAAGGTACTATTCTCCCCTTCACTTGTCTCCCTCATTGAGCCACTTGTCTTTTGCAGCTTTGAACCTCTTTAACTTGAGTTTCTTAAAAATATGTTCCTTTACAAGGGAATGTAAACAGGCTTTTAAAATCTTTGAGTCCTCTCTTCCAGAGGCTCCTTACACAAGCACTCTAACCCTTAGAGGCTCGCTACAATTCTTAGCACTTCTCCCTGAAGGCTAATTTAACTTTTCCCTCAAAGAGGTTTCTCAGTAACAGTTCCCAAAACTCTTCCTTCCTTTCCCTTCAAAACTCCACTCCCTAACTCTTCAAACTCTAAGTTCAAACACCAAACCCTAACTGACTAACTCTGGCCGAATAGCTCTTACTGTCTCTCTGGCCCCGCCTACCTACTGTTGCTAAGCAATTCCCTCCAATTTCATCAACCAATCTCTTCCATTCATGAAGCTGCCTGATCAATCCTCCTGCTGCTTTGCTTTTCCTTTCTAAGCAAGGCCTTGAACTGCCTTTACACACCAACCCTGCAAGATAGGCCAATCGGTTACACCCAACATCACCTAATGGGTTTCTAAGGTCCATCGGGGATTTTAACCCTCATTTTTAGAGTCCAACATTTAAGCCATTTGGCTCAGGAAAGATAGAGTTACCAGTATATCCTTCGTGCAGCACCCAGATAAGCTACTGGGTGAGTGGCATTAAATGATGAAAAAACTACACATGAAAAGGTTTTGTAGTATTATTTGCTTACTACTCAAGATTGCTCTTATATGATTTGTTTTCAATTGAAAGAGGAGTGAGAAAAAATGGGGAGGAAATTAAATACTTGTAACTGCTCATGAATAATCTGTGCCTGAGATTAGGGTGCTTTTATTTATATGAATAATGCAGAATAGTTAGAAAAGGGAAAAGCATGGAGGTAGACATTGCAGGCCAGATGGCTCTTTAAAATTTGGGAGAGTGCCTGTTGTTTGGGTGGATTTTATAAAGTAGCTGCGAGAGCTCTCTGGCTTTTACTTTACAAGTTAATGAAGACATGTGAGGAGCAAAGTAAACTGTCTAAATGTTCTGCAATAGAGGTGAGTCTGACAGATTGGAACCTGTCTATTGTCACCCACACTGTTCTGTGCTGTTTCTTGCAGTTTTGCTGGGGTGAATGAGGAACAAAAATCCTCATAACTGAGAGATGTGTTCAGCAGAGTTAGAATTAAATCACGAAAATTACCTTTGCTGTCGAAATACTTAAGCAAGGGATATTATGGATAAAGATTAGTCATAGCTGTAGTTTGATGGCGCATTAGACATAGTTTAAAACCAGAGTTTGGATGTTCCTTTTTTTACTGTTAGCCCACGACCAGTAGCACTGGTCAGAGGGATTTTGAGAACTGTTACCCAAAAATGTAATTTGCCTAAATTTGGTAGTCTAATCCCACTTAGCCATATAATTCCTCCATGTTGCCCTTGTGAGGATATAGATCAGTGATTCCCAAAGTGGGCGCTACCGCCCCCCGGTGGACGCTGGAGCGATCCAGGGGGGCAGTGATGGCACCTATTAGGACACAGGGCCAGGGCCAGAGGAGGCCTCTTCCCGAGTGCCGGAGACAGGGCTGAACACCCGAGGCACCTGTTAGGACACACAGGGGTCAGAGCTAGAGGAGTGGGAGCGACTTCTTCCCAAGACCCCGAGACAGGGCTGAGAATCTATACCTCTCCTGAGGCGCTTGTTGCGACTAAAGGGTGGGGGTAGGGGTGGGGGCGGGGCCTCTTCCCAAGACAGGGCTGAGTCTCTGTATACCTCCCCTGAGGTGCTTGTTAGAACACGGGAGTGGGGTATAGAGGTTCAGCCCCATCAGGCACTTGGTAAGAAGCCCTGCCCCTCCTCTAGCCCAGCCTCCTTTGTCCTGGCAGGCACCGCAGGACAGGGATAGAAGCTCAACCCTGCCTCAGAGCTCGTAACTCCGCCTATCCCAGTCCTGGCTGCCCATTTGTGGCCCTGCCCACCTCCCCTCGCTGCCTTGCATCTTGGACTAGGGGAGAAGCTCAGCCCTGCCCTCTAAGCCATGCCCCCTTTTCAGGGGGGGGGGGTGCTGAGTCATATTTTTTTCTGGAAAGGGTTCGGCAGGCCAAATAAGTTTGGGAACCACTGATATAGATGGTTGGATTTCCCGTGGGCTTCTCTGTAGCCTGCCTTAAAGAAAGCAGTCTGTCAGTAAGGTATTTGATTCAACTTACATAAATGTTTAGTAAAACTCACGGGATGATTGTAGACTGGACAGCCCTGCGATATTTTGCCAACTAAGATAGTTTCAGCTGCCTTCTTCCAAAATTTAAAGTACATAGTTACAAAGACCTGTCAAGTTAATTTGTCACTAGAGATAGGAGCTCTCCATAATTGCTTCTCCCATCTTGGCATGAAATACTACTACTGCTGCTGCTAATAACAAAATTGTAGTTTTTGTCATATACTGAGTAAATTGGAAAGTGTATACACTGTAGAATTAATACAGTTCAGCACCACTTTGGACCATATCATATGGATGTTTTTCGCTGTCTCTGAGTGTTGCTGGCCTGTTGACAGCATGGAGTCTGCCAAACCCCATCAAATGATGCAGGGCTACTTCCAGCAGGAATCCTTTGGGCTCTGTACTGGCAGCACAGAGAAACGGAGCCCAGAGATGTTGGGTGACTAGCTGACTCCTCAAAGAAGAAGCTGAGGACAGCATGGGAGGAAGCCAGGGACAGCACGGAAACGTTGTGGGATGGGAGCCCACGACCAACCATGGTAAGGGGATGAAGTGGTACTCTGCCCCATGGTTTCCCCTGCTGTCCCCCAGCTTTTTGACCTCCATATGATGAGGTCCTTTAACTGCCATGGCTCAATGTTATGGAATCATGGGAGGTGTAGTTTTACAAGATTTTTTGCCTTTGCTTTAGGGTGCTATTGCCTCACTAAACTACAACTCTAAAAAACTCACAAACTTTCAAAATTCCCATGGTTTGTTTTTAGGTGAGAAGATTTCACAATTCTTCCTCTTTTCCTGTAAAATTAAGGATTTATTTGGCCTCACAAAAAAATCTTGCCTAAGATACGATTGCCCAAGCATGTTAATCTATTTAGTATTTACTCCCCGTAACTAATTTCCTTAGATCATCTTTGCTGGAACTCACTTAACGTGACACAGGGTGTTTTCCCATGTTGCAACATCAGGGCTGGGCTTGCTTTGAATAAATGGTATGGGAGAGCCATCCAAAAGACCAAAGAGCTGGGTCAATCAAAATAGGAAAGCTCAATGAGAACCTAAGTTCCTCTTTCCTAAAACATCTCATCTAATTAGTCTTTGTAAATGATTCCCTGGAAGAATATAGCTGTGCAGTAACTAACCATGCTGATGTCCTGTCCTGTTTTGACTGGGATGCTGGAGGTCATCTCAAGTCTTTGGCTAACTTCGCTTCTGGGAAGATAGTCTGGACAGAAAAAGCTGTGGTCTGTGACACAGCAGGGTCAACAGAGAGAACAAATAACATAACAACAACTGTCTAATATTTATACGATCTATAAATTCTTGATGTCTGCCTCAGGCAAGATCCAACACGCTTGTGTCAATTTTGCAGCATGTGCCAAATGGCTAGAAACTATGTACATAGAAGCATAGTTATCGGAGACAAGAATTCATCTGGACAAGATGTGATCTGGTGCTGAAAAAGAATGATTGGTTGGGGGGTGGATTGGGAGGGGGTGCAGTTTGGGATTTCTTGGCCAGAGATGAGGAAGTCTAGTCCCTGTTGAACTTTTACAACTGATAAAGAGGACGTCTGCTGGCAGTATTCATTTTTTACTGGGCCATCTGCATCCAGTCAAGGATAACTTGACTTTTGGCAAAAGCCATTCATCAGAATTAGCCCTGCACAACTTTCTCCTGAAGAGTAAAACAACACAAAAGACACTGGGATGGTTAATATACTTCTCCCAGTGCAGAAGGTCAATGCTGGCATAAACAAACCAGTGTCATAGTAACACACAGAAGCATTGAAGTTCCCCCAAGTGTTTATTTAGCTGATGCCCCTTTTCTTTTTATCAGTGGTTGTTATCATTTATTTAGCTCTGCTTTAGCTGCTCCATAAATCTTTATAACAGTGTTTTTTATTTTTGTAATTTTTGTCATCTTTCTTATCTGTTTTTATCACCTGTTTATGTACAGCACATTTGCTGCTACTCTTCTGCCTGTCGCTGATTAAAATTGTGTTAATTCTTGGTCCCTTTGTGACTCACACAACCTTCATTTGGCAACCCTGGCCCTACTGAATGATACTTGGGATGTCTTTTTGATTTTGCACATGAAAACTGTTTGAAAAAAAATAATTAAAATGGATCCAACAGTGATAAAAGATGTTATATGAGCAATTATGACCATATGGTTTTCTGATCAGCTGTGCTATGACCAGAAATTGAAAGGCACATGTGGATAAAATTAGGCATATTTTTGGGCAAAACCCAGAAAATCTGATTCTAAAATCTATAGGAATACTAATGTTTCCAAATTCAGGGTTTTGCTCTCATTTAAACACCAACACAGCCTGTGACAAAATATTACAATGAAGAATGGTCCTTCTGGTCAGTCAGGCTTGCTTACCTACCTAGTCTATTCTATTCTTCCTCCCAATCAGTCCCTTGGCCCTATAATCAGAATTTTAGCCCTGACAATCTTATTTCTGTAAGACAAGGAATGTCACTGTATATGACAAAATACTAATTTGATGTTAATATGAATGAATAATGCAACTTTGAGTAACAGAATTATGTTCCAAAAGGATAAATGCTATTTTTGTTGTTGTTTATTCATTCAGTCACTTCCAACTCTCCATGACCTCATGGACCAGCCCACGCCAGAGCTCCCTGTCATCCGCCACCCCCAGCTTCTTCAAGATCAAGCCAATCCCTTGAAGGATACCATCAATCCATCTTGCCCTTGGTTGCCCTTGCCCTCTTCTGTTTTCCTTCCATTTTCCCCAGCATCATTGTCTTCTCCAAGCTTTCCTATCTTCTCATTATGTGGCCAAAGTACTCCATCTTTGCCTCTAATATCCTTTCCTCCAGTGAGCAGCCGGGCATTATTTCCTAGAGTATAGACTGGTTTGATTTTCTTGCAGTCCAAGGCACTCTCAGAATTTCCCTCTAACACCACAGTTCAAAAGCGTCTTCCTTCGCTCAGCTTTCCTTATGGTCCAGCTCTCACATCCGTAGGTTATTACGGGAAATAATATTGCTTTAACTATATGGACCTTCATTGCCAGTGTGATGTCTCTACTCTTCACTATTTTATGCTATTTATAGATCTGTAAATCAAACTGTAAAAGTCAATGAGTTTTACATCTTCCATTCCATAGGAAATATATGAACTTATGAGGGAATAAAGTACAGTTAGAAAATAACTCAACATTCAAGGCCAAGATCACACTGAGAATTGAATGAAAAAATGTGGATAGGCAAAGAAAAAGAAACAATGGCTGTCTTTAACAGGTAGTCATTGAGAGAGAAAGATAAACTGTTAAGAAAAGGTAAGATGTTCATCACATAATTGGTAGTGATGATGGAAAGTGTGTAGGGCTGAAGCCGAGATCATTCCATTGATAGGTTGCATAAAACAACCAAACCAGACAAAACATCATCACTGAGTTGATTCCATTGATACATTGCCAAAAAACAAACAAGCCAAAGAAAACATCCATGATAAGAGAATGTCTGCTTTTTGTTCTGCACTATATTCTGCTGATGTTGAGCACACTTCAAGGCATGGTGACTTAGAAGGATGTCCCACTACAGCCAATGGGGCTTACCGCTTTGTTAATGTATCTCGAACGACACTAATAGAAGTTTAATTTAATACTTTTTCAAACATCTGTCCTAAGAAAAAGTATCCTTCAAATATAGTGCATTTGTGAGAACTGTTGGTAGTTAACCAACTTTTTCCATTTAGGAGCTAATAAACTTTTAAAAACCACACACCTCTATATCAATGATTTTAATCAACAGACATTTCACTGACAGAGAGCCAAGTACCTTTTCAAGACTTAATTGTCGAGAGCAACTGCGAATTCTCACTTGATCAAGATTCTATTGACTTAGCAGCTGTCTGGAGAAGGACAAATTTATGATTCAATAGCCCTTCCCCCACTTCCTTGGAACTGAACGGCAATTTGTGGGAATTAGCCTCTCGATAAGATAACAAGGGTGGGCAACGTGCAAGTAATTCCACAAGTACAATTTGCTGTATTGTTGAATTCTTTGAGAAGTGTTACAAAGACACAAATGACCATTAAGGGATTAGACTTTTACTGGCTGAGTGGCTGCATAGAACTGCAGCTTACTAAATCACTGGAATACGAGGTCATTATCACAGCGTCCTGGAGACAGCCAACATCTGTGTCCAAAACCATCGCCAGTAAATTGAAAGGAAGAGAATTTGATGCCAGAGAAGAACAAAATTAAACACTGAGGCAGTGATCTCCGAGTTCACAAACTTCCAGGTCATACTACATACTACGATTCCCTTTTCCCCAGCCCATTTTGCTATGAAAACATTTTCCTTGCTGTTATGTTTTGGTCTTTGTAAGCTATTCCCAGATCCCTTTTTGCTTGAAAACTACTAAATTTGTATTGATTTGGAAAGCAAAATAGGATCTGTAAACTGATTTAAACACCCCTTACGCACAAAACTCACTGTGTTAGAAGGTTATTCTTTTTAGCGTGAGGAACTTGTACACAACTGCACATTAGTCATAGCTTTAGAGAAATATTTAGTTTATCTACATTTGTCAAATTTGCTTCATATAGCTGCTATTGTAAATCTTTTTGTTTGGAAAGAGCTACACTTCATTGAAGGCGTTCTCGAAGGGATGGCATGAGCTCACAAAAAAAAGGCACATTTACTCTAATCTTGGATATTTATTTCATCAAAAAGCACATCTCTCTTAATGTAGCCTTTCAAAACATCAGAGATCTTCAGTTTGATTTACTTGTTAAAACCCCTAATTAATTCAAGAACCCTAGGAGAGTCACACATCTCACTGCATATTTTTAAAAAAGGTCCCCAAATACTGCCTAACTAAATTATTTAAGGCTAATTTTTGCAGGAAAAATAGCCCCAGAGCATGCCTGCTGTCTCTAGATTTCTTTTGTCCATATGTTATTTAAGGAAAGTATAACAAAAAGGAAATGGGGGGGAGGGACTACAGGAATTCTTCCTTACATGCAGAATGTTTATTCCTGGCTGCATGATCCTGGGTAGCCAGATATTAATTGTAAGCTTGGGCCTACAGTTGAGAAAAGGACAAGAATTCTTTGTAAGGAAAATAACTTCCTTACCTTTGTAGCAGTATTTGTACATTGATTCCAGAGTCGGAGAACATTGGATTTTCTTTACTACAGCTTCCAGAAGCCCCCAAAGCAACTAGGGGTGCTTTCAGACTAAAATTAATCCTGCTCCAAAATGAGTTTAAGTATCCACTCCCTCCCAAAAAAAGGGCTTTGCCCGTTGGCTACCCTCATGTGCTCCCAGTAACCTTCAGGAGGGCATGGGGCCACCAATTCCCCACCTCCCAATTCCCGAAAATAAATTAAAACTTACTGGGCCGCCATGAGGCCTCTCCTACAAGCCTCCTGGAGCATAGAAATGATGCGGCAGGAAGCGGGGGGGGGGGGGGGCAAATCGTTCCTGGCCTCCTGCCTCCTGACATGTCATTTCTATGTGTCAGGAGGCTTGCAGGAGAGGCCCGGTAAGTTTTCATTTCTTTTCAGGGCTTCCCGGGGGTTGGGGACGGGGTGTCTGCCCTCCTCTTCGCTGTGCCCATGGAGCCCAAATAATCGAGATGGGCTGTGTGGATGGACCTCTGTGTAGTCATGAGACTATCCATGAGTCAGTCTTCACAGGATCTATACTGTTGCAGTTTGTGTATGTATACAGGCCAGTGAGCAGACCAGCAGAAGACTTAATCCAGAAGAAAATTGAACAACACAAAATAGATGAATGAAGAACTTAAAAATTTACTATTGAGTATCAGAGTCCGAAAATATGAATACAGCAACTTCAACATAAACAGTTACAATCTTCCTGTAGACACTTACACATTGTCTTTTGCATCACTTCGTGCATATGCTGTCCATCACAAGAGTATACAGTGTGCTCTCACTTTTCGCGGAGGTTAGGTTCCAGGCCTGCCCACGAAAAGTGAAAAACCGAAGCGGCACTCCATTTATTTCAATAAATATAGTTCCCCTCCCTTCCTCTTTTCCTCTTTTAACATACTGTACTATATTTCTTGTTGTTCCTGAAGCGATGAGGCCCTGCCTGCAGGCGGCTGAGGAGGAAGCGCGGGCCAGGTCACGTGCCTCAAACTGAGTCCTTTTGTGCCTGTCTAGAGTATTCTGTAATTTTCAAAGCTATGATTAATTCAGACAACTAATTCTTTTGTTTCTTCTGCTATAGAGTTCTTTACTGCAAGCATTAGCTTTAACTAGCTAAGATGACGTATTTTGAGAGAATTCTTGGCTAAGGATTCCTGCCCCTTGCACCAGCCTGATTTGATTATGGGAATGGGTTAGGCAGTAAATTTAGTAGAAGGATTAATATGACACAACAAGTGTGTGTGTGTGTGTGTGTGGAGAGAAGGTGATTCTGTATTTTAAAATAGTGTGAGCTTTCCCTCCCTTCTTGTTTACACCACTTCCACTTCTGGAATGAAAAATGCACCAGCAAGTACCATGCAATGATTTCACCCCTTGACAGAAACCAAAGGGATTGAAGGGAGACACGATACATCTGCTTTACGACTTTTAATTGCCTCGGTGACCCAGTTCATACCAAGCCCTGCTCTCAAGGCAGAGGCCCTCAGTATGCCCTGCAAGAATAAATCTCGATCAGAGATGCACTGCTTAAGAAAACACCACCACCTAAAATAGCAACATGATTTCTTCTCTGCATAAATCTTGAGATGCTTATGGGTGACCTGAGAAAGTGAGATGCTGAGAAATTCAGCTGTCTGGTCAATGGCTTGTTAAAGGTTTTTTTTTTTTTGGGGGGGGGGGGGAAGGAAACCTATTACTAAAATGCCTGAGGTAATAAATTACTAGAACTTCCATCCTCAAATAACTCTGATGGCAGGACTCCCATCCACTTTGGTGGATTCCTGGAGCATAAGTACATTGCAAGATAGAGTTGCATGAGGCTGTTTATTGCAATCTGCTGGATTTGTGCACAGAATGTATATATCCTGATAAACTTGGAATTTTAATGTTGTCTCTAGTGGTTTGTTAAACAGAAGAGGCTGTCTTTCAACCAATAAAATCTGTGTGTATGTCTCCCGGATTTAAACCAGTACAATGTGATATCCAAAGTTCACATATTATATTGAGTTTTTGGTGGTGGTGTCTTGCCAAGAGACTGAATTTCACTAGTTTGTAAGTGTAGAAAACATTTGGGATTTGATGGAATCTGATGAGTTAATTAACTAGCAGATGATAACACTGATATTGTTTGCTCCAAAATGCTACTACACTACTACTACTTAATAGTAAAATGCAAAATTAGAATTTATGGCATTTTTTTGTTCATGGGGATTAGTGGTGCAAGAATCCTGGAAAGTAGAAAAAAAATGAATAACCAATCAACTTATTTTTTAACTTGAGATAATCTCTAGGTCTTGCAGGGTGATTCTATAGTCGGCTTTCACCAGAATCATGCTGAAGTACCAAGAGATTCCAAGAGAGAACGTATTAATCAAATATGCAAAAGTTAAGTCTGCAAATGGCCAATCGTAGATTGCATTGTTAAAGCAATATCCCAATTATTAAAGCAATATTCTTGTTATCAAAGATTTCTATTGTACAAAATTTTCAAGTTTTGAGCATAAAATGTGATTACTTTTTAATGATCCAATGTTTTATTTTGGTCAGTAAGCAAAGACAAAAGACCTATTTTTCAACTAATATGATACGATTGTGGTTACAAACAGTAAAGATAAAAGGGCTACCTGGAGTGTTCTCAAGACAAAATTGAACTTTTGGACTGGATCCCAATAGTAGACCAATTGAGAGGCCTAGGCTATAAGGCCTTTTGGACCCTTCCAACCCTATGCATCTACAAATCAATTATTCAATGACGTATCAATCATATTGATTCAATTTGTCTATTGTAGCTTGAAGCACCAATAGGATACAAGCTTTTGATATTTTCCCATGCTGTCACTTTTGAACAGATACTATGATCTGCTTTTGAAAATACCCACGTTCTCAAAAGCAGATTGACATTTGTGAAGAAGGGGTGCTATTAAGGAAATCCAAGTCCAAATTCTGCTCAAATAGCACATTCTGCTAGACAACATTGGGGGAAAAGAGAGATAAATTCCATAAATATGGTAAAATTGAAACAAGATGAGTCCAGTGGTTCTATGTAAGAATTTTAGACAACATCTCACATGGAATCACTTACTGAATTTATATCTCGCCTTTCCCCCAAGATATGGTCCAAGGCAGCAGATGTATTTGATTCTCACTAAGTATCCCTTAATTTCAGTTATATTGAAAATTACTTTTTAGTAAATTCTAAAGTGGGCATTTTAAATCCACCAAGTAAGTGAACTTTTTTTGATGAGGAGACTTTAATTCCCAGTAGCCATGCTGACTGGATGATTCAGGAAAGTATAGTAAAAAAGTTTGCATTTCATTCCTGGAACAAACATGGATATGATGCTACAGGATTTAGTCCTGGGATAGCAGAAGCAATCAGCTCTGATCTGATATTGGTCTTGTCAAATAGGTTTTACAATACAGATGTAACACTTTGCTAACTTTGTTCTTAAAGGAAGCAAAATGTAAGTTCAGCAATGTTCTTTGTGCTGTGAGCATATTTTCAAAAACTGTGCAGATTTTGAAGATTATTCACAATTCAGCTCAAAATTTGTACAAGGCTTTTTGTGCACAGAGAACAGCATTTTCTGTGAAGAATATTATTTTCCATGTACAAATAAACCCTGCACTTGGAGGATTATTCTTTGTTAAGAATAAATGACTGGATTTTTAGGTGGTTAGTTTCAACTAGATTAGACAAATTGAATTAATTGCCTCATAACTAGTCATCACTTAGGCTGGATCTAAAGGTAAAGGTTTTCCCTGACATTAAGTCTAATCATGTCCAACTCTGGGGGTTGGTGCTCATCTCCATTTCTAAGCTGAAGAGCCGGCGTTGTCCATAAACACTTCCTAGGTCATGTGGCCAGCATGACTGCATGGAACACCATTACCTTCCCGCAGAAGCGGGTACCTATTGATCTATTCACATTTGCATGTTTTTGAACTGCCAGGTTGGCAGAAGCTGGGGGTGATAGCAGGAGCTCATTCCGCTCCCCGGGTTCGGACTGCCAACTTTTTGGTCAGCAAGTTCAGCAGCTCAGTGGTTTAACCCGCTGCACCATCAGGGGCTCCAAGCTGGATCTACACTGCCATATAATGCAGTTTCAGAATCCAGTTTAACTCCATTGAACTGTATTATATAAATTAAACTGCATTCTCAAATTACATTGTATGGCAGTGTAGATCCAGCCACAGATAACTCCAATTGATTCAACAGATCTACTGTTGTCAGGTGTTAACAAAATGGATCCAAGTCATTATTTTATTAATTTCAGTGAATTTTAAATCTATTTAAGATACAGCCAACCAATTTAAATGTATTTTTCATTTAAAAATCCATACATATCCCCCTCCAAATTTTAAAATGTAGAGGCCTTGAGAATGTGGTTAGCTGAAAAGTGGTCCGCAGCCCTCCAGCAGTTGCCCAAACACATCCTATCTTAAGGACAATTCATTAAAGTAACATTTCCAAGCTCTGAAATAAATTATCTGTTCTAAGCATTCTTTGCTTCTGCTTGGCTCTGCTTGTATATTTGTGAATGAAGAGACAGTACAAAGATACCACAAGATGCTTCCGAATTATTCTCATCCAAAGGAAACCAGACCCTTGAACGCTGCCCCTTGACCTCTTCATGAGTTTATGAAAGAATACAGAGTTGGCAGCTATCAAGGGATTCTTATTAAAGCAAATGAAGATGGGGATTAGCAATCTAATCCTACTATGTTTTGCAGCTCTACTGAATAAAAGAGCTAACAGCCCTTTAGTCATTTGAGTCTCAGTTTAGATGGAAAATAAAGAAAATTATAATCAGCACGAGCCACTGTGGCCCCATCTACACTGCCATATTTGAAGCTGCCAGTTCCAAACTGCATTATATGGTCAGTGTAGATTCATATAATGAAGTTCAATGCAGTTAAACTGCATTATATGAGTGTACAATGAGAGGTTTATTCTGGGTTAACTTGCATTAGCCTAGAGTGTCGTCTGGATGCCTCAGAGTAATGCAATTATATGGCAGTGTAGATGGGACCCGTATCTATTCCCTTTCTGTGTGTGCACATATATTTTTTTCCCCTAAAGAATCAACCAAACACGACATCCTGGATTGTAAAGAATTTATATCCTAAGATGAATTAATGCAGTTTGACACCACTTTAACTATTTAATGCTATGGAATCATGGGAATTGTAGTTTGGTGAAGCACAGAGAAGCTTAACAATCTTATAAAACTACAACTCCCAAGATTCTGTAGCATTGTGCCATGGCAGTTGAAATAGTGTCAAACTGTATTAATTCTACAGTAGAGATACACCCTTAGTATTAACTGAAGGAAGACTCATAACCTTATCACACAGCCACTGGAGGTGCTCTGTTTCATTGGGGTGCATGGGGAATCTGGCGCCCCATGCCCCGCATCACCCAGCTCCAGCTGAGGGCAATCACATGGAAGGAAGCACGGAGTGTGCGGCTTTCCACCATCGAGTCTAATGGCAACACAGGAAGACTCTATTTACCTACGGAGCTGTGTCGGCGTCATTTGATGGCAGCCGGCAGACTCCGTGGGTGACCTGGAGTAAACTGGCGCATGCCGCTGATTTTAGCCCCGTGTGAAGAGGCTATAAAGCAAATAACAGTACTGACACACCATTTAATGCAATATAAAAAGCCCCTTTAAGAAGTTATGGCCACTTTTAAGCCAATATGTTCTCAGTGAGACCTTTACTCATACTGTACAAGAAGTACAGTATGACATTTCAATCCATGGGGGATATGTTCCCATACTATGCAAAATTATGGATAACACTGAACCTTATTGAAATAAAGGACCTCTGGTCTAGGAACACCATGAAATGATACTGAAGGGCCTAGAAAATGCTTAGAAAGGACATATTTTGTCAGATGTGGTTAAATGAAACAATGGACACCAGTCATGAATGTGTGTGTGGGGCATACCAATCTATCAGTCTGGAACAAAAATACAAATCATAAAAAATGTGGAGGCTAGTGAAAGAAAAAAAATCTCTGTAGGCAGGTTCTAAGACACATTCAAATGTTTTCTAGAAAGTTCAGATGTTTATTTGTAAGGCTTATATGTATCATTTGGTTGTTTTTATAGGATTATTTTAGTTTTTCAATCTTGTATATGTCTCTAAAATGTTTGCATACTGTTTTACTTATTGTGGATTTTAAAAATTGTTTTGGAAGCCACCGATTCCCACTCCAGGGAAAAAGTGGCATGCAAATCATTTAACACGTGTATGCCAAAGCTGCTCTTCATTGTTGTGATTTAGGAGCTTACCCCTATTATTTCCAGATTTGTTCTGCCTCTGCTACCAAGTTATAATAGTAATGCAAAGATACACATCTGCTTCATTAACTGAGGCATACCTGTCCAGGAGGTTTTACACCATCCTCTTATGGGGAGTTTCCTCTAAACACCACAAAAGACATTTTCTCTGTGATACTACAAACAATGAATAAAACAATGTGCCATGTACTATATTTTTACCCAGATTATACCCACAAATACTTTCCCAATCTATCAAATGAACACTGTTTTCAATGAAGCTGATACAGCAGAGAGAAATATGCAATGCTTTTGATGACAGAATATTAGCCAATACTCAAAATAGTATCCTATTTTTATTTATTATTTTACTAGCAGAAACAGCCACCACTCCAGAAAGAACGGACTATTGTTTGTAACTAGTCACTGAAAAGCATATGCAGTGAACAGCAAACTGAGTTTGTTGAAGCATACTGTACAATGCAAACTTGAGTGCCACTGACTGAAATTTTTCCTGGCAGGTTGACTGACTGATTGATTCATTCATTTATGCTCTCTTTCTCTTTTTTTCTCCCAAACATAGAGAAACATATAATTTCACAACAGGACCTAGGACAACTTGCAAACTTAAAACAGATGCCAGTAAAAAAAAAAAGCACAGATAAACATATACAAAAAGTTACAGTTGAAATGTAATTAAATCGCAATATAGCCCCTGTATTCATGGAAATGATACCCATAATTTCATTTATCTATGTCTGAGAAAATATGTACTCTAGCACAACTCTGTGGTAGTCTCAACGCATTTCAACAGGGTTCAATATTATTTATGGCTTTGCATACCCAAGAATAATATTGAATAATGTGATAAGTCAAATGCACATTATTTTATTAGTTAGGGACAGGAGAGAAGTGTGTGAGATGGGATGCTCCAGTCCTTATCTAGCATTCTTAAACAATAGGTTGTCTACTTAAAATGTGTTTTCTGAGGTATGAAATGTCGTAGGTCCTCAGGCAATTCTATTGAAACTTCTGGCATAAGTCATTCACGTCAATGACGTTTGCTATTATATATCGTTTCCTGTTTCCATGATAAGTTCAGGAAAATAACCCCCGTGAAAATGGAGGTTGTATTGTATTTGTCTTACACAAACGCATTTACACACAAACACAATACTATTCTCTGTGCTCATTTTGTTACTCTTCAAGGTCTTGAGAGGCATATTTGCACTAGTGTCATAGCCATACACCTGAAGCCTCTTATGGGGGCACACTGCTGGACCTGTCTGGCTGCTTCACTGTTGGAAAGCAGATGCTGCAGTTGTGCAAGGCACCTGGTGTGACTATTTCATTCGTGCATTTCTGGATGGAGGGTCAAGCTAGGGGTTTAAGCCCTTTTCTCTTGCCGTGTTCTGAGAGTGAGCTCATATCTTATCTCTAGCTTGAAAATGAACATCCTTCTGTTCTTATCATAATGTTTCTGTTTTGTAAAACATTTTTGATCCTCAGCCATATCCCTCTTGGCAGTTACAGTGGAGTTGTTCCTTTTCGCTTATTTGCCACAATGGATTACCTTCGGACTTTTCTCTCTTTCCATGACTGCATTGCAGAGGATCTCTGAAATAGTTTGCCTGTCTGTTTAATCCTTTCGTGGGGAGCCTGGCATATTGTCTGACAGCACAAAACTGATAGCTAAGTGAAATTCTGGCAAGCCAGCTTTAATAATGAAGAAAAACCAGATGAAGAAGGCAGGTTAGTACTTAAGGGGTGTAACATTGTCTGACTAGCAGAAAAGGAAATCAGGTCCAACACAGAACCTATGTTGACTAACTGATCAAGCTATGTTCGAGGATATTTAGCTCTGTTCCTTAACAAACTGCTGACTATTACTGCCTTTGCCTATTTCTTTCACAATAATTCCATAATAATGGGAAAAATATGTAGTAGGTTCTCCACACTTGTGAGCTTAATTTTTTTCTTTGCAGATTTGATTAATGCACTTTCTCTACAAATCTCTAGGTCCTCCACAGAGAGTCTATGGTCAGTCTCCAGTTGACCACAGAACCTCCCTAGAGGACCTAGAGATTTCTAGAGAGGTGTTGTTTGAAGTTTTAAAAAGTGTTTTCATTTGTAGTTTTTCCACTTTTGCAGGAGTACTGCAATCCTAATCCCCTCAAATGTGGAATGCCTACTACATATGTTTCATCATCCATTCTTATAAATTGTTGAGGTGAGTTTGTAAAACAGCACAAACCACTCTGATGTCTTGGCAAGGACAGGAAGTAAATAAGCTGACCATAGAAATGCACTGGAGGACCTAGATATTCTTAGAGAGAACATTTTAAAGAAATACATAAATAATCAAATCTGTAAAAGTCAAATCTGCAAATGTGGAAGACCTAAATGTACATATATTTAGGGTCTAGTATTACAAAAGAGTGGTGTGACTACTCTTCTGTATTAGGTAGATGCTACTTTTTTATTTTCCAGACATGAGCTCTGGTCTCTAGTGATGTTAACATGAGCTGTGTCCATCTGGCAGCGGGAAGACACTGACCTTAGCAATTCAGAATGATCTCTACATTTGTGATGGTTTCCAAGGGTTGAGGTCAGAGTTCTTTGTGAAACATGTTTTGTTTATGTTGGACACCAAACACAGAAATGGGGAAATGGAGCCAATTGAAGCAGAAGTAAGGTTTATCTGAGTTGGATGAAATGAGTTTGCCGGCTTATTAGTGGAAAGTGTACTTCTTGGCAAGCTGGTGCTTCTCAAAGCTTTGCTCAAAAACGGATAGTTAAGTACTGAAGGTCTTTAAATCTTCCATCCTTTTTATAAGAGGCATGTTGAAATATTTTTTTTAAAAAAAGAAAGGGAAGGAAAGACAAAACATTTATCATGGAAGGTGGCAAAAACAGTAACCCAGAATGAGAGAAGCCAAATACATTTGTGGAGCATATTTCCTTGGCCTAAAACTAATGCTGCACCAGGACCCAAAAGATATTGCAATATACCCACCAACACTTCAAAAATGAAAACCAGGATATGAAACATGTGGCTAAGAAACATCAGAGTGTGTTAATTTTGCAAAAGTTATTGACAAGGATGCATGCCCAGCTAGGAGATATGGCAGTAGTATGTTTTCTCTTGAGTCTACAGCAGTGGTCCCCAACCCGTGGTCTGTGGACCTCCAGTGGTCTCCAAGAACTAAAATATGGTCTGTGGCCTCACTGTTACTACATAGTCGCAACAAGAGCGACTGGTCTTGCAAAACCCTCTTATAGTGCCGAGGCAACAGGGATGTTGGGAAGGGAGAGGCTGACTACCCACATAGTGAGTGGGAGCTCACCCCGTTCCCCAGATTCGAACCGCCGACCTTTCGGTCAACAAATTCAGCAGCTCAGCGGTTTAACCCACTGCGCCACCAGGGTTAAAATAGACCTGGAGCCAATAATATTTGGTTGTGGCCCTGGCTGCTTTACACTTGGATAGAATTGCTCAGGCAGCTATTGTTTCTTTAAATGCCGAGAAGACCCTTGATAACATTTTCTTGCACCATACCGACTTGTTAATTTTGGGTTTCCTAAAATATTTCTAAAACTTATGATAGTGCCAAGGGCACAGAATATGACCACTGACATTTTTTCATCCTTTTCATCTCCTAAAAGATTATTTGGAGATGATCTTTTGCCATTTATTTCTAAACCCCAGCAGACGTGAATTGAGGCTGACCTTTTTTGTTATCTCTAAATAAATATGACACACAAGCTTTACAACAGAGATGCAATAGGGAATTGAGGTGCCCAATTCTTGCTAATAAATGGTCAACAAGTATAGCTATAAATCTCCAACTACATAGGAGAAATTGGTCTTGGAGTATATTAGTTGCTACAATGTCTTCTTAAAAAGAGGTATTTAAATTGGCAAATTGTTGGAGATTTAATATTACTAACTCTTCCCTAATGAATATGCAGTGCAGCTGTCCCCCAATGCTTTATTTTAGGTGGAAGCAATTACATGAATAAACTTGGTATTGAAAAGCTCATTGATATTTAAGTGTATGCATGTTCTTTTGAATAATCTCCCGTATCTTGGAAATAAACAAATGGCTGGCAGAAGTGGTTTTCCTGTGCTCTGTGAAAATACTGATTCTTCAATATTGGAAAGGTAATTTCCCTTCACTTGTGATCCAATGGATAGGTGAACTAATAACATTTGAAAGAATAATGTACAGATGAAAATTTACAAATGGATTACTATTTGGACATTTGCTCTGCCTTTACAGGAACTTACAATTAACATGGTCGTGTTTCTCTCATGTTTTTATTTTCCTGCTTTTGTTACACTGGAATATGATAGTATGTAAATTGGGTAGAAATCGGAGCAACCTGCAACTTTGGTTGATGTAGGTGAAGGCTTACAAGCAGTGAGCACACAAAAAGGAGGGAGTAATGGGTGATGAAATAAGTACAAAATATAAACACAAGGGATATTCTCTGAGTGAAGTCTCTAGAACTGCAAAATACTAGGTGCTGGATTGATTTTTTCTCCAAATATCTTCATGGGGGGGAGGTGGTAACTGTACTTTTACTACTCATAGTATCCTGTAATAGTGCCAAACTTGAGGGCATCATAGGGAACAAAAATGTTATCCTACTGACTTTCAGAGGGAGGAAAAAAACCTTGCTCACAAAGTCCCCGAATGCAACCCATCTTCAAGGAGTTTCCTGATGATGCTATCCATTTTAGTGCTGTAGAGTCTTTTTTCCAAAACAATGTGTCCTTCTGTCCTCTTCAGATTTTTTTAAAAAAACTGTCAGAGTTGTAACTCACTGGGGCCTAGGTAGTGATAGAAAATGGAGAGGCGAAAGAGCTCTATAGCCACTGAACTCTATAGAGTTTCTCTACCCTGCTTTTGGGCTAATCCTGCCCACAATACACTGCTGAAGAATTGCTTTCCAGAAAAAAAAATCAGTGTAATTTTCATCCCAGTTTCTCTACCCACAGATAGGATGGAGGGTTTCAAAGGACCATTTCTATGTAGTCTGTCTACTTGTTTTCCATGAAGAATCCTGAGAGCTTCACAGAAGACATTGTGGGAGTATGTTGCAGTCATACTGATTTTCCAAATATCTCTTTACTTTGCACGTGCATTTGAACCAAATGCATAGAAGTTTGCATAACATTTCACCACGGGACACTCCTGTTACGGGTGAAAGATGAGTGCAATTTCAGCAGATGAACAATAATGAATTCTTTTAAAAAGAAAGGCATTTGGTGCCATTACAACATAAGAGAGAAGAAGAAAGGTTGTTAAAACCTGAAGCTCTTTTATATTATCTTGGTAAAATATCCTGGCAGTCAAACCCTATTAATTTTAATGAAGCAGCTTTGATGGCAGGGAAAAAAACAGCCAATACGATACTTCCCTAATAATAAACCACACTGACAGGTAAAAACAAACATACTGAAGACAACGTACTGTATACTATTTCAGAGAACTTGGCCAGTAACTAATATAAACTGATGTGATCTTTGCTGCTCTTTAAAACTTGCTCTTTATGTTGTGGTTACTTCTAAGAGGTAGAAGAATGCAATCCCATTTCTTGGGGCAGGTTATTACCAAAAGGATTAAAAGCAGCCAAATCACTAGAACTGGCCTGCTCCCAGAAAAAGAAAACAAAGATTTTATAGAAGCAAGGCATTATGGGAGTTGTAATCCAAAGGGAATTTTCTAAGCTTGTTAGGGAACCCTAGGAACAAGTAGATATGAAGATATCCATCATTATTGCTTAAAAGCTTGGCGATATCCCCGTTCCAGCTTCCATACTGAGACCAGTATGCAGAAATTTTGCTTGGGGAACTTTTGCCTGAGAAAACATTCAAACCTAACCTCAAATCAATGAACAAACCTAACTAGCCATTCTAAAGCTTGGCATGGGCTTAAGCTGCAACTCTTCACTATTGTAAGCCCATGATCATGAGATCATCCTGGAAAGGCACTTACCTACATTTGAAATAAACATGCTCCTAAATTACCATATTTCTGGAGTATCCCTAAAAAAGGATTTCCTCTTCCTTGCCCTTTATCAGCTATGGAATGTCTCAAAGCAACATTGTGTCCCCCCCACCCCACCCCAGATGTAATCCTCTGCGTTTCCCACTCCCAGCTTTGTGTTTTCTTTATTTCTAGAGAGATGTATAAGCAAAACCAGAATGCCTCCAAGCTTGCTTGCATGGAGACAGATTTCACAGGGACTACTAGTTTTGGCTTATAACACCATAAAATATTCCAGCTAGTCACTATGGAATAAACAAAGACAAAAACACACAAAAGTTGGAGATAAGCATGAAAAGCAGTTCCAGCTACCTGGAAAAGAAAAAAGATAAAAAGAATATGGGAAGAGGAAGTGAGAGATCGTCATATTTAAATGCATCTGTAGTAATATATAAAATATTAAACAATATATGAAATATTGTAATACAGTAGAGTCTCACTTATCCAACACTCACTTATTCAACGTTCTGGATTATCCAATGCATTTTTGTAGTCAATGTTTTCAATGCATTGTGATATTTTGGTGCTAAATTCGTAAATACAGTAATTACTACATAGCATTAATGTGTAATGAACTCCTTTTTTCCGTCAAATTTGTTGTATAACATGATGTTTTGGTGCTTAATTTGTAAAATCATAACTTATTTTGATGTTTAATAGGCTTTTTCTTAATCTCTCCTTATTATCCAACATATTCGCTTATCCAACGTTCTGCCGGCCCATTTATGTTGGATAAGCGAGACTCTACTGTATATGTAATATATTAAATATTAAATAAGTACTATAGCACATTGAACAAAGAATCAACTATTTCTTATAGTCACAGGTGCTACCTCTTGGTCAGCTTGGTTTTTTTTTGTCTCTATCTTGCTAAAATACCTCTATATTTGGCTTGTGAAGTGGTCTGGAATTTTGTGACCTTTCTTGCTACATTATACCTATGCTACAATGTAGAAACGATGCTCTCTCCCCAGTGAGATTAGATCAGCACTCTCCCTCTTGACCTTCAGAAAGAAAAAAAGACATGGTTATGGGACCTAGCTTTTGGCCAGTAAAGCAATGCAGTACAAGAAATAAATATTAAATATGTGCTATTGACAATTGGAATGGCTCCAGTCGATGATTTTGGATCATGTGATTTTAATGTTTATATTAGTTTTAATTCTATGTCCTCATGTCTAAATGTTGTTTTATCTAATGTTTAATTGTCTTATTGATTTTAATGCATAGTTATATGTTTCTTACTTAGATTTCATGATTTGATTATATATGTATGTTAGGCAATGAATTTTGCCATTATTATGTTGTAAACTGCTTTGAGTTCCCCCTGGGGTGAGAAAAGTGGTATATAAATGCAGTAAATACAATAAATAGTAAATCTTGGTGAGGGGAAAATAATTTTACCTAGTTTAAGTCTGGTAATTTAAACTCCTCTATGGGGACACTGGAACATAAAATCTCTGAGCACTTTCCAGCTCCTATGGTTTAGTTGAATTATCTCAAGGCTGTATTACACTTTCTAAAATAAAAATATGAAACTCCCACTTGGAAAACATATTTCAATGAAAGAAGGGTCATTCCCTCCTTTTAAAATTATCCTTTTTATTCTGCAGAAAATATATTCCTAACTAGAGTTGCCAGAGTAAAAAATAGAGAAGGCTCCTGTAATTTTAAAGAAAGGGCAATTTCAGCAAGTTTTGCTTATAACTGGCTTGCAACACCTGCTGAATTTCACCCCTCTACACAGTCCTTAAAGGGGTAGGAGCCCTCTTCAGTTTGTCATCTGGTAACATTAACTCCCACTCTAAAACATCTGGAAGAAATGATTTTGAGCAGGAAAATTATTGGGAGAAGGGACCTCCTCCTGCCTTCTGTGGCCTTGGAGACTGGCAGTGCCTGACGGGGGCCTTGGTTCTCACCCTTTGCCACAACAACAATTTGAACTAGTTTATGATAGACAACCATTTTTGCCAGTATGTCACTTTTCTCCTGACTGAAATGAATTTTAAACAGAAACCTCACATCATTCTATGTCCACACATTTACATTAAGTGACTATTTTCTTTACTGGCTTCAAGGTTTTTGGGTAGTTCTGATGATATTTTATTATTACTTGATTATTCTATTTTTAGTTTTGCACTGGGAAAAATTGTATCTTTAAAAGGCAGAAAATTCAGGCTATACTTTATAACAGTGAAAAGACAGAGAGTTTAGGTTGTTTTCCTTCTCTTCAGAGTCTCAAGTATTAAAAATCCTGGATACTAAAGCTACTAAGGGCTCTTCCACACAGCCATATAACCCAGAATATCAAGGCAGATAATTCACAATATCTGCTTTGAGCTCAGTTATCTGAGTCCACACTGCCAGATAATCCAATTCAATGTGGATTTTATACAGCTGTGTGGAAGGAGCCTAAAAGAACCAGTGTGATGTAGCGGTTTGAGAATTAGACCACAACTCTGCAGAACAGGGTCTGAACCCCTTCTCATACATACAGATTGTGTTGGGAGATTTAAATTTATGCACAGTGTATCAGGAGTTACACTGAGTCATACAATTTTCTGGACTATTTAAATTTGACCCACATTAAAGCTCACTGGGTGAACTCAAGCGATTCACACACTCTCAGGGTGGATCTACACTGCCAAATAATCTGGTTTCTGAATCCAGGTTATCTGCTTTGAACTAGATTATATGAGTCTACACTGCCATATAATCCAGTTCAAAACAGATAATCTGGATTCAGAAACTGGATTATATAGCAGTGTAGAAGGGGCCTCAGCCCCAGAAAACAGCAATAGATTAACCTTAGGGTCACAATAATAAAGATTCTGGAGACTAGGCTTTGATTCTTCTCTTGGACATCAAAACCCACTGGGCTCTGGGTGAATCACACACTCTCAGCGCAGGAAAACCCATGAAAGCTTTGCCTTAGGGTTGCCTAAGTCAGAAATGCCCCAAGGAACTAAACAACAGCATTAGCAGCAACAGCACCAATTGGCTACTGTTGCAAACAGTTTCTCTTTTACAAAGAATCTGGATTAACTAGCCAGTGTAGAGCAGGTCTAAACCTATGGAAGTTAATGCTACCAACATTATTCTCTTAGTTTCTAAGGTGTCACAAGATCCCTTTGCATGTGTACACTGGCATTGGCACAAGTGAAGATCTGTGTTGGGAGATTTAAAATTATGCACAGTGCATCAGGAGTTACACTGAGTCGTACATCTTTCTGGACTATTGAAATTTGACCCACATTGAATGGAAAATCTTCTCAGTAAAGGCAATTTAACTCAAGGTGTAGAGAAGTGTGCCCTCTTGTGTTCATTTGGGAAAACAACCTAAAATGATTTCTATTCCATATGTTATTTTATAGTGGAAAAACAAATTGTCTTTCCAGTATATGGCTATTCTATCATAATGTTTCCTGGCAAAATTCATATTGAGGAGATTTATCATTACCTTATTTTAAGGTAAGAGCATATGAACTGCCCAAGATAAATGAGTGGCTAATTTTTCCCCTTTCGTCGTTGGAGGAATATTTAGCAAATTGTTTCTCTTGACCAAAAGAATCTTTGCCGTTTCAGAATGATTTGCTGTACAATAGTAACATGTAAAGGCCGGGCTGTGGTGCAGGCTGTTGAGCAGCTGCAATAAATCACTTTGACCATGAGGTCATGAGTTCGAGGCCAGCCCGTGGCGGGGTGAGCACCCATCAATTAAAAAAAAAAATAGCCCCTGCTCGTTGCTGACCTAGCAACCCAAAAGATAGTTGCATCTATCAAGTAGGAAATAAGGTACCACTTATAAAAAAAGTGGGGAGGCAAGTTTAACTAATTTACGACCTGGAATGAGGAAGTGCTGTCAGAGTGGATGATGAAGCAGCTGTTCCCCCCTGTGGCCAGAATCGAACATCCCCTCAGGAAAAAGTTAAAAATTGCCTCTGCGTCTGTCTGTCTTGGTCTCTCTCTGATGTGTTTATTGGCATTGAATGTTTTCCCTATGTGTGTATAATGTGATCCGCCCTGAGTCCCCTTCGAGGTGAGAAGGGCGGAATATAAATACTGTAAATAAAGTAAAAGTTCTGTGACCGCTTATCCTGGAGTTCTTTATGGATTTAACATTTATTCTGTAGAGGTGTGTGGAGAAGGTGAATCTTTGCAGACCAAACTGCTACTTACTATGCCCTGGTAGCAATAGACCAACAGAATGAAAAAATGTGTAGGGAGCAATTTCTTTTTGGGGGGAGTATTTTACTGCCTTAAGAAGTTTTTCCTCCCTTTGATACCAAAGGAAAACAGCCCCTATAAGAATGTCCCCACTTTTCTATTTTCAAGCATTGAGTTAGGAGATGGAGCAATAGATTCAAACTACAGGAAAAGAGATTTTCTTTAAACATCAAAAAGAACTTCTTGGCGTGAAGAGCTGCTTAACTGTGTTACCCTGAAATCATCTTCTCTGGAGGTTTATAAAAAGAGGCTGAATGATCATCTGTCGGGATTGTTTTGATTGTATATTCCTGCCTGGCAGGGAATGGACTGGGTAGCCCTTGGAGTCTCTCTCTCTTCCTACTCCCAATGATTCTATGATTCACAAGGTTCTAGAGCAGGCATGGGCAAACTTTGGTCCTCCAGGCATTTTGGACTTCAACTCCCACAATTCCTAACAGCTGGTAGACAGTTAGAGATTGTGCGAGTTGAAGTCCAAACACCTGGAGGGCTGAAGTTTGCCCATGCCTGTTCTAGAGTCTTACCTGATTCCAGGGCCAAATCTAGAGTGCTTCCTACTGACTTTGCTTTTGGAATTCTAGTGTCCATCCCTAGGACAGCGGCCTCCAAAGACACGTCTCTTTTGCCACCCTTTTTGACCTCTATACCTTATGTCCCATAGCCTACAACTGGAAGGGCAATATGCCACAAGGTTAGGCTAGATATGTGGGGAGGAGAATAATTAATACAAGTATAACACTTTTTATATTGGGTGCTTTTACATGGCATAGTTCTGATTCCACTTCAAAAGCTATGGCTTGGCTACATCCTATGGAATCCTAGCATATGTTGTTTGGTGAGGCACGGTTGCTCTCTGGCTAGGAATTTTAAGCACCCCACTCTAACTGCAACTCTGAAGAGGCAATTGGATGTTGCTATGGCAGTCAAGGTGGATTTATAATGCTGTAACTATCACATGTGATGCAGTCCTTTATTTGTTTAAGGACTCGTGAAAATAACCTTAATGCACCTTTAGCGTTGCATACATGAATGATGTCTCACTGTTTTCAAAAATGTTTCTAATACACAAAGAATATTGACGTTACTGGTGGCTTCCATGGCAACTGTGGTGTAAATACAAAATAAATGGGAAACAGAAGCACTTCTCATATGATTGACCTGACCTCCAAGGTCTATCATCTAGTCTTCAGAACTCCCAGAAAACAATTTCTACTTTCATTGCCTCTGAAAAAATATTAAGTTGTCAGATCTGTACTCACTAAGCAGTCTTCTGGAGTCATTTTGAAGAAAGCAAGTTACAGCTCAACATGGCAAAGATGTACTTTTTATTGGAACTGAATGTTTAGTTTACAATAAAAATAGAAAAATTAGCACCATTTTTTGTAATAAAACTTCTGTGATATATATTACAATTCTATGCTGTATAAAGGTCCCCTTGACTCACTTGCAGAAAACTTCAGTGTAATTTCATTCTAGCAAAGTGGGTATAGGATTGGTACTCAAATAAATTAATAATATCCTCCAATTTCCTACATAGTAAGGATTTTTCAAGTCTAGGTACCTAAAAAAGCATCAGAGACTAATCTTGGAAGCTAAATAGGGACAACCCAGTACTTGGATGGGAAACTGCCAATGAAAATCGGATACTGTGGGCTGTATTTCAGAGTAAAGAATTGGCAATCCATCCAAGAAAACCCTATGAGATTCATGGGGTTACCATAAATTATCATGCAACTTGAAGCCATATACACCCACAGGAATTTTGAAATAATTTTATCCAATTAATTTGTAAAAAAGTTAAATTTGAATGGTTTAAAAAAGGAACTAGTTGAGGTGGCTTGTAACGCTTAAGAATATGAGCCAAACAAAACCACAATATGTTATCAAACGGCATTAAGGAAACTAAACTAACAGGAAAAGCAAAGACAAAATTGAAAGTGAAATAAAAAGCCAGACTCACATAAACAGAAAAAGCAAAGAGTATAAGCATAAGCACAAGACAAAAAAATCAGAGCATTTCTAACATTGACAGGTTTTAAACTAGGTATCTGAAAGCATCTAGCGGGTAGCTTATTAACAGAGTTGGCGCTATTATTAGAGAGGATGAAGAGCCCGCCTTAGCAGCAGATTTTGAGTGTTGTGAAAAAGCAGTAAACTTTGTTATGTGCTACAGGCAGTATCCACCACTAGATATCTGCTGCTAAAACAGTGAAATCCATAAAGAATTGGAGAAATTACCCTGTTCAGTTTCTTGAGTGTCTCTTGGATTAGGGGGAGCCTTGTGGGAGTGTGTGTGTGGGGGGAAGAGGTGGGAAAAGACCACCTTACCTGCCTGCTCGTGGAGAGGGGAGAAGAGGGGAGGGCTACCCACGAGGGTCTAGAGCAGGCATGGGCAAATTTGGGCCCTCCAGGTGTTTTGAACTTCAACTCCCACAATTCCTAACAGCCTACTGGCTTTTAGGAATTGTGGGAATTGAAGTCCAAAACATCTGGAGGGCCCAAATTTGCCCATGCCTCCTCTATAGGGCCTTGCCATCCACAGAGCTGTTAAGTCGGGGGATTCTGTGTTCTCTCTTTTTTTTCACTTGATATCAGGGATACTGTTTCTGAGATAAAGATTTAGCCAAGCAAGTTAATTTTACTTAAGTTATTGAAAATAAATTCTGTTGAAAAAAGCTAGAATGGAAAATATACTTTGAGATAAGATAATTTTGGTATGATTATAAGTTTTTATTATGTAAATTCTTATAGTGTTAAATATAAATATTTCCTTTGTGACATCATTTATACTTATGTATTGTATATACTTGAGTATAAGCTGACTCGAATATAACCCAAGGCACCTAATTTTTACCACAAAAAACTGGGAAAACTTATTGACTTGAGTATAAGACGAGGGTGGGAATGCAGCAGCTATTGGTAAATTTCAAAGATAACAATAAAAATAGATACCAATAAAGTTACATTAATTGAGGCATTAGTGGTTTAAATGTTTTTGAATATTTACATAAAATTGTAATTTAAGATAATAATAAGACTTTAATAAAATAAGACTGTCCAACTCGGAATAACTATATACTCGGGTATAAGCCAACTGCCAAGACTCTCACTTGCGTATAAGCCGAGGGTGGCTTTTTCAGCCCTAAAAGCTTATACTCGAGTATAGATGGTATTTTACCCTAAACCCTGTAGATCATCACTCTGTCCTTAACCTTAAAGGGAGGTAGAGGGCCCTGCCAAAAATCCTGGCCTGTGGGCCTGTTTCCCGATGTGGGGGCCATGCGTCAATAGCTTAACACCATTTGTACTCTGGCCCTTTGGTTTTCCTTGTCTTCAAACAAAATCAAGAGATGAGTACTATTTTCTCCCAGCAAGGCCTCTCTAATTTGTGAAAACTGTCTTTGCTGCTGACTGGAGTCCTTCCTCTTTGAGGAGCAAGGTGTGTGTGTGAGTGTGTGCGCGTGTGAACACACACACATACAGACAAACACCCCAAGCACGGAATGGCTGGATATTTGTTAAAATAAAAAGAGGCACAAACAATGTCCTCCTGCATCTGATTCTTGAGGTTCTATATAACAAAACACCACAGATTGTTAATTTGTGCAATTTCTGCTTCATTTCTGTATTGTCGCTTCATTGGCACAAGAAAGTATTCTCATTCTTTTCTAAAGAATGCAACAAAATACTTTGTCCTTTCATTCAGCAAGAAGAATGATTCTGAGGTTCCACATCCTTGCTTGTGAAGACCTAGGCCTCTGTTTCATATTCATGCAAATGGAAATTTGTAATTATATTTCTTAGGCACTGAAAAGGAAACACATTTTTCCAAAACAGGCTAGGGAATGTTGGCAAACAGCTAGTTAAATGACTACTGTCCTCTTTCTCAGCCTTTCTGGTCACCAATCACTACTCTTCAGGAATGTACTCAGGAGGCAGCTTGAAAGGAAATTTCTCTTTGGGTCTCAGATTGATGATGTAAAGCAACAGACCTTAGCATTTCCCTAGTCCATCACAACGATGGTGCCTGTAACACTTTAGTTCTCTGGCAGATGCATAAAACAAGCCAGAAAACTCAAATGAAATTCCTGGCAGGACATTTGAATGGTGGACAGTTCAGAAAGTTTGCAGCAATGACTTAATATGAAGATAATATACATCTATTAGTGCAGGTTACATTACTGGATGCTGCAAATGTTTTAAATATTCTTTTAAACACTGTTTGAATTACTAATTACTAAATTTCATGCATTCCTATCCTTTCCACATAGTAATACATATATCAGTGGTTTTAGTGTCTATTCAATACTTTTCTAAATTTAAATGGATCCATTAAAATCACATAAGTTATTTTAATATGTCTAAATAGCTTAATTATAATTAATTCACATAAGGCATGGCATTTCAAGCAATCCTGTATAGACCATTCATTCATACTATTTTGGACTGGGACCCTGAGAGACCAGGGTTCAAATCCCCATTCAGATCTGGAAATCTAATTGATAACTCTGGGGAAGTTCACTCTCTTTGCTTCAGATGAAGGAAACTGCAACCCACTTCAGACAAATCTTGCCAAGAGAGTCACCACAGGTTTGATACAATCACAAAAACAACTCCAGGCGGTTTATTCTAGAGTTACTCTATTTACTTTCGAGTCTTTTTCAGAGTAAGCAGATTACAGTTTTCCAAAGTGAGATCAAAAGCCTGCAAAAAGAACATGGCAGTATCTTTTTTCAAATTAGCATCAATTATACTGGAGAAAACCTGTCATTGACAGAGAGTTTAGTGATGAGCAAAAGGGCAATGGCCATGCTGTGCCTTCATTATTAATAGCATGGAATGTGAAGGTGAAAAATTAATCTAAAGAAAATGCTGTCAAGCACAAGTGAAGAGGTAAAAAAAATCATTATTTAGGTTAGTGTTTTCTAATACAGTGATGGGAAATCCTGCCTGAAGGAACTTCTCTTTGGTAATACAGCAATGACTGCAATCTGGCCCCAATATCTGCCAAATGATAGCTTTCCAAACAGAAAACTGTGGATAATAGTGAACCCTATTGAAAGAAATGATTTTTTCTGGAAGTTACCATAGAGTTGCCCTGAAGAACCTAGAAAGTTCCTAGAGAGATATCCTCAAGAAACTATTTCAAGATCATACAAGAAGCATTCAGGTTTTATTATATCAAAGATATTGAAAGTAAGGAAACCAGGGATGAGTATAGTGCCCTGTCCTGTGCTGAACCACCTCCCACATTTGCAGATTTGACTTTCACAAATTTGATTGGCCATGGCTTTGATTAATATGTTATCTATAGGAATCTCTAGGTTTTCCAGCTGCCACCATAGAGCTATATTGGAGGATATAGAAATTCATAGAGAGTAGACCTTTCTTGAAATCTCTAGGGCCTCATCTACACTGCTGTATAATGCAGTTTGGAACTATATTATATGATCAATGTAGACACATATAATGCAGTTTGACTGCATTGAACTACATTATATGAGTTTACACTGACCATATAATGCAGTTTCAAACAGCATTATACAGCAGTGTAGATGAATCATAGGTCCTCCAATATGACTCTATGGTCAATTCCTGGCAGAGGTTGACAACAGTCATGCTGGAGGACCTAGAGATTCCTGACTTTAAAAAAAAAATGTTTTTCTTCTTTTTTTCACTTTTACAGTGGCCATGCACTCATAACTCTAGCAAATGTGAAGGGCAGACTATAGTAGATTCTTTCTAATATTAGCAGCAGTGTGAGAAAAACGGCAACAGGTATTTTTGGTTCCTCTAAACTTGGGTGCAAGGAGGGTGTTGTTGACATAAGCTACTGATTTCATCAGCTTGCTCTCTTCATCTGATAAATTTGTTCAATGTTCTGCCTTTATCCTCACATGGGTCCCAGGGTGGCTTCCAAAAAGTTTAGGCTTTCAAAAAGGTTGGGAGCCCCCATTAAGAAGGCTCTCTCCCAGTCCTCACCAAAGAGACCTGTGATGGGAGGTTATTTTTTTATTTATCATGTCAGAAGCGAACAGAGGGTACAGTTGTAATGTATTTAAAAACACAAAGTTAGAAAACTTGGCATTATACTAAATGTCCTTTGACCAGTAGCTGGCCACTTGGAGTGCCTCTGGTGTTGCTGTAAGAAGGTCCTCCATTGTCCATGTGGCAGGGCTCAGACTGCATTGTAGTAGGTGGTCTGTGGTTTGCTCTTCTCCACACTTGCATGTCGTGGACTCCACTTTGTGGCCCCATTTCTTAAGGTTAACTCTGCATCTCGTGGTGCCAGAGCGCAGTCTGTTCAGTGCCTTTCAAGCCGCCCAGTATTCTCTGTGCCCAGGAGGGAGTCTCTCATTCAGTACCAGCCATGGTTTGAGGTTTTTGATTTTAACCTGTTACTTTTGGACTCTCACTTGCTGTGGTGTTCTTGCGAGTATCTCTGTAGATCTTAAAAAAACTATTTCTTGATATAAGATGTTGGCGTACTGGCTGATATCCAAACAGGGGATGGACTGGAGATGTCACTGCCTTGGTCCTTTCATTGTTGGCTACTACTTCCCAGTAGATGTCAGGGGGCTAAACAGTATAATTTCTCTAGTGTTGTGGGGCATAGACATCCTGTGATAATGTGGCATGTTTCATTAAGAGCCACATCCACAGTTTTAACATGATGAGATGTGTTCCACACTAGGCATGCGTATTCAGCAGCAAAGTAGCAAAGCACAAGGGCAGATATCTTCATTGGGACTGTTTGTGACCCCCAGCTTGTGGCAGTCAGCTTTCAGATGATTGTATATGGTGGGTGTTAGACTCAGAAAAAGCCCCCCCCCCTTAAGGATCTTTGGCAGGTTCATACAGAGATAAATGGTATTTCAAATAGTCTTGACTTAAGCTGCATAGGTCATTATAGGTCATAGCCAGCACTTTGAATTGCTCCCAGAAACTGATAAGTAATTGGTTTTTCAACAAGGCTGTTGTATGTCCTCTGTGTCTGCATTCCAGCTGCACTTTGGAAGCTTCCAAAGAGTTTCCAGAGGTAGCCCAATGTTGAGAGTGTGACAATAATCCAAATGAGCTGCAGTCAAGGCCAGTGTCAGCACAACCAGATCTGACATTTCTAGAAATGGACAAAACTGGCTTCTTTTTAATTGTGGGAATGTACTCCTGGCCATTGCTGAAACCTGGGCTGAGTTTGCACTCTCACGCATGAAAGCACCAGCAGCAATACATTTATCAGGTTTCAACTGCATTATGTTGCATTAGCAGCCACCAATACACATGGTCTCACTTTTGGCATGCAAAAATTGAAATATTTAATTGGGATTTTTGCATTTAAATTTAAAAACTAAATCCAGTGAGTATTTTTGCCATCTTTGCTATGTGGCTGTCCAACCTTTGTATTATACCATGAATAGCTAAGCAATATAAAAGCTGCTTGTCACTGAACAAGGAACAAAGCTTCCATAATGTTCACAGCAGGTGGCTTCAGTAAGTAAAATTGCTTCAGATAAATGTGAAAAATGGCAGAAACATATGTCCACCATACAGAACAACAATGATTATTTTGATCACTCAGGCTGACATTTTGGCTCTTCACAAATTATTCCGAGTGCATCAGCGGAAATACATTGAACCCCCTTTCCTTCCATTTTTGAAATCAAGCTAGTAAATGCTGATGTGTAAGTCTCAGCTTGGACACAGATTCTTCCACTAATGCTCCAAAGAGGCTGATTACATTGGAAAAATTGTTGCTGAAGCTGTGTTTTTGATAAGAGATGAAAAGGTTTCTATTTTGTAATACAGAGGAAAATGGCAATTATTTGACAGGAGGTCACTTTTATTTTCAAGAAAAGCTTAGGTCAAAAAGAAATTTACTTTGGAAGTTATACTTTCTATGAAAGAACTCTCCTGACCTCTGTGGCTACCTACCATGGGGTCAGACAGAAAAGATAAGAGTGGTCATCTAGCAGAGGCAAACTGGGTTTAACCCAACTGCATAGTCAGGACATTACTGCTGCTGCCACCGCAGTTTGAGAACGAAGAGGTGAAAACCCCTCAGCAGAATCCAGGACTGGTCTGAAGCAGCAACACTTCAAACCAACTCTGGATTTAGGTGCCCAAATAGATTGGTCCAGGAACAACCCTGGTTAATAATAATAATAATAATAATAATAATAATAATAATAACAACAACAACAACAACAACAACAACAACTTTATTCTTATATCCTGGCACCATCTCCCAAACGGGACTTGGGTCGGCTTACCCGTGTTTCCCCGAAAATAAGACAGTGTCTTATATTAATTTTTGCTCCCAAAGATGCGCTAGATCTTATTTTCAGGGGATGTCTTATTTTTCCATGAAGAAGAATTTACATTTATTGTTGAACAAAAAAAAATGAACATTTATTATATACTGTACAGTAGTTGTCATCACAAACCAGCATAACCAGACAAACTGTAAATCCTATCAAGAATTTCTTGTTACTACCAATATTTCCATGTACAACACTCTATGGTACGTGCATTTACCGAGCCTCATACTCTGGTGTTCTGTTCAACGGGCATGCTTCCAAACAAAAACTTTGCAAGTTCTTACTTTCAGGGGAGGCCTTATATTTAGCAATTCAGCAAAACCTCTACTAGTAAGTAAGTAAGTAAGTAAAAGTTTATTTGTATACCGCCCTCTCTCCCGAAAGGGACTCAAGGGTGGTTTCCAATATAAAATCAGCATAAAACATTGTACAATAAAACACTGAAAACACTATAAAACGCTATAAGAATTTTTAAAAAACATAACAATTGACTAAACAATCACATAAACAGAAGCAATATAATCACTCAAATAACATATGAATCAGAGAAGAAGAAGAAAAAAAGAAAGACCACTGGGATGGAGGAGAGGATGGCCTGGAGGGGCCACTAGAACTAAAATGCAATGTTATATTCTAAGATGCTTTGGGGCAGAGGAATAAAGTGCAGTGTTTCAAGTCAAAGAGATGGCCTGTGCAACTACTATAGTTATGGGCTCGGTTATCCAAAGGTGCAGCGGAAGAGCCAGGTTTTAAGCAGCTTTTTGAAGGAAGCCAGGGTGGGTGCTTGCCGGATCTCCTCTGGACAGGAATTCCAGATCTGGGGAGCAACAATAGAAAAACGCCCGCTCCCCCGTCCCCGCCAACCGAGCCTGGGATGGTGGCGGGAGCAATAGAAGGGCCCTACTGGATGAACGAAGAGGATGAGTGGGTTCATAGGGGGAGATGCGGTCACAAAGGTAGGCGGGTCCCAAGACCTCTACTAGGCCTTATTTTCTGGGGATGTCTTATTTTAGGGGAAACAGGGTACATATGGGACAAAATACCCATAGACACAAATACAAACAATCCATCAAAACAAAAAACAAGGTTAAAATAAAAACATCATTAAAAATAACAAAACAGTTAAAAACAACTTCAATAAAACGTAAGAATATAAAATGGTCATGTAACAATACACAGCAAAACCAGTTACCATAGTACAATGGGCGTGATCAGGTTATACAAGGGCTAGGCATGGGGTAATGCAAGCAGCATAGATAGGGCTGGGTATTGAATAAAGTGAAGAGAGTAGCATATTCCAGTGGAACCTAGGGACTGGGAATTTGTGACTAGGAACTAGAAGTCATCAAAAGCAAGCTGAATCAACCAAGATTTCAGGTCCCTACGAAAGGTACTAAATCCTCTTTAGTCTCACTTTTTCAATTCATTTCAAAAGGTCCCAATATATCTTTCTTCCTCCCACTTTCCCCCTTTGTCCTCAGTTTACTTCATTCCAGGAAACTGAGTTCTACAGCCTTTCTGATGTGGTCTTGGCAACACATGTCCCATGTTTATGTATGTATAGAGATGCTCTCATGCAGTGGCACTCACCAGTCCAAACAGTTATCTGGCAACAGTTTACTCCCCAAGTAAGGTAAAGGTTTCCCTCCCTTGAAGTTAACTCTAGAGTGTGGTGCTCATCTCCATTTCTAAGCCAAAGAGCCAGCCTTGTCCATAGACACCTCTAAGGTCACATGGCTGGCATGACTGCATGGAGCACCGTTACCTTCCTACCAGAGCGGTACCTATTGATCTACTCACATTTGCATGTTTTTGAACTGCTAGGTTGGCAGAAACTGGGGCTAACAGTGGGAACTCACCCTGTTCCCTGGATTCGAACCACCGACCTTTTGGTCAGCAAGTTCAGCAGCTCAGCGGTTTAACCCATTGCACCACTGGGTTACTCCCAAGGTAAATAATTAAAGTTACAATTCCTCTGTTGTGTACACAATTTGGTTACCGTCTAAAGCAAGGAGTGTCTGGTCCTGAATTGAGATACAGTGTTCCCTCACTACTTTGCAGTTCACTTTTTGTGGATTCGCTGTTTCGCAGTTTTTCAATAAACTCTAAAAGACTATTATAAATCATTAAAAAATACAATTTACAGCCTAAGGAAGGGAGGAAGGAGAAGCCAAAGGGAGAGAAAAGGAGCCCAAGCGCAACAGGAGAAGAAGAAGGTGATTTCTCAACACACAATTGGTTGATAAAGACTTAAAATAGTATATAACTACTAAAATAATGTATAAATATTAAAATAAATATGGTGTCCCTACTTTGCAGATTTTCACTTATCGCGGGTGGTCCTGGAAACTAACCCCAGCAATAAGTGAGGGAACACTGTACATACATAATTGAGATGATAAAGCAAAGAGTTAACTTTCACACTATTACTTACTGATAATTCCAAAAGCCTTTTCAAAAGTATTCAAGATGAGTATTTGAGCATGAAAGTTTTGACAGAAGGAAAACACTTGAGTTCCTGGGGCAGCCTGTATCTTTTCACAACCATTACAATGCTATCTGGGTGAAGATATAGCACCTGGTGCTGATAGTGGAGAATAATAATCATCATACTGGAGACATGGGTTCAAATTTAGCTTTGAAGTCCACTGAATGACCTTTGGTGACTCTTTGTTTCTGAGCTGAGCTAGTGAAAGCTGTTGTCTCCCAGGTCATGGAATTCATCCTGGGTTTTAGCCTGTGGTTTAAAGGAGCTATTGATAGTGATGAAGCACACTTTGGATAACATGGTCAAAGTCTGGAGCAAAACCGAGGATGGATTCATTCCTCCTCTCCCTGACACTCTGAGCCACTCCTGAACTGAGCCTATTTATTTATTTATTTATTTATTTATTTCCAGAATTTATACCTCGCCCTTCTCACCCGGGGGGACTCAGGGCGGCTTACGCAGTTGGCAACATTTAATGCCAAGAACATAATAATAAAACAAAAACACTACATATAATCAATTAAAACTATAAAAATACATCATTAAAATACATTATAAAAATTATAAAAATTAAAACATATGTAAATTAGATCCATTTGTCTAAAAACCTCATGCTTTGAAGGGTTGTGGGGCAAGAAGGAAGTGAACCCCATACTCTGCCCTGAATCTTTTGTAGAAAAATGTATATAAATAAATACTAACCATTCTGTAGGGAAATTAACATTTTTAGAGCTACAAAATACCCTTGCTACTTTTACACACCCTCACCCAAACTCAAGATTTGATGGAGGTCGAGGCAAAATATTAATACTGCATAAGCAGCTTGTGTTTTATTTATGACATAGATGGTTTCATTAAACATGGCACTATCTGCTGGGGTAGTAGTGCTATGCTTTTAACATTTTTTTTGTTGAGTTGTTAAAACTACACAGATGATGAATATTTCAAAAGTGAGAAAGAGCAAAACCATTTAGCAGACTGCATTTGTTTAAAAATCTGGTACATCATAGAAGAGCAATGCCTGTTAATTCTATATATATAACCAAAGTTGCCTGTTAGGAAAAGAAATTAGAGGTTTGTGCATAGCATTTCCATAGAGCCAGCAGAATGATTTTCATTCAAGCAGTACATTAGTGGCTGCTGCATATACTTTCCCATTTATATCCCGTAATGAAAAAGAAAACCTTTTAAAAATAAGCTCATGTTTTGTGGAATTTGGAAGTAACTATCTTAAAAGAATGCATTTGGGTCTGTAATTTTTTGTTGTCAATTCCCATTGCTCAAATCAGTAATCATATTTCCACTGTGTATCTCTGTGACATTTAGTTGGAAGGGAAACTAAAATTTGTCATATGTTGGCTATCATCAGAGCTAACAACTGAATTGCATTTGTCTTTTATTTAAATTATCTGGCATATTGACATGGAACAATGTGGGCAAAACATGCTGAGTGCAGTTTTAAGAATTTCCACTTGGTGGAGCTTTATGACTGAATTTTTAATCTTTTATCAAATGTTACATATTTGCAGTTCTCACAATAACTGTATTCTCAATTCGCTTCTGACATGATAAATAAATAAAAAGTTCTCACAGAACCAGAAACTGTGTTTGTGAAAACCCAGGCAAGACCTGTTTGGATTTATTAAATTTTATTCTCAATAGAGCCAGGAATAATTTTAGTTGTGCTGCCTATTGATTTTAAGTAATGACAATTGACTTTTGAGGTGTCTCCCAATGCATACTTTACTGTTCTTCTTAAGTTATCAAAACAGAAATACCAAAATGCCAAATAAAAATCGAGCTCTCTCTCTCTCTCTCTCTCTCTCTCTCTCTCTCTCTCTCTCTCTCTCTCTCTCTCTATATATATATATATATATATAGTGACTGACTATTATTGGAAACAAGAAGAAATTCCCATCTAAGATCTATGGATTACAAAAATGATAGATCTGGCAGAGGTGGATAAATGTATTGCGCTTATACAATCTCCAGACCCAAATTTAAAGAAGAGTGGTAGCCTTTTACTGACTTTTTAAAAGAAGAGAAGAAAATAAAAACATTGGTTTTTTTCATTAGTAAAAGTAAGTCATTATTGCAGAAATGTAGGAACAACAAGAGAAAAAAGGGGAGCTAGTGACAAGAATATCAGATCCCCAATAATATCCAAGGGATCCTGAAAAGTTAATCAACTAGAAATAAGAAGACACAATATTTAAAAGATAGACTTGTTGATAATAGAAACATAGAATAATTGAGTTGGAAGAGACCACATGGGTCATCTAGTCCAACCCCTTGCCATGCAGGAAAAGAACAAAGTATCCCTGACAGATGGCCATACAGCCTCTGTTTAAACGTTTCCAAGGAAGGAGCTTCCACCACACTCCGAGGCAGAGAATTCCACTGTTGAACAGCTCAATGATGGTGATGAAGATGACAGCAGTGACATGGTGGAAAATGTTTGATGGGGCTTCCTATTTTCCATTTATTAACTTTTCTTCTTTGCTTCAATATACTACATGCCCACTTTTCTATCCTTCTGTTTTAGATTAGATAAGAAATCCCCCATCTCTTTTAACATAGGCACCTTTTTTGTATTAGATTACTGTGAAAGAAAATGATAATACAAGATACTTTTTAAAAGTCCTTATTTTACAACCATTATTTTACCCTTTTCCACACCCCATACTTTATCAATAAAAATCATATTGCAAAAAAGAAACTTGCTGCATCCAACATATCATCCCAATGTGCAGTGAGACTTTAGGACTTCAAATATGGGATATATCATAGAAGGTTGGATACCCGAGAACCTTACTGTGAAGACATAAATATGAGTGCAACATAGTCACATAGTCATCATGATTGATAGCCACTGATAACTTTGTACTCCATACCCTCTAACATTTCACAGATGAAAACCAGGATAAATTGTTTTTATCAGAGTGTGGCAAAAAGGTGTGGACAGGCAACAAGAGGGCATTTTTTAAATGATGAGAATTACACAAAAACTGTTATTTTAAGCAGATACCCAGGTATGTAGGTATAGGCAATCCCCAAGTTACAAACATCCCACTTCCCTCGGAAGGGAAATTCGTGATAGAAAGAATTATCATGGTGAAAAGGTGTCTCAACTGAAGCTTTATCACCAATCCTTGTTTCCAAAACAAATCAATTTTTAAATAATCCTATTATAACAGGGACAAAAAGTTAAGTGAAATCTTCTGAACTGGGGCACACACAACAAAACAGACTCTACGAGGGTGTTAACCCTTTCTTATGCTATTCAAAGCATATATATATGGGTTATATGCTGGAATTACACTTAAAATGTACCTGTTCTGACTTACCATCAAATTCAATTTAAGAACAAAACTAACCTATCCTGTTTGTAACATGGGGACTGCCTGTACTTAATGTAGGAAAATCTGGGGGAAACCCCACAAAATGAGCCTGCTGGGAGGTACAATAATCCAGTACCACCTCTCTTGTCTCTCCTGTCAATTAATTAGGATCAAGCTCTGTGCTAATTCTTGCCATTTTCATGCTCCTCTAACACAGCCATGATGATGCCACCTTCTGGGATCTCCGGCAGGTTGTGAAGGATGTACACTAGCGATCAATCCTTGGCTGCATGGGCAGCATTGAGAAAGAAATGGTGAGTCTATGGGAGGATAGTTCTGAATATTTAAAGGTACTATAGTTTTGATTTAACCTGTATATTCCCAGGTTTGCATCTGAACTCTTTTTTGAAATATCCCACATTTCCTTCACTGCTGCCTTGGGTTCTCCCCCTACCCTGATCATGTGTCTCATCTAAATTCATATAATATTCCCAAAATTGATTTTCATCAATTTTCAATAAAAATATTATTATTCCAAAGTTATAGTCAAAGTACTAAAGAGCTCTAGCAGTATTACCAAATAATTAAACATTAGTATCATTTTATTTGGTGCAAGCATTCTTTTTTGATCACTGTTGAACCTGTGTGCTAGGAACAATAACTGTTTTTACTAGCAGTGGCCTTCTTAGCTAGTTCTAGGATAATTCAAACAGACAGCCAAGCAGAGATACATTTCATTTCAGAAAATACTGGGTTAATTTAAACTGACCTGGGAAGCAGGACTGAAAATGCCAGGAGTTCCCAGAAAATACTTCAGGATGAAGAAAGTATCATGAGGACCATTACAATAAAATGGGTTTGTGCAAGAAGGAATCTGGGATTTTTAAAGCCTTTTTTTTTCTTTTGAGAGATTCAGAGATTCAGGGCTTAAAAATGAAAAGAAGGTTTATCTTCACGGTCTGAATTTTGGGCATGATTTGCCTCATAAAAGTTTCCTGACAGAGAATGATATTTTCCTTTTGTTCCCCCACATCTTTAACACAATCGCTCATCGTGACATTCTCTATAGCCAAGCTCCAAAGACTGTTGAGACATAGAGGGAGTTGGCTGAGTCCTGTTAGTAAAATAAAGATCCAGCTTGTATTCTGGAGATGTGTTAACATAAATTTCTGCATGTGTTTATTGTTCTCAGGACACTTGTGCCAAATGGTAATGTTGCAGAACCAAATGTACAAATACACAACCAAAGGATGACTATGGCCAATTTAAGCAGGAGAAAACAGGTGCATCTTGGTCAAGAATATGCAGTCACAGTACAATGGGACCGCATGCACAGCTGTATTTCTATGACTTTGAACTGAATGCTGACACTAGATATAATGTTCAACTCCTTCTGTGGGCCTAAGCACAAGCAAAATGCTAAGAGCTTTGGCCATTATGGCCACCAGATCTTTAATCAAGGTAGTAGGCTGTAATTCAAGATCACCACACCATTCTTTGCAAATAATAGTGATACCTCATAATATAGTATCACAGCTGCAACATATGCCTGCAGGGGCGGAGGACCTATTAGAATAGTTCACCCTTGAAGGGTAATGTATCCACTGATATTCCAGGAGGCCTTAAAGTGATGGTTCTCAGTCTGTGGGTCCCCAGATGTTTTGGTCTTCAACTCCCAGAAATCCTAACAGCTGGTAAACTGGCTGGGATTTCTGGGAGTGGTAGGCCAAAAACATCTAGGGACCCCAGGTTGAGAACCACTGCCTTAAAGGGATCTATGGCTGGCATCATCAATGGTCCTGTTGAACTCCTGGTCAGTAAGTGGGATCAAAATCTAACTAGGCTATTGACATAATCACTCTCAATGTCCTGTCCAACCCATTACTAACCAGGCTCCCTGGTAAACAGAGATTCTTGGGGAAATGAAATGGGATGGATGGCAATTATTCAACAAGACATGGACATCGTTGCTCCTATAAGGCAGCATGTATCGTGCCTGCAAATTCACATCCAGCTGAGCTATTCAGAATAGTGAGGGGTTAGGGTTAGGTTACTTGGTTTCTTATTGCTGGTATACGTAAATATTTTCTTTTATAGTTGTTCCTAACATTGTTAATAATATGATCTCCAATATCCAATGTTACATCTCTTATTGCCTGTTTGGTAGATATTGGTGCTCCCCCCCCTCATTCTCATTTGGACAGGATGCACAAATTTAGACAGATAATTTCTTTGCTGTAATAGCTTCCTTGACTCCATTCATCAACTTCCATATGACTGTTTGGACTTGCTAGGACTTTTTCTGGCATGATCCAATGCATATAATATTCCTGTTCCATAAATTTCTAGCTCCCATGATGAGAGAGATGTTGTTAAGATAGTGCTAAGATAATATAGTTGAAAATTTCATTTCTCTGTATGTGTTTTTGTCCAGAGTTACCTATCACTTTTCCCAGTCTCAGATCATGCAGTCTCACACTACATAGCATATCTCTTTTACTCCTCCACCCACTTCATTTCCATTACTGGTTCCTAGAAGACTAACATAATCAGACTAGATTTTAACACACAGAATAATTCCTACACAGAGATTGTTTGCGCAATCTATTTTCTGTATTCCAGTTTCAAATGTAAGTATGATTATTATTTGTATTACACAGTGTCAACTGAGAGAAGGAAAAATTCTCTTTGTTACTTTCACATCCCTCATGGTATGTTGTCTGGATGTTTTCCCAATCCGACCTATCCATAGAACTGCCTTTCAAATGCAATTATAGCACTTTGATACCACCTTTACTGATTGCATAGAATACAGCCATAGCGGTTAAAATGGAATTGCTAACACAGCATTCATAAAGCGTAGTAAGGGCTCTTTGCTGTCGTCATGGCATGCATATTGTTTTTAAAAACTGAGTTCTCACATTCAGTGAAGCATCCCAACACAAATGTGTAAAACAGCATGGTGTATTGGTTGAACATTGGACTTTGGCTCTGAACACTATAGGCCCTTTAGCAATACAGTGATACCTTGAATTAAGAGTTTAATTTGTTCCATGATTGAGCGCTTAACTCAAATTGCTTTTATCCCAAAGTGAATTTTCCATTGAAATGCTATTAATCCATTCCCTCCCATTTTTTGTTACGTGTTTTTAAACAAGAAAATTTACTTTAGAAATAACAAATAATGTATAAATGTCCATTCACATGGAACAAAAATAAAAAAGATCAACTTTAAAATGGTAGAAGCACAAAGTTGTGGCACAATGGTAAAGGCACAAAGCACAAAGTGAAGAGACAGAAGCATCATTGTCTTCTTACTGTACTCATTCCAGTCTCCCTCCCTCCTTCTCTTGCTCTCTCTCCCTCTCTCTCTTCATGAAGCCAAACATACCAGGAATAAAAACCAATCACACAAAATCAACTAACCCAAAGTTCCTCAAAGGAAACAATAACAAAGTAGACATCAATCTCCCAAAGCAGACAAGAGCGACGGCTCTTAACTCAAAATGCTCTTAAGTAAAGATGCTCTTATTTTGAGGTTCACTGTACACAATTATTGTGCCATTATTTCACTTTAACTGCCATGGCTTCAGCCTATGGAATCTTGGGGTTTATGGTTTGATGACATACTGAGGATTCTAAATGCCCCTCCCTAAACTACAAATCCCAGAACCACCTGACATGGGACCATGGCGAATAAAGTGAAATCATAGTGCTTTAATTGTGTGGCATTAAAAGGCTTGAGAGTTCAAATCCTCAGTCAGTCATGGAAAGCCACTGGGTGACAATGGTGTACAAGCTGTGGACAAAGTTGTATACAAGCTGCAATACAACAAGGCAAACCCACCCTAACAGCTTTGTCTAGAATTGCCCACAGATGTCAAATTCAGAGGAAAGTGTGTTAACTGAATGCTTTTAGGCAAAGTAAAAACAAAAGAAACATGTGAACATTATCACTGTACATAATTTGTTTTTACTGCAATGTTTGAGCTTTCTTGGCACAGGATTCTGATTATTTTGGCACAGAGGACAAACAGTTTGGGATGTATTAGAATGCACTTGCTAACATGAATTCATTAGCTGACAGGGTCAAATAATGAGGAATGTTATTGCCTGCAAGTATTGCTGAGGCAAAGCTAGCTTCGTGCTTAGCTAAGGGAGCTGTAGGCTTAAAGACATATCGGTGTCTTTAGAAGCTAGGAAGAAAAATGGCTGCTTGAGATAATTCCACTTCCAAATCATACATTTCTTTATTTCTCTGACCCTTTCTTCTGTCTTTATCACCAGGGCAATTTGCATAAAAATAGGATCTATGCCACTTATGAGTTTGTGTGCTCCTGCTGCTTATTCATCCCTTGAAATCTTAATCCTTTGTGGCATTTATATAGTACCTTTCACCCCAAAGCACTTTACAGTAATTACTAATTGATATAAAAGGATCACTTCATCCACCCCTGACATGAAGTCACCTCTGTGGTGAAACCAGCTGTTTAATCGTGTACAGGGGCGAAAACACACACATACACACACACACACACATGGAACACTGCAGTTTAATATAGAAGGTAAAGAGTTATTTTTGAGTTGAAAGGAAGAAGGAAAGAAGTAAAGAAAGACGGACGGAAGGAAGGAAGGAAGGAAGGAAGGAAGGAAGGAAGGAAGGAAGGAAGGAAGGAAGGCAAGCAAAAACAATACAAGACAAGACAAAGAGCAGGCCCCAACATTAGGCAAGCATATATAAGAGGAGCTAGCAAAGTGTTGGAAAAGAAGACTGCGTGCAACGCTTGATGTCATGTGTCCCCCAAATTAGCTTGCTGCTCTCAGGCACTGTGGAAAACGTTGTCCTCTCTCCAGTGATGAAGAAGTATTAGGTAAAGGTAAAGGTTTCCCCTGACGTTAAGTCCAGTCGTGACCGACTCTGGGGGTTGGTGCTCATCTCCATTTCTAAGCCGAAGAGCTGGCATTGTCCGTAGACACCTCCAAGGTCATGTGGCTGGCATGACTGCATGGAGCGCCGTTACCTTCCCGCCGGAGCGGTACCTATTGATCTACTCACATTGGCATGTTTTCAAATTGCTAGGTTGGCAGAAGCTGGAGCTAACAGCGGCTGCTCCCGTCGCTCCCGGGGTTTGAACCTGGGACCTTTCGGTCTGCAAGTTCAGCAGCTCAATGCTTTAGCACACTTCGCCACCGGGGCTCCTTGAAGAAGTATTAGCTACCAGTAAAATTGAATCTGGAACATGAAATGGGAACAGGCCCCATGTTGTACCTTGCCTGAGGCAAAAATGCTTTGAGCCACTCTGAAAAAGAAAAGAAAAAGATCACTATAGATAGCTATACAAGCACCAGTCCACAAACCAGCACTGGGCTGGGGTAACCTGGAGTGATTTCTCTCAGCAAAGAAACATGAAACAGAACAATAGAATATCACCTACACCAATCTTCTACCATACAGTTACACACAATTACAGCACTCCTAAAGACTAAAAACACTAATGCTGCAATCTTAAAAGCACACTTAAAAGGGCATTCTGCCCACCCTGAAATCAGTGGGACTTACTCCTGAAAGTATAATATGAAATTGCACATAAACATAGAAGTTATAATGCTAAATGCCAGATGATTTGACAAAATGAAATTACGCAGCAATCCAACTACTCCTTCCTGCTAGGACAGTATTCATATCAGCAAAGATGATTCCACTCCTGTCTCCAAGCTGGGTAGGCACCTTAGCTGACATTGATGAAGATGATGGCCAAGAGCTCTCTGGAACACCGTGGCCACTGCTTCAGTGACAAACAATGACACAGATTAGTGCCATCTCCTTTTCTCTGCACTGCAGCGTATGGGGAGAGTGGGGTAGTGGACTGATCTGTATGAAGCTCTGGTGTATTCTGTGACTGTTGCAGACACACGGTAAAATCAGGTTAGGCAGTTTTACTCTGTGTTGAGGGCCAGAAGTCTCTGGACATCATTTGGATGCCCAGCAGCGGCATCTGGCCCACTTTGGGGTATGTGATCTGCGTAGATAGGCCCATTGTGTAGGGAATCCTATTGATTTCATAGAATTTGTGGTAGTCAATGCCTCAGAAGAGATGTAATGGGACTAAAGCATGCTGGGAACCCATATTCTGTGATCTGGAAGTGTTGGCTCTGAATCCCTGAGCTATGATTCCACTGTGATATAAAGAACACACCCTTCATTTTTATTATATCTATAGCTGGAAAGAATCCTAACACAAAAGTCAAGTTTCACGTGAACCCTGACTCAAGTGGAGCTTTGGGAGCAGTGTCACTTGCATTTTAAACACTCCACTAGAATGGTGATTTGGTAGACTTAACATGTGTATGAAAGAAGGTCTGTTTCTAAGATAACCATTTTATTTTGTATGATGTGCTATAAAATACATTTATGCTCCACTCAGGCAAACTTCTGTTTCTCAGATAATGGGATCCTCACTTCTTGTATCCCTGTGGGGCCCTTAGCATGGTACACAACGTAGCATGGCCCCAGGGACTGAACATGAGCTTGGTTAACTGCTCCCAGTTAACCTGGTGCTGCTCTTTATTTTCTGCTGCCTATGAACAAATTAAGAGATAACAACACCTCAGGGAACATTTTGTAAAATCATCATACTCTCAAGACAAACATTCCCCATTGTCCAACTACAACTGTTAGAGATAGAAGAGCCCATAGTATCAATGTGTTTTCTCATTATATTTATGTGTTATCCAATACATGCAAAAAAATAAAATAAATTTGTGGCCTATATCCAGATGTCTTGAGTTTCAGGGTTTTTTTGGGGGGGGGGGGGATGGGATGTAAACAGAAGAAGGCGAGGAGGATGAATCCCAACCAGAGTACAACCATCGAGTCAGTGGGGATGATAGTTTCAGACAGATCCCACAGATTTTGGACTAAGACATATCAGGACTCTAAATTGTCAAGCACTGTTATGTATCTATACCAAGAGCCCATCCACACCATATTATTATAGTGATATAATTCTACTTCAACTGTAATGGTAATAATCTATAGAATCTCGGGTTTTGTAATTTGGTAGATCTCTCAGGATAAGAATGCGAAATGCCCATCCCTAAACTGCAACTGATGTGAGGAGAAATCCATAGTACATTGGGTCATGGTTCTGTTTAAGGAGGTGAGGGGAAATTATAGGTGGCTAGTTAATAGGTAGTATGTGACAATGTTCTGGCAGTTTCACATCCTATCAACCTGTTTCAGGGCACAATTCTGAAATAAATAAATTTCAGCTGTGGTATTTTGGGAAATCTTTAAGTGGGCAGTGAACATTATTGCCACAGATCACATCCTGGGAGAAAGGTGGGGTATACATCATATTTAAACAAATGAACAAAGGAATAATATTGTATGTTGTTCAGGTAGTCTTTATATAAATAACTTAGTTTGAAAACTCAACCAGCCCCTTTGGATTGTATTTTCTACACATGTCTAGGGAACAGAGACATTTGTCAGCCTCTTCACACCTTCTGCTAATTAAATAAATTAAATATGTTGCTAGAAAAAAAAACCCTGAGATGTTAGGTAGGTTAACATTTGTCTCCCAAGCCATCTGTTGAAATCTCTATTAGACATTAGTATGGAACTACTTACTACCACAATGTCTTGGTTCTTGCCAAACTCCACCAAAACCCGTTCCAGAAGGAGAATAATGTCAAGAGATAGAGGTTCTGTGTTAGTCAATGGTTGCTCCCATTTTCATAAAAGTCAAGTGGGTGCCTCTTGCATGCTTTTAATGAGAAAATAAAAAGAGAATCCAATAAAATGGAGCAAGAGCACCAGAAGGAAGTTCAGGGCAGGAAAATCTTTAAAACATTGTTTTTAAAACAAAGATCGCACGTTACTGGACTGGGTTTTTCACAATAAGTTTTCCTTTGGTCTGGACTGGGTTTTTCACAATTCACAATAAGCTTTTCATTTGAAGAGCCACCCTTTTTGAAGGGCCATCCTATAATTTTCCTGGTGCTCTTCTGTCTGGCAAAAATGAGACTGAGAAAAACATGGTGTGTGATGGCAAGCCGGAAAAAAGAAAACTATATGTCTGACTACCCGGTGGCTATCGGTATACCCTCTGATGTACTTCAGTTTTTAAAATAAAGACTCTTGAAACTGGATAAAGTTAACCAAATAAGTTTATTGAGACAAAGGCAAAGTTAACTTCAGTCAGGATTCTTGAAAGGTGAATCAAAATAATATATTACAGAGACAAGGTTTGTTGATTGAATTTAGTTACACTGGAAATAAACACTTGACTATGTATAGTATGAGGTAAAATACTTGAATATAATTGTGGTAAGTCACTTGGTTATTAATACAATACAGAATCAAAATGGCAAAGTACAAAACTATAATGAAGTACACTATACTATAATGGTTATATGGTGGAATATTCCAAATTATAATGATATAATACTATTTTGATGAAAAATGCAGGGTATAGTGGTAAATGCCTGGCTATATTGTCTATAAAATGAAGTAATTGGCTATAATGGTGAAACTCGGTGGTTGCTGTCACAGGACGTCCAACTCTTTGTTTGTCACGCAAGTCAGATGTTTCCACCTCAACATCTTTAAACTTACTTGCCCAACGACGCACAGTACTCACATCAACACAATCAACATAACAGCTTGCATTCTCTGATGGATCTCCTTTGGGGTGACACCTTCTGCTGTCAAGAATTCAATGATTGCACGTTGCTTAAATTGCATTGACCATCCGTCCGCGCAGGGTTCCATACTTCGCACTTTAACAACACAACCGTTCAATGCTAAGGCTTCCTGCCAAATGGAACTGTAGAGGAGAGTTTACCGAACAAGCCAGTACCTTCCGCATACCAGGACTGCCATCTGTTGAGGAGTTACGAAGGTGGAGGTATTACTTTTCATTCAACCCTTGTAATAAAGCTTTGAGGTTCACTTGTTTACTCTCTCTCTCTCTCTCTCTCTCTCTCTCTCTCTCTCTCTCTCTCTCTCTCTCTCTCTCTCTCTCTCCCACACACACACACACACACAGACAGTCCTGAAAAAGAGAGCTTTAGGAGTTGGTAATTTGCTAGTTACTAAGGTTACCAGGCATCCCATAATATAAGGGATATTCCTTTTTAGAGGTCCAAAACATTTGTGCTTTAGAGGGCTGGAAAGTGCCCCTTGTTTACACTAATCAGCTATTATAGTAACATAATAAAAATGTAATATAAAGACATATTTTGTTTGTTCTTGCTCTTTTTGCTTGTATGATTTTTGTTTAATAATAATTTTGTTTTTCTAGTTTTAAAACTATTGTTAAAACCTCTCTTAGAGTTTCTTCGGAAAAGGAAAAAAACTCTCTGGAAGTATTGAGAGTTCAAGTTCTTTCTGTTTTGATTTTACCTGTGCATTCCCAGGTTTGCATGCAAACTCTTTCCTGACAGACCCTGTGTTTCCTGCACCCCCTTCCCTGTATCCCCCCTCATATATGATGTCTAGACTAATTCAATATTTCAGAAAATGATTTTCAGTAATTTCCACAGAGTCTTCTTTATTATTATTATTCAGGAATTATAGTCAAAGTCCAAATGTGCTTTAGCAATATTATAGTTGTTAAACATTAGGATAATTTTGTTTTTGTGAGAACATTCTTATTTCTTTCACTGGAGCTTTGTAGCATCTGTGACCTGGCAGCAATAGCTGTGTTTATTGGTAGTAGCCATCTTAGCTTGGGCAAATACAAGCAAGCAGCTCAGTAGAGATAATTTTATTTCAGAAAATACTGGGTTAATCTTATTTAGAAATGAAAAGTCTTCGGTAATGCTAGGAGTTTCCAGGAACACTTTGGAATAAAAAAAAACATCACATGGATCTCCAAAATAAAATGGGGTTTACAGGAACAAAGCCTGGGATGTTCAGAAATGTTTTGCTTGTTTAGAAGGGCTCTTTGAATTGTCCTTTGGAACCAAGCATCAGGTGAAAAAATGTCATGAATAAAACAAAACAAAACACTGCTACTGAGATTACATAAGTCTTCCATCTCCCCCTCCTGCTCTGAACTATCTATTTTCTCAATTCTCCAAAGCATCAAATATTCTCTATTTTTCATAATTTGTGTAAAATGTGGTAGAAATCTTTTCTCATGCATTATCACACCAATCATACTTCACAGAATTCAATCATTGCCATTTTACACATAAAGAACTAAAGCTCAGAGAAGAGCTTGTTAAGAAAATCTAGTTAATACTGAAGTGAGATGTACAGACTGTTTCATTTACAACAGTCTGAAACATTCATACATGAATTTTCTTACATTAATGTGCACTGTATAATGTTTACAGCCCAACAATTTACTGACATGGTTAGAGGATCATAGCTTGATTGAGTCTGAACTGATGTTTTATATGTTACATGTGTTATATTTTATTGTATTTTATACTGTGTTCACTTTTATGCTGTTTTTAGGCACTTTGTACCATCTGTAAGCTGCTCTAAGTCCCTTTGGGGAGATGGTGGCGGGATATAAGAATAAAGTTGTTGTTGTCGTCGTTATGGTTGTTATTATTATTATTATTATTATTATTATTATTATTATTATTATTATTATTATCTACAGCATGAAAAAGAAAACTCCATGCACTCCAGAAGGTATAGGTTTGGACCAAGCAGTTCCATGAGCAGATTTGAGTTTAAGGGGGTAGCACTGCTGATGAAAAGGAGAGGTCCTTTCTATCCAGTCCCCTTTCCTGCTATGCTCCTTGGACATCTGCTCCACAATGGAGAGGTGATATGGAAAGAGAATGGAAATCTTTTGATAATTGCCTCTCCATTTTCTTCTTTAAGTAAGACCAGCTATTGGATCAAATCCTTTTCTGATGATAAAAAGAATCCACCCATCCTCAGAAGGACAGCTCTTGATTCATGCCTTAGAGTCTCAATTCATTCATCATGTGCATCACTTAACAAATGTAAGACCAAGGTGTGCCTCACGTGTGTAGATTAATGAGTCATCAGAGATCTGCTACCAGAGATAGAAGGTACATAATGTGTTTTGATGAGAACTGGCAAAACATCTACCTGGGAATTATCCAGTATGAAGTACTTATGCATATGGAATCCAAGTTTTTTAATGTGTGATAACTATAGAAGTTTCCATTATCAGGTGTATGTTGAGAAAGTAGGTGAGACATAAGTGACACTGGTATTACTCTCACATGTGCATATGAATATGTTTTTTTTTTAAAACAAGTCTGTATACACCTTTGTCAACTAATATTACATTGCAGAAGCTCTTAGAAATTGTGCATTCAAAGTAATGACTTCTGATACACCACTAGCAAGATACCTGAGCTAACATATACATTATCTTAAAACTCTGGTGCTGTTATGTTGTGGGATGCGTGTATAAACTTCACAGTTTTTGTGTTTGGTACATGTTAATTACATTTTAATGTTTTTTTAAATTTAATATACACTCTTGATGTTTCAATCTAATTTTCCAATTTACATTTAATGGGGGGATGGGGAGAAGGAGAGCACAAAATTTGTTTCAAAAAAAATAAAGCACTTGTAATTGGCTTCAGGAATATCATCCAATCTTCTCTTAAATTGAGATGCCAGAGCAACTATGTTGCCGTTTAAATCAGATAACAAAATTATTCCAGGTATAAGATGATGGCAAAGAGATCTGTGGTAAATAGCCTGTGAATTCAAATACGAATTGCATCTCTGAGATTTCTCAGTTCCTACAAATTAGACAAATAAATTGGTAGTCTACCTACTGCATCTTCGTAAACAAGCATTTTTCAGAAAAGCACTCCCTTCTATCCATTAAGCTGGCCTAGTTTCAAGCACTGAAAGGAGCTATAGCATAGTGATGGGTCTTTTGAGCTAGAATCCCGAATAATTATTGGCAGGACACTAATGAAAAAACAACTAATTCTGACAATTTACCATAGTAACTGAAGCATTCATATTATTAATGTCAGCATGATCTCAAACTGAAAGCTCAGCCACTATGACACGCACAGCACTCAGGCATTTTTGTTACCCAGAGAGGAAATCTTAAGAGGAATTCAGACTTTCATTTGAATGCTAGCATTGTTCTAGTAAAACTGATGCTGAACAGAGTAAACAAGGGAAGGATGCTTTATATCACAGTCAACCTTCACCCCCTATAGACTCCCCCCTTTTGCAGCAAAAAAGTGCCTTATCACGCATGAAACCCCTGGGGTTCATCTTTTGAATAGATTGCAGCCTAGATTAGCATTAAAAACCCAATTTTTCAAAATCGGAAGTGGACACACATTCCTACTTCTGGGGTTTTCATGTTTTAAGGATGAGTTTTTGGAGAGGAGTATTTTTGGCAATCCATGCAGTTCCCAGAGGTCATGAGTAGAAATCTGATCCCTGGTCCTGCTGCAGCTGCCTACCTGATGTACCCAGATGATTGGACCAAAACTGTAAAAATTAATCCTCTGCCCTTGATTTAAATATCTGTAGATGGAAAGATACAAAGGTTAATTTTCTCATAAGAGATGTGTGGGGCTCAGCCTATACAAAACCTATAGTCTTTCCCATATCGGACACTTTCTTCTTAGGACCACCACCGTGTGGCATTCACATGAGCAATGATCCTGGGAACTTACCAGGATGGTCATCTTTGTTACTACTTTGCCAATCTGTGATCTCACAGACAGACTTTGGATCATCACTAAAAGGTGACAGCCCTGCCTCTATGCCAGTTTGCAACATCCATTCAAATAATATCCTTAACTTCAGTTCCTTTATTAGTATTGGGGATTGAAAAAGCTTAATATTTTTTCCTTTCCTAGGCCAGTTTTCTATGAGCATGAGCATGAATTTGAGTTTTAACACAAATGTGCTATGCCAACATTCAATTGCATGTTCAACAAAATGTCACAGATGAAAACCAAGAGATGTATCCTAGCAACATCATAGTGTGGTCAAGGTGGTAAAAGTTATTAATGAGGCAGACATTGCAACAGACTGTCAATTTAGGATAGTTGGAGGGTATGCTGTATCACTTGGAAAATTGCCCTTTTTTGAAACGCAGCTCACAGAACCCCCCAGTTGGGGAGGGGGTTGTTCATGGATGACTTCCAGCTCTGTCGCTCTATAGCAAACAAAATGTAATCTGAAAACAGCTTGGACTGGTTTTCGGTGTGCTAAGATCGGTAAAACTGAAAGGCAAGAAATATGGCAATGATTTAGGAAGGGCTGGTCAGGGCTAAATCAACAAAGGGAGGAATGGGGCCTAAGCTATTCTACCATGGGTGGATAGTGCTGCAACCCAGTATGAATGTGCATAAGTGAGAAGCACGGTAGCCAGTGGGCAACAAGGTCAGAGAGATCTGAGCTGCTCCAGGACAAAAGAGAGGTGAATCAACACCTCTTTATCCTTATCAATTCTTTGAGATTATTTCAACTCTGATTCACCTCTTGAATGTGTAAACAACCCAAAAGCTGACATGAGCTCATGGATTGTCTTTTATCCCAAGATAATTGATAGTACAAAAAAGCCCAGTAATTCTTCATGATCTCAGCATTTTCCCTGGTGGTGGTTGTGACACCTTCAACTCCTTCTGGAACCACAAGGATTTAACAGTGAGACCAATTAAGCACTAAATTAGGAAAGTATTCAATTAGCCATACTCTTCTAAGAACTTAGGCAGAATTTAGATGTCTCTCTGTGTGCTAAGAAGACAAAATTAGCATGCCTAGCACTTGTAAACATAAGGTAATGGTATTGTTGATCCCACTAGTCAAACTGGCATAGGAAGCTTCCTTATAACAGGTACCCTTTCATAGCACTATAATTATAGCACTATAATTCCACATTAACTGCTCCCAGCAGCATCTTGGGATTTGCAGTATAGGAAGGGGTATTTATAGTAAAACCATCACACTATGATTATGCACTGTGAATGGACCTCAGTCCTGACTCAGTCCATTTAGCCTACTATTGTTTATTCTGAGCAGCAGACTGTCTAAATAACTTCTTTCTGATCAACAATAGCTTTTTATCCCACATTACTAAATTGGTACCTTCACCTTGTTATTTATTTATTTGTTATTTATTTATTTATTTATTTAATTTTAAGAAATGGAATTGAAATTATGTTTTTAATCAAAGGTTGGCATCCAAAAGAATCTAAGAGCAACAGGGAATTAAAATATAGCAGAAACCTAGCACTACACCATAAAGCTGGATTTCTGGCTAACTTAAAGAAATGTGGTGTAAACACCAAGAACTGAGAAGCTTTGACACTCGTGTTCTAACTGGAGGTTAGCTGTTACCAATGGTGCCATGGATTTTGAAGATAATAATAATAATAATAATAATAATAATAATAATAATAATAATAATATAACTTTATTTCTAGACCACCCTATCTCCCCAGAGGGACTCAGGGTGGTTAACACACATATAAATGGCAAACATTAAGTGCCACAACTACTTCACTTAATATCAAAAGTATAAAATGATGATAACATACCCATTATAATAAAAATTTCAAATTAGAAAATAACAATAAATTTAAACATGACACTCAGTAAAAACATTACTGAGGCACCAATAAAGGGCAAACGGAGGAAACATGCGAGGAAAGCATGTCAAGCAAACCCTTTTCATGACTGCCTTCCATCTGGAAATCTATGTCCTCACTGTGAAAGACTATACGGATCCAGAATAGATCTCCATTTACGAATCCACCACCAAGACTCTACCCTTGGAAGACAATCATACTTGGCCACAAGTGAACTCCAATGATGATGACAACAAAAATATAGCAATAAGCAATACAAAAAGTGAGAGTTATAAAACCATACAAGTTATAAATGCCAAAGGCTAAATGCCAGGATTTTATTTTTAAAAAACTCTAGTATCAAGAGAAATGCAGCATCTAGGTGGCATGCCTAAATATCCTAAAAATGTCAGATCCCATCTTCAAATCTAAAGGGATTAGCTTTGGTTAATACTTGGATGGGAGACTGCTAAAGAATACCAGGTGCAGTAGGTTATACTGTATTACAGAGTAAGGAATTGACAAAACCATATCTGAGTATTCCTTGCCTAAGGCAACCCAATGACAATTATGGAGTCACCGGAAGTTGACAGGTGACTTGAAGGCTTATACACAGAGCAAGCATTCCTCATTTCATGTGCCACCTTTGAGAAGATGCCCCCTTACTATAGGGATAGTTTGTTGTTCCTTTGGATGGAGCACAGAAAATGAATTACTCTGATGATAACACATTCCTTCAGATACTTTAGGCCAAACTATTTAGGTCCCACATGTCTGCATCAACAGATTGAGATAAAGAAATAAATGAAGTTGAAGGCCATATCATTCTTTCAGATTCAGTGTAGCACAGCTACAAGAGGCAAACTAGTCAGAATTCTGACAACAAACTTTTGAATGAATTTACACCATTGCACCACAGTAAAACATTGCAGTAATCTAGCTAGGAGGTTACCAGTGTGGATCATACTAACCAAGCCATGTCTATCCAGGCAAAGCTGTAGCTGGTGAACCACCAACACTGTTAAAAAGTTGTCTGAGCCATCAAAATGACTTGAGGACTTCATCACATGAATGTTTTCCCTATGTTCTCTCTGTTTTCACATATTGACAAAATGGAGTCCCACAGAGGCCATCCCATGATGCATAACCACTTCCAGTGGACCTGATGCATCAGAGATGGATACATTTCTAGCAAAACAATTGAGAAAGACCTGGATCCTAAATAACATATTGAAAAATAAGAAAATAAAAGCTTAATGCCCATTTTGCACCATTCAATATTATTTTAATTCAAAATGGATAGGAAAAATATTTACATTCTAGCAGAGAAACGATTAACAAATTATACACTGTTACAGTGTTTTAGTCTATACTTTCAAGCAGAGCTTTCCAAACATTTGTTGTTGGTGGTGCATGTTTTAGACAGGCATCATTTTGCGACAGAGTAATTCAGTTTTACTAATAAACTGGAAGTTAAAGCAACTCCTTAGAAGCAATATAGACACATACATAAATTGCAATAATCTATGGGGACACAACATATCTCATGAAAGCCTATCATTTATATGATTGATTGCTTATTTCACATAGACTCAAAGGTTTCTTGTTGCGTTTGTGTGACACACCTACAGACTGCAGCTGACACTTTCATGTGTTGTGACACACATCTTGGAAAGCTCTGCTTTAAAGTCTCAAAATAAGTTCAGCACCTTGTATGGTTTGTGTGGTTTGGACTAAAATCCAGAGTGTATTCTGACCCACATTGTCAGAGAAGCCACCAGCCCCCTCTGCTTGGAGTGTGTGGGAGAAAACATTTGCAGAGAGCGTGCGACGACTTCAGGCTTGCCGGGTAGACCCCCTCCCTTCCAAAAGCTGTACACCACCGAGATGTAGCAGGGCACACAAGTGGAGTGTAAAGTCAATGGGATTACATTCTCCTAATTATTTTCTGCTCGAGGTTTACATCGCCGGCACAGAATGAGATCAGCCGGGACTTGCCTCTCAAACAAATCACTCAGACTTAATCATTGCTCACATAAACAACAACAGCACAGGGGGAGGGAGGGAGGCTGCAAAAAGACAGAGGAGGGCTTCTTCCATCGCAGTGGCAAGGAACAAAAACCTGGAGGGGAAAAAAAGCTGTTGGACCGCCACCAAATCTCCCTCGCTAGAGACAGAAGCCCATCTGCTGAGCTCGGCAACTTCGCTTTAACTACCATTCAGCTTGCGTCTCCGTAGAGATCAGTCTGGAGTGCTGGCAGATGGACCCCTGTTTCCCTGAGTCGCTGTGTTATTTGTTTAATAAATTTAATTAATATCCATACTGCATTGGAGTGCTCCCAGAAAAAAGAGGTTGCGGTCCTCTCTTCCTTTGATAACTACATGATGAGTGATTTCCCAGAAAAGACCAGATAACAGTGCCCCCGGGCCACTGAAAATTGAAAACTGCCATGCGCCCACATTACTTTGCATGTCTTTCTGTTCTGTTCTCTGTGCTCATTTTGTTCTTGAAGGCTTATTTAAACTTCATGAACATGTATAATTTTGTGTATGTGTGTAGGGAGAGGGGAGGGCAATCAATATGCTTCTTGTTTCATATCAGTTACAGAGTTAGTATGGATCAAAAAGCATCTGACAAACTGGCACTTCTGACCGCTGGATCCTTTGCCAACAGAAAAAAATAAATTGACAAACTGTCCTTCCAGGAAAATATCATGGTTTTGTACATGCATTGCTGACAAAAATGCCAAAAGGCAGTCCTTATACTGGGTATGTTCTAATTTTTAATCAGCAATTATGTGCATTTAATACAGATAACCTAGTGCTTGTGTGCCATCAGATATCAAAGGTGATAAATTAAATGTTTAAATCTCATTTCTGAAGAATTAAATTGGCTACACTGTGAACCTAAAAAGGTTTACATATCAGTTCAGAGGACTACAGGAATTCAAATATTCTTGGAATCAAGTCCCCCAAAAGTTGAAATAGCTGAGAACATCTGGATTTATTTGGCATACTGAGGGAAAAACTGTTATTTAAAATCACTGATGCTGTGTTGCACACTTATTTAAAAGCTTCATGGAAAACAGCAGGACTTACTTCTGAGTAAACATGCACAGAAATGTACAATTTAATTGGTAACCATAATTGTGAGATTATTTGTGATGCTTTTTTGATGATGTGTGTTACACAGTTTTATTTCACCCCTAAAAGTGGTGTTTACTGCACACATATTACACCTTTTTTACATTTGAAGAGTACTCTTTTAGTTTTGACAGAACTACTTTCCTGGGAGATAAATGTACTCTGAATATGACTAACTGATTCATGCAACACATTGAACTGGGCTCAGATTAAAATAATTTAATTATATTTTCCTTTTTAAAAATTCCCAATAATACAGCAATGCTGCTTATCGAAATATAGGACCACAGGCTTCTCTGAATGCACATCATTAATTTGTTTATTTATTTGGTCCTGGAATTTTTTCCTTTGGGGATTTTTTTTGAAAAAATAAATGTTCAGAGCCCCAGAGTATAACTGAGGGTTCAAACTGTGTATACAAAAGGAATCTATTCAGTGTTTTAGTTCAGAGTTCTTACAAAGCAAGTGACCATGCAATTGAAAAGCAAGAGTTTGCATTGTGATGACCAGACAAGAGGGGACATTAACTTCTACGCAGCCCTAAGCCGTTGCTGGGTGCCTTCAAGTAGTTTATGAGTTATGGTGATCTTAAAGCAAACTCATTATGGTGTTTTCTTGACAATATTTATTCCAATGGGGTTGGCCTCGTCTTTATCAGAGACTCCAGCCTCAAGCAGTAGAAGATTTAACTATACATGGTCTAGTAATTCGTTTTAAGCACACTTTAGCACAAGATTCATTGCCTGAAATTACTAATCTGAGTGAGTTAAGCAGTGGTGTAGTGGAATCAGGTCTTAGAAGGTCAAAGCTCCCGTATGTTTTAATGAGGCGGGATGATAACGTCATCTGCTTTATACCATCTCTCTCTTTCTACTGGAATGTTGCTGTAATCATTTATGCCTTTTTATGCCTTAACACAACTACTGAAGGGATCTGGTAACACTGATGAACTTCAATGGTTCTAAATCTACCAATACCAGCTTAAGTTCTCAGTTCTCTGGCCTTGGCTTTGATGGAATGGCTGAGATATAAGTATTTTCAACATATCACAGTTCTGCTACATGACTAGAAAATTAAAATTAAAATCCATTCAAGTCTCACTGAAATTGGTGTAATGCATTTTTTGATGAACTTAATAAGAATAATACTTTGTTTATATATCATCCTATCTCCCTGAAGGGACTCAGGTGAGTGAACAACAAAGTCAGTAAACATTCAATGCCATACAAAAGAAAAATACATAAACAAATAACCATCCCACCCCAAACCCTCATAGATCCATATTTAAATCAAAAATAAGGCTCAAAAATGACATGTAACATTATTAACAGTAGGGTGGTTGATTTGTTTTAATTTGAAATGTAAAGGCACTATCCAAGGTGCTGAATTCTTTATCACCCAAATAAAGAATATATTAAAGAATAGGAATAAAATACAAATGTATTATATAGCTTTCAACACATGTGGGCTATGATTTGTTGTACTGAATGGTCCATGTGGTCTCTTCCAACCAGAGCCGGCCCTAGGTATTTTTCAAGTGTAGGCGAACAGAATTTTGGCACCCCCCCCCCCCCAAAAACAATCATTGAAAAATAAAAGCGTTGGATAAGCGAAAATGTTGGATAATAAGGAGGGATTAAGGAAAAGCCTATTAAATGTCAAATTGTGTTATGATTTTACAAATTAAGCACCAAAACATCATGTTTTACAACAAATCAACAGAAAAAGCAGTCTCGACTGTGCCCCCGTATGTTTGGCGCCTGAAGTGACCGCTTAATTCACCTCATTGTTGGACTGGCTCAGCTTCCAACTCTATGATACTATGAGTATACATCAAAGGATTTTTTTTCCATGTCAGGAGCAACCGGAGTTGCTTCTGGAGTGAGAGAATTGGCCGTCTGCAAGGACGTTACCCAGGGGACGCCCGGATGTTTTGATGTTTTTACCATCCTTGTGGGAGGCTTCTCTCATGTCCCCGCATGGAGCTGGAGCTGATAGAGGGAGCTCATCCACACTCTCCCCAGGTGGGATTCGAACCTGGCAGCTTTCAGGTCAGCAACCCAACCTTCAAGTCACTTAGTCCACTACGCCATCTGGGGGCTCCATATCAAAGGGTGTCTTCTGCTTCACACTCATTCTGTGTCCATATTTGACCTCAAACAGAAAGCTAATGACTCCATGTTAAAAGCATATCAAAGGGTGTCTTCTGCTTTTAACATGGAGTCATTCGCTTTCTGTTTGAGGTCAAATATGGACACAGAATGAGTGTGACTGTCCATGCAAGCTAAGTAACAGAGCAATGTCCAGATCTTTTTATGCCTCTTTGAATAAGAAAACCTTACATCACAATGCTTTTGAGTCTTCTTGTTCAAAAACAAGCTCGCCACATGGAAACTTGCTGTTAGGGTAAGTCTGAAGCCTTTTGGGCAAATGGAATTAGTTATTTGGTTGCCAGGTGTAGGCCTTGTTCTGAAATCCAGGTTAGTGTAGTAGTTTGAATGTTGGACTATGACTCTGGAAATCAGGGTTAAAATACCTGTCTCGCCATGGAAATCCACTGTATGACTTTGGGTAAGTCACACTCTCTTAGTCTCACAGGAAGGCAAAAGCAACCCCCCTCTGAACAAATCTTGCCAAGAAAACCCTGTGAAAGTTTTACCTTGGGAGTCACCAAAAGTTGAAAACAACTTAAAGATACACAAGAACAACAATATTTTGCTCTAATGATTCTTCAAAACTCTTAGGTTTTGTACTCACCCAACTCAATTTACAAGCATTTACAAGATCACACAGAAATACGTCCTGAGCTTATTTTTAAGTAGACATGTATATGTTTACATTGTGAGTGTATTGAAATGATAAGCTATGGTTGTCTTAGTGGATGATCTCCATCTAAACCAGTGATTCCCAAAGTGGGCGCTACTGCCCCCTGGTGGGCGCTGAAGCAATCCAGGGGAGCGGTGATGGCCACAGGTACATATATCTTTCTGTTTAAGTGCTATTAAAATTTTAAAAAAATTCCAGGGTGCTGAGTAATATTTTTTCTGTAAAGGGGGTAGTAGGCTAAATAGGTTTAGGAACCACTGAACTAAACACTGATGAGGGGTGTGCCCCCCCCCCCCCGTTGGTGCTTGGATCACTCAGCAGTTTTCGATATCATTGACTATGATAATAATAATAATAATAATAATAATAATAATAATAATAATAATAACTTTATTTTTATACCCCACCCCATCTCCCCGAAGGGACTCGGGGCGGCTTACATGGGGCCTGGCCCGATAAAACAAACAAATAACAGTAACAAAGCAATAAAACAATTATCCCAGTAAAAATCCTTCTTGAACGCCTGGGGGGTTTGGGAATTGGAGGCACTGTGCTGCAGTGGTTCCGGTCGTACCTCTCAGGCAGGTGGCAGATGATAGCACTTGGGGATAGCTGCTCCTCAAGAAAGGAGCTGTTATGTGGCACCTCAGAATGTGCCATTCTATCCCCAATGCTTTTTAATATTTACATAAACGGCTGGGAGAGATTATCTGTAGGCATGAGGCAGGGTGTTATCAGTATGCTGATGACACCCAAATATATTTCTCTATGCCTTCAAAAACAGCCTCAGCTAAAGATAGCATTTCTCCGCTGAATAAATGCCTGGAGGTGGTAATGGACTAGATGCGAAAAAAATCTGGCCATGGAGGTGTGTCAACCAATTCTGGATGCGGTTACACTTCCCTTGAAAGACGGTGTTAGCAGCCTGGGAGTGATCCTGGATCCATCTCTCCAAATGTCCGTTGATGTGAGGGTTAAGAGTGCTTTCTACCAGCTTTGGTTGATGCACCAGCTGGGCCCCTTCCTATATTTGGAGGACCTAAAAATGGTGGTGTACGCACTGGTAATCTCAAGGTTGGACTTCTGCAATGCGTTTTACATTGGTCTACCTCTATACAAAGTTCAGAAATTCCAATTGGTTCAAAAGGCAGCAACCAGACTGGTTGCAGGAACATCCAGGAGTAAGCATATCACCCCTATACTGGTGTTGATTTTGACCTTTAAAGCTTTACATGATTTGGGTCCAGGTTACCTATAGGATCATATAATCTGCCCTGCACATTTAGGTCCTGGGGTGGGGGTCTACTCCAACCAGTGCTGGATTTAGAATAAATGGGGCCATGTGCTAGTTAAGTTATAAGGCCTCTTCCTTGGGTCCTGAAGGAGGAAGGCCCTGCAGGCATATACAGCTTGGTTTGTGGCACATTTCCATAGACCATCAACTCTATCATTATGTCTGGAATTCCTCCAAAACAGAAAGGCTTCAAATTTAGAATTGCACCACATAAGCAAAATCAATCATTAAAAATTTGGCAGGAAGATGGGCTCTCCTGGCCAATGGGGCCCTGTGCACACCTAAGCACAATAGTAAATCCAGCGCTGACTCCAGCCTGACACAACCCAACTGACAATTGTCACCCAAAGGAACTTTTCATCGGCCAGGGCACATGCATTCCTTACCTTTTGGGTTGTCATAGTCACATAATGGGACTCTTTATTTTAATAGACTTCCCAGGAGAGGGAAAGGCACAAAGTGTTGATATTTGTTTCCCATCAGAAAACCATACTCTGCAGATTTTTCTGTGAGGGGGAATGAGGGAGTGGTGAAGGGAGGAGGAAATGTCCATCAAAAGATCACATTTTGACGAGAAAACAGGCCATATGTACACATCTCTACCAATGCAGGGCTCTTTCTTGAGCAATTCCCTTACCTTTTGACCATAAATCTGTCAAACCTGCCTACTACACTTCAAACTCATGCAGTTTCCTTTCCTTTTTTAAAATACCATGAATACATCCACATGGGTAGATGGTAGCAGGTGTGTATCATATCTGAACAAATGATGGACACAAATTGCTTTAGGCAGGGCTAGCATATGCTAATTTCCTATTATTTCTTTTTTTCTTTTTGAGGGAAGCATCCCACCTGGATCTTTATGATGTTTATTTTGCGTGCAGGACAACAAGATAAAATGTTCTGCTTTCAGGTGAAAGAATTATTGTTGCCATCTGACACACTGGAATACATACTGCAATCTTAGGCACATCTACACAGAAATAAGTCCCACAAAGTTCAGTAAAGTTTTTCCCCTCCAGCCATGTGTGTATAGGATTGCAAACACACTTCTCAGCCTTCTCTTTTCCAAGTTATATCCAGTTCCCTCAACTACCCCTCATAGGGCTTGGTTTCCAAATTTTCTTGGTCACTTACCTCTGGACATGCTCCAACTTGTTAATGCCTTTTTAAAGTGCGGTGCCTAGAACTAGATACACTATACCAGACAATATCTGACCAAAGAAAATTGAAAGACCACTAAACCCTCTGTAGTAGGAAGGGAACTAACTATAGGGAAGAAGTAAACACTAGGTTCTTTGTAGGAAGAGCATATTAAGTCTGAATTTATTAAATTTAGTTTTTGTAATAACTCCCAGAATCCCACTCAGCTGTGAGTTTGGGAAATGCAGCACAAAAAAGAGGATAATTTTAAGAAGCTCTGCACTAGGCCCACTGCTATAAGAGGGAAGTAGGCAAAAGCTGGGGGAGCCGTCTTCTGTCTTCTTTAGTGTTGCCTTTTGCGCCTTTTCATGTTGTTTAGCTGCCTCTCTCATCAAATGTGTTAACTCCTTAGCATTTTAACAGCAATCACAGCTTCATTTGCAATACAACTGAGATATCTGACAGTTACCATCACACAGTAAATTACCTGCCCCCCCCCCCACTTCCACACAAATAAAGAGGTCTGGAGTCCGGTGGCACCCAACTCCAAAAAAACTTGTTTCTAGGAGTCCCATTGGGCAGCCCCCAAAAGTAGTCTGGTGTCACAGGATTCCGTTTTTAAAATGTCTTCTTCTTCCTCTTCTTCTTCTTCTTATTCCATGCCTTATCCCTTCCAAAGGAAACTCAAATTTGCTTAACATAAAAGCAGTAGTGTACAATTTAAAATATACAAATATGCAAACATTAAAAGAGAAAATATTGGAAATTATGTAGCTGGTCTTAGGGCACTTTCCTTCCAACTGCATGTGTCCCACAGAGTAAGATAGGGATAGAAGACCAAATTAAAGGCATGCCATGCAACTGCCTATATATACTTTTGGATTACTCACAAGTAACTCACAGAAGAGCTTTGGATTTGACTCACTATGTCAAATTGAGAGCTTTTGAAAATCTTCACATGGAGCCAGTGAATATCAGGAGGGAAACAGGTGGGGAAGATTTAAACCCCATGTGTTCAATTTGGATTAGAGCTCTTCACCTTTGCTTCCAAATAATCAAAAAGCAGAAAGGCCATTGCTTGTACAGTAGTTTGGCTTAGGGTAAGAGGATACATAATCCAGTCCTGCATGGCTATATGTTCAACTCACTTTGGATGTAGGCTGCAGGCCCTGAATGTTTTTTCCAGCAGCAGCCCTTCTCAGAAAAGGCATCAGCACAGTGGGATGTCCTTCAAAACCTATTGGCTTCAGCGGGACATGGGATACATCTGACTTCTTCATGACTGAAGAACATGAAATGAAAGCAGGTTTTTAAAAAAGCCCTAAAGCCTGTCTAGTTTTGAAATATAATACTGAAATTTCATCATGTTGAGTTTAGAACTGTACATTTTCTTTCTTTTCCTTCCTTGAGATGAAATTCTTCTTAGATTATTTTGGTACAAAGTTAAAACAGAAAGTAAAGATTGGATGAAATCAGTCTCAGACATGGGCCCAGTAGGTTGAATAACTCACCAATGAATCTGATTAAAGATATGGAAAAGCCTTTTCTGGAAAAAAAAATCCAGAATTAAATATAAGCAGTATTTTAAAAATCAGTAAAAATCTATCAAAACATATTCAAAGTTGAAAATTACAGCACCCCCTGATTGAGCTTAAAAACCAAGAAATAGGGGGATGCCTGTATGTGATCCTAAGTCTACTACAACCATTGTACATTAAAACAGGTGAAAACTTAAGTACATTAAAGCAAGTGAAAAGGCATTACTTCTCAGCAACTACGTTGACTATGTATTCTCCCAAAAGAAGAAAAATGGAACACAATCCTACACAACTTGCAAGAATGCTGAGGAGTCAGGACTGAATCCAATGGTGTGAAAATTATTTGCTGACATGCTCTCAGAAAGCCTATCATATCTCAGAAATCATGGCAAATGGGTGAGGTAGCACAGAAATGAAGAAACCCAATCTCAGTCTGCAAAAAGGAGGAAAATTAAGATCAGGACAAAAAACTACTTCAGCATAGCATGGAAGATATCTGGAGAGCCAATAAAGAAGTTAGTCTCTAACTAGTGATTAAATTCACCACGATCTCTTCCACATTTGGTCAAAATATAGATAGAAAAACATGGAAGGTATCCTGGGTTGGGGCTAACAATTCTACTTCTGATCTTGCTGCTTAATAAGAATAGATCAGTACAATAAAAACACTTTTAAACATAGACAACAATTATAAGCAGTTTAGCAAATTTTTGTACCAGTCATCACCAATCATCTCCAAAAATGGCCACTGACCACCATCTTACTCCAGGACACAGGTCACTGGCCTGTGGCCCATATAGAGTGTCACTGTGTCTACAGGTTCCCCAACATTCCTCTGCAGCTATGTTTTGGAGATGATGATGGGACCCAAACCCATAAAAATAGATGATGGCATGTGATGAGGAGGATAGCATCACTTGCAGGTGCCATTCTATCAGTAGATGGACACACCTTCCCACGTGTTTGTATTTCTTTCTTTCTTTAGTGGAGTGAGGTCCAGACTTCTATAACAATAGCTAGGACCACAGACAATAAGAGGTGGAAATTTGGTTTCTTTGAGTGATTTAACTATTTTATTTATTGGTTAGTCACTATTTTTCTGCCTAATGTTACTCACAAAAAACTTAGCTCATTCGGAGCTTTTGGAAAAATCAAGGCAGAGGATAACAAGGAGTGTGTATCAGTTATTTTGAAAGGCTTCAAGCAGAGGTAAGATATACATGTAAATAGATAATTTTGAAAACAATTCTTTGGCTTAAAATTTCCAGTTATGGTACATTAAAGGAAGTTATTCACAGAAGGTTCCAGGGGTTAGTCTTGTATACTTGCATTCCCTGTTTGAATCTCTATTATGGAAAATGACTATGCATAGAGTAAAAAGTCAAAGTTAACAGAGATTTTGCATAATGGATTGTTGTAATCTTTACTGAATGCAGAACTCTCAGCTTTATTTTACATACTGGGGGGGGGGCTCTTAGTTCAAAAAATGATTTAGAGATCAGATTGTTTAATAACATACATAACAGAATGCTGAAAAAGGAAATAATAATTGTTGTTGTATCAGAGAATATGATACTATCCTACTCTTTAGGATAGTATATTAATGTAAGAAAGGGTTAAACAATCGCATTAATAGAATCATACAATCAAGCAAAAATACTTTGTTTCAAATTTCCTTCATTCTGGACAAATGCCTATATACCCTAATGCCATAACTTTGAAGATGTCTCAGAACAAATCTAAGCAATGTATCTGAAATGCAGCCCTGGAATGACTTACAATGGTGAGAATTTCCAAAGCCCTCTTCCAGCTTTGCACCTCAAATGGGAAGAACTACACGCCGCTCCCATCATTTTGACATCTGTAAGGGGTTAAGTCATTCTTGAACAGTTTATCACCCATCAATTGTAATTAAATATGTTTATATTAAATTATGTGATGTAATTAATGTAAAATCTTTTAGCCTGTGCTGTTGTTAGAACCAGATGCTGAAGCATCAACTGTATTTCAACATGACTGTGCTGCCTTGCCAGCTGTCTAACTGTAATTACTTTAATCTCAGCTTGTTATCTAATTATCACCTTTGTAAAGGGAAAAGTACTCTCTAATGCGTACTGATTGTTTCAGATGATGGTGAAGAGCATGAAACAGCTGTCAGATATCTTAGGCCTGTTTATCTAGATTAAAAAAAGAAAAAAAAACTTATCATGAGTCCTGGTTGGCTTTGAAACTCCCTGACAGACAACAGGGCAGATACAGATCTTGATATAGAGAGCTTTGTTCACCTCATTTTGCCTTTTTGATAGAAAATGTTAATTAGGTATCACTGTAAACTCATATAAACCTTCCAGATTTGTATAAGGCTTACATATATCAAGTGCAATACATTCTTCCTCCTTGGGTGACATGCTGGAAAAAAGTCATGATAGGCACTGAATAAACAAATAAATAAATAAAATCAGCAACAGATACCTAATATGCAGGTTTTGTTAGTTTGTTTAAATTATTGGCATTGAAATGTTTTATTCCAAACTAAAAACATGGTAGTGCAGTGGTCCCCAAATTTCTAATCTCTACCAAATCCTTATGTCACTGTATATTGAAAACATTAAATTTAAATGATCTATACACGATCGATTGACCCATACTTGTTCTACCCATGTATCTGCTGCATACTGGGGAAGATAGAAATCTACTAATAGCAAAAATATTTTATTAAAATCACAACATGAACAAACATGAATGCCATATTTTAAACAACACCAATATAATATTTGCTTTACAAATATGCGTCAAATTCTTGTAATCTATTCTTGATCAGAAAACTCAAATGTAAGGAAATAATTTAATTATTGTTATTGTTTTTCTCTCACAACCTCAACATTCTAGGTCGGCAGGATGAAAATGTGCAATATAAGTAACTTTCTACTTCAGTCACTTGTGATATAATGTTCTTAACACAATGATAGTTAGAAAATCAGAATTTTGGCTTTGATGAGGTAGTTGGGATTCTCCACAGAGAGTTCTCTTCCACTTCTAGCACTAGAAATCCCCAACACAGATTTCTAAGTACAGTTGGCCATCAAAATTTGTGGGTCTAACTTTTGAAGATTTGATTCACAGATTTTATTTATATCAGTGGTTCTCAACCTGGGGTCCCCAGATGTTTTTGGCCTTCAACTCCCAGAAATCCTAACAGCTGGTAAACTGGTGGGATTTCAGGGATCATAGAATCATAGAATAGTAGAGTTGGATGAGACCTCATGGGCAATCCAGTCCAACCCCCCGCTAAGAAGCAGGAAATCGTATTCAAAGCACCCCCAACATATGGCCATCCAGCCTCTGCTTAAAAGCCTCCAAAGGAGGAGCCTCCACCACAGCCCGGGGGAGAGAGTTCCACTGTCGAACAGCTCTCACAGTCAGGAAGTTCTTCCTGATGTTCAGGTGGAATCTCCTTTCCTGTGGTTTGAAGCCATTGTTCTGCGTCCTAGTCTCCAGGGCAGCAGAAAACAAGTTTGCTCCCTCCTCCCTATGACTTCCCCTCAATTATTTATACATGGCTAACATGTCTCCTCTCAGCCTTCTCTTTTGCAGGCTAAACATCCCCAGCTCTTTAAGCTGCTCCTCATAGGGCTTGTTCTCCAGACACTTGAGAAGATTTGATTCACGGATTTGATTTATATCAGTGGTTCTCAACATGGGGTGCCCAGATGTTTTTGGAGTTGTAGGTCAAAAATGTCTAAATACACCAGGTTGAGAACCACTGATTTATATGGTCTCTCTAGGAATATCTACTTTATCAGAGGAACTCTATTGACCACAGATGTTTTTGGCCTACAACTCCCAGAAATTCCTAACCCCAGCAAATGTGGCAAAGGGTTGGCTGTACCTCAGTAAACGATGAAATCTGTAGGATGCAGCCATGCAGTTAAAGAGGCATTCAGTGTTGTATGTATGTAGATGGAGATACACTGATAATTTTATTTTGATCCATATAATGCTGACCAAGGTCTTCCTTTTCTTTTCTTTTGAACTACTTTGTAATGCTAAGAAATACACTCAATAACACTGTGCTTCATTTGATTAAACAAAAGGGCTGAAATCCTATGATCCCTACAAAGACAACCAGGTGCCATAGGACAGCATTCTGATGTTTAGTCCCAAGTAGAATACAACAGTATTATCTCAATAGCAACAGAAGGTATGTTCTCGGATTTACTGTGGAAATGTGAAATCCCAGGTAGTAGTGAACCTTATTAAAATGGATAATTTCTGGCAGAAGCATATCAAAGAATTATGGTGGAGATCTGCCTCAGTATCAATAGAAGGGGAAAATGTATCAAAGAAAACTAACAAAAAGGGAAGGTGAGAGAAACATTCTTCTGATCCTTCTCTTCTGGCTATCTGAATTTAGAAAACAATATTAAAAGGGACTAAAATATTGCAACCCTGGGAGGGTGATCATGTTTTGGCCTGGGAAGGTCAGGGAAATAGAAATGCTAATTGAGCACCAGGCTGAAGGGAAAGAAAGAAAGATCATTAAGAAGGAAAGAATAGAGGAAGAGACATGAGAAACAACAAGGGGCGAGTGGGCAACGTGGGTTGTGACCAGGCAAAGCTGGTACAGGTTGAATGAATACCGGGGACAAAAGAAAAACAGACAGACCAGCACAGAAGAGTGAATTGTGGCATTGGGGGGATGAGACAGATTGTGTGAATGAGTGAGAGAGAGGGACAGAGGGATAATGTTTACTTATATTGGAGTATGAGGGAAACTAAATATTTTCACCCTGGTGAAGCAAGGTATATCACCAATTGTTTATAAAACAAGAACATTATCAGAAACATGAACAGAAATTGATGCATCAATGCAACACAATCATCTCCAGGCAAAAAGCAGTATAACCATTTAATTTTTTTTTTTACTAAAGGCAGTTTCTTTCAACTGCATAGACAGTAGATTTGATTTAGCAAAGCATAACCTGTTTATGTAATTTGTTGCTAAGGGGTGTTTCAATAGCCTTTAGTACATATGACTTGAAATGAGTTCAGCTAATCACAAATATATGTATGAATGTATTAATTATTATTGATTACTGTGATAGTTGTAATTGAGTCCTCCATGATGCCAAACAATATGCTTCTAGTAACCAGAAATTGTGTGTGGGATGTGTGGGTTCTATGTTATTTTGTCATATTTCCTAAGTTGTTTAATAACTGCTAGAAAAAAGGTTTTAGACAAGATGGGACTATGGCACACTTTAGCAAGGCCATTCTCAAGATTTAAAACAGGGGTCCCCAAATTACGCATCGCAGGTCAGATGTGACCCTCTAAGGTTATTTACCTGGCCTCACCCTAAACTTTAGACTTAGGGTCGCCCTAAGTCTGAAACGACTTGAAGGCACACAGCAGCAACAATCCTAGTTAACTTGACTGTCTCGTCAGTCAAAATCAGGAGCACACTTCCCAATGAAATACTGGTACGTTTATGTTGGTCAAAATTGTTCTTAATTTTAAGTATTATATTCTTTAATGGTTTGTTGCACTACAAACTGTGCACAGGAATTCATTTTTTCAAACTATAGTCCGACCCCCCCAACAGTCTGAGGGACTGTGAACCGGCCATCTGCTTAAAAAGTTTGAGGACCCCTGATTTAAGAAATCTAAATTCTAATATTGACTTTACCATATAATTATGGAGCTAAACCACTTTCCTAAAGTGAGCTGTTCACCCCAATTTAGGCTGTATCTATGCTATGGCACTTAGGTACCACTTTATCTGTCATAGTGTTTCCCCAAATCTCAAGATTCGTTCCCTCAGTGCCAGTTCCAATGTTTCCCAATCACTTAATTTTATCAAGACATGAAGAGATGAAGGTGGAATCAGAGGGTTATCAGTTCAGTTGACCAAGGAAAGATATCAGGGGAAATTTTCCAGGTCTGACATGCCTTTCACATGAACAAAAAGGGTTAAAGGTAAAGGTTTCCCCTGATGTTAAGTCCAGTCATGTCTGATTCTGGGGGTTGGTGCTCATCTCCATTTCTAAGCCAAAGAGCCGGCGTTGTCCGTAGACACCTCCAAGGTCACATGGCCAGTATGACTGCATGGAGCGCTGTTACCTTCCTGCCGGAGCAGTACCTATTTATCTACTCACATTGGCATGTTTTCGAACAAAAAATGAATGCAATATTTTAAACACCTAGAATACACAAGGGCTCATAGCCAAGAGTTAGTGGCTTTGCTCTAAAATACACGAACCAAAGAGTATAGTTGAAAACATGCAGAATGCCCTCTTTGTGGAAGATGCCAATATATGGATGGCATGGAATTTTTGAGAAGTTTTGTTTAGCAGCTTCTGAATCTTCATGTAGTTATTCTCAAAGGGATGAAATACTACATTGTTATCACTGAAGGAGATAACTAATAGCACCTTGATAGCACTTTAACTTCATTGCTGCATCCTATACAATCCCGAGGTCAGTTGTTGTTCACGTACTAGAGATGTCCGACTGAGGATTGTGAACTCCTCCTCATTAAACTGCAGACCCCAGGATTCCATGGGATGTTGCCATGGCAGCTAAAGTGCAATCATGGCACTGTAATGTGGCCCACATCAGAAAAGAGAGGCAAGGCTAGCAAATGGGAAAAGAAATTGAGAATTTACAGAGGAAAAGGAAACTTCAAAATCAAGAAATTTAAAAATTAAGAAATAATGAGACGTCTTCACAGAAAGGGAAGAACAAAGGATGGAAATGAAATGCCAAGACTCAGTCATTTTTATTACAAATAGGAGAAGTTGTTCTAGGGTATTGTGGATGGGTCAGATAAAATTAAGTGAATTTAACAATGGATCATCACTTAGAATGTTTATTTTAACTAGCAAACTTGTTAGTTTTTACCTTTCAGACTACCATGGTCTCCAAGATGATGCATAATTTTTGTTTTGTGTTTTTTAATATATATTTTAAAGATCTTGTGTTTTATTTATGTGTTTTAACTACGTTGTATCCCACCATGAACTGCAAGGAGAAGTGAAATGCTGCTGCTGCTGATAATAATATTAATAATATTGTTTTGAAAGCAATTTTTAAAATAATAATAATAATTTATTTCTATTTCACCCTATCTCCCCAAAGGGACTTAGAGTGGATTCCAAAAAACAATGGCATACATTCAATGTCTTCATGAAACAAATAAATATTGGCATAAAATCCCAACAAGACCCCACATATGACAACAGCGTTAAAAACCTAACATCAAATTAAACCTAATATCAGTAAATTGAACGTAACATCAATAAATTAAACCAATATAGTCAGACAGAATTAGACAATAATTATATTGTGAAATAAAATCTAAATAAATGTTCACAGTAATTTACAAAAGCCAACTGAAGTTGAAAAGCATTCAACTACAGTTAAAGTCAGAGGATGAAAGAGTACAGAGGTATGTACATGCTGGAAACTCATGGCCCAACTTTACGAGTGCCATAGCAAAGAATTCCCTGTAATGATCACCCACTGACCTAGTCTGTCAGAGATTGCAGGCTTATATTCCTCAAATTAATTTCTTTTAATCTTCCATATGCCAAGTTCCACAATAAGCAACCCATGAACTGCCAGGTTACAAACTTAAAAATAGGCTTCAGGAAGATTACTGCCCCCAGTACCAGGTGCTATAGAATATATTTCGGAGAAATTAGTAGGCAAAACCACCTCTGAGTCTTCCTACACTGACCATGGCCAATCTGGTATGATATACAGTGGATCCAACCTGCATTAGTTTACATTATCACCAGCCGAACTGCTGCAGAGGAAGAAGGGAGTTTCAACCACCTAGCAGCATTGAACCCAGTTCAGCGCCTCCTGATTGTCCACCCTTACCAATGGTTCCAGCAGTCTCCCAGCATAACATTAGTCCTGTCGGTTGGTCATTCCTGCAGTGGTGTCAGCTGAGGTGACAAGGGTGATGAAGAAGGAGTCAGCCCCCATCTCACCTTCTCTTCCCCAATCGCCCTGGCCAATATCACTCCAGGTGATGAGTGACTGGCAGGACACATGTCATATTTGGAGGCCACTGCAACATAGAGAATGAGAAGGGATAATATGTTCCATCCTCTTTCCCCAGGATGCCCAAGCCCAGGAATCACGGGATGCCTGTATAAACAGTTGCAGCTGGTTACGTCTTAAAACCTTTGCAACTGTTTACATAGGACGAAAGTCACAGGTTGCTCTGAATTCTGTGGTGGAGCAAGCCATGACTCTGGTTAATGTGGGTCAAGGTCTGTGCATAGGTTAGCCACCATGAAGCTGATTCAAGTGCCCCTTACTATATATGCTTTAATACAGTGGTTCTCAACCTGTGGGTCCTCAGGTGTTTTGGCCTACAACTCCCAGAAATCCCAGTCCGTTTACAAACTGTTAGGATTTTTGGGAGTTGAAGGTCAAAACATTTGGGGACCCACAGGTTGAGAACCATTGCCTTAAAAGAACATTGTAAAAAGAATGTGGTCTCCATAAGCCCACAGGTGATTTGGAGGCACATACACATACCCATACTCACTTTTGGAGGAAGCATAATTAAGGAGGAAACTGTTCTGACTTCTTTTTTAGGGAAAACGTATTTCCAAGTTTTACAGCAGGTTATAGGATGCAGCAATGGCAGTTAAAGTACAATAATTGTGTTATAATTGTGTAGAAAGGCACCAGTATCTTCCAGTGATAACAGGTAGCAGGTACCTTGGACAATAACTCATGAAAACTCAGAAGCTGCTGAACAAAACTTTTCCAAAATTCCATGCCTTCCATGTATTGGCATCTTTCACAAAGGGGGCATTCTGCCTGTTTTCAACTATACTATTTTAGAGCAAAGCCCTAACTCCTGGCCACGAGCCCTCGTGTATCCTAGCTCATCCCCTGCCCTTGCTGGAAGTTCTATTTTTTTCATGGCCAAGTTCCATCCATCCCAGAGCTAGGGCTTTGCTTATGCTTTCCATTGGTTGCCCAAAATCAGTGCAAGTTGCAAAGATACAGTACAGCAGAGCTTGGGAGTCAGGCTGTCAGTTTAATACATTGTGTGAAAATTGGGGCCAAAGGTCACCAGTCTCCCAATACACAAATCTCCCTCTGAGAATCTAATTTCATTCAGACTATCAGTTAGATTAGAAATGCCCTAATTATCCCACTGAAATTAAATTACTTTATGTAAGGGTGATATAATGAACAACCATAAAGAAGCTATACAACCAATCATCCTATTAGTCACAGCAAGACGAGACTACAACTAAATGGCCTTGGTTGATTATTGCTGGTTGGTCTCTGCCACATAAAAGTGAAGGAAGGAGGGTAGGAAATAGCCAGGAAAGATTTGTTCTAATTTCCCCTTTTGCATTTTTATTGAAAGTAAGCAATTTAATCCTGCCTGCATGTACTTAGTAAAACAAGTCACAAAGTTGATTGTGACAGGGAGATAATGGTGGTGTCCTACATCTGAGTGAGATGGAAACTGGTCAATACAATTCTTTCATGTCTCTTAAATATGATTTTGGAACAAGACATCTTATTTTGATTTTTTTAAAAGTTTAAACCCAATGGAATATGGTGTGGAAAAGCAAAAATAAGACACTGTAAATATCATAGCTATTGATAATGTGTTGGGGCAGAAGGGGCTAATCAGTTAAACAAGTGGTAACACAGTTGACACATGGACACTGTAGTCCCAGTGCAATCTCAAAAAGGATGTTGTAGAGCTTGGAAAGAGGCAATACCACCCCCAGAAACTAGCTAAACAAGAAGCTGTAGCATCACTTGTGGAGGAGGGTGGTGGTTATGGACCACACCAGGTGTCACTGTCAGAAGGTGGTGATAGCCAGCAGGTTGGCCACTTACTGTCCATCTGAAGACCTTCTGGCTACCCCCTCCTCTTCTGGCCAGGGCACTGCTTGCTGTGGCTGCTGTAGGGTAAGGTGCTGTTGATGCTTGGTGGTGCCTTTTAGGTCTGGTCAGGCTCAGAAATGGAGCCAGTAGTGGCAGCAGTGAGAGCCATTGACTACTCCTCTTCTTTAGAAGGAACACAAGGCATCTGTGCATGGATGGGGGCAGCAAGAAGGACAGGAAGGAGAGGTCAGATGGCAAACACCCCTCCCTCCCTGCCTGCCTGCTGCTTCTCCTTTTGCAACCCCCTCCCTTGTCCCTTCTCCCGAGGGTTGCCCATTCTAGCTGTGTGGGGCTGGAGGACTCAGCACCTGGCCACAATCTCAAGATTTCTTCTTGAGTAATTGCTTATTAGCCCAGATCACATCAGGATACAGTTTGGGTGCCATATGGCCTGGAAACCACACAACACTCCAATGATTCTGGTCGTGAAAGCCTTCAATAATACAAATTACTCCTTCTTTATCAGAAAAAATAGATTAGGGATGTTGAGGAGAAATAGTTAATGAAAATACAGTATGGCATCAGAGGAAGGCAAAAGCAAATCCCCTCTGAACAAATCTTGCCAAGAAAACCTCATTGCCATAAGTTGGAAACAGCATGTCATCACAGGGCTACGTGCCCAGGTCGATTTTGCTTACCCCTGCTGTAATAACAGTTATTGTGGCACACAAGAGACAGGGAAGTGTAACATTACTTATGATTTTCCCATAAGCAACTGGTTGGGCATTGTATGAACTAAGTATTTTGGTCTAGGTTTTCTGTAACCTATGGTGTCACCTCACGAAGTCTTGGTTCAAGATGCTTCAAATAATATGCTGTGTGCAGTATACATATATCCAAAGCAATTCACTGAGTACCATGACATGTGTGTGTGTGGATGGCCCTTCAAGTCACTGATCAATTTATGGTCCCCATTGATTTTAAAGGATTTTCTTAGGCAAGGAATACTCAGATGTGATTTGTCATTGCCTTACTGTGAAATATAACCCACAGCACAAAATATTCTTTGGTGGTCCCCCATTCAAGTACTGATTCTGCTTGGTTTTCAAGATCAGATAGGATCTGGTGCTTTCAGGGTACTTAGGCCCTTCAATGAAACATACGAGTACATAAAAGATAGTGTGCCACTAAATTTAAATAGAAAACATAAACCATGGACATGTGAATTGAGTTTAATTTTTCTTAGGACTGACTTGAGGGTGTTGTGAAAAGCTCCTTCTGGATATCTGCTTTCCAGTGGCATATTAAAGGTCCAAACAAAATGCATTAGTTGATCAATTATTACCCTAAACCATTCATACATCAGATGTAAATGTTGTGAATGTTCATAGTCTCCCTAGAACCCCTGGCATTTCCCCAGAACACATTGTTATCTTGCACATTTGTACCCTAACGGTGCTCAGCACACCTGTGCAAGTTTGTTACAGTGTGCTAAAGGCATATTAGGGGAAAAACAGTTCCAGATTAAATGGATGACTGGCAAACAGCTGCGTAAATGAGCTTTTAAAATATTCCATGAACAACAAGGGAGGGTTTGGAACACTGTGATCAGAATGAAATGGACATATTACGTAACAACAAAGTAGAATCTGAGGTTTGGAAATCAATTTACTAAGAGATTGGGAACTTTTGTTATTTAAGTGATTAAAGCATGGGAAATTTCTGCCTTTTGTATTTTTTTAATTTTAATCTGCTTATTTCAATTTAAGGTATAACTTTTGGACTAAATCTATGTTTCTGAGCATTCAATAAAACAAATGCAGGTGGGGAACTCTTTATTCGGAATTCCAAAATTTGAAATACTCCACAATCTAATGAATTGCATGTTTAGACTTTGGTTTGTATCTAGGATGTCTCATCCTAAGAGGGTTGGACTAGATGTCCCATGAGGCCTCTTCCAACTCTATGATTCTATGATTATGTACATGCAAGCATTGCAAAATCTGAAAAAATAAAAAATAAGGAAGACTTCTGGTCCCAAGCATTTTGAATAAGGGATATTCAAATATTCAACCTGTATATCAGTGAAGAAAAATGAACGATGTTACAACAGATCACATCATGACACCATATGGGTAGGTGTTGTTAGGCAAGGGCAGGCTGGCTAGCCAGACAACTGATACTGCTGACAGTGGACAGACAATTAACATTGCTTCCCTTTGGGCTTGAAGGACTGCACTTTAGCTGGATTGTGGGCTGGAGTGGAAATGATTAGAGCAGACACTCAAACATGATCGGTGTCACATACATTTAAAAATATATATGCAGGGGGCTAATACTACCAGGCAAACTGTGGATTACTGCAGGCTCCACATCACCATTACTGAAAACTACTTAATAATATAAAATGTATCTTTCCCTATGTTATGAGCAGGAACTTGAACTGCAGCCTCTGCCAGCATTTTGGAAATTTCTTCTAAACTTTATCTTCAATTCATCAAGATGTGGGAGGCTTGTTTCTTCACTTGTCCTTACACCTCCTTGTTTGTTATATTAATGCTGAGACAATTATACTCAAGGAGGTTTTCAATTAAAACAAATTTTGAACAAATTTGAAAGAAAAAGCTGAATATAAATGTAGAAAACCAGTCAATCCATCCACTCCCCATCTCAAAATGGTCAGAACTTTTTAAAATTCTCCCCATCCCTTTTCAAAAAGTCAATGTTCTATGAATGACTGAATATTTTAAGCAAAAAGTTATTTTTATTATAACTGCTTCACCTAATCCTAGTATGAAATATTATGAGGATTAACGGGGGATGTCTTGGCCTCCTTGACTGTTTCATCTCAGCAATGTCTACAATGAACCAAGAATCATTATAGAAATCTTCCCACAAATGCAAATACAGTAGACTATTCAAGTAACTGGAACTGTAAACTGGCAAAAAATAAAAGAAATAATACTTCAAATAAAAATTAAAATAAAATCAAATTTATAATACAATAAAACTGTGTTGTTAAGTTTGTTATAATGTAGATTATAAGTGATATAGCACATTTCCAGGGAGTATGTCTTGTTGAACTCTGTGAGTCTTCTTTCTGAGTAGACCTGCCTCATACTCCTACTAGGCTGTAGGGGATTTATGCTGGCATTACTCAGTATTATGCTGGATCTTGCACTTTTTACAGACTTGCTTAGGCATTTATCTGCTACCTTCTTGTCATTAACACACAGTACTTTTGCACACCGCACAATGTGTGTTTGGCCACAACTCTGCCCTCATCCAAACAAGAATTGCAACTTAAAACTTCCCTGAACAAGGGAAAAAACTTGCTTTTGGCTGCTCTAGGGACTGGAGCAATGGATTCAAACTATAGAAAATGGGATTCCATCTAAACACTAGAAAGAACTTCTGACAGTTAGAGCTGTTCGACAGTGGAATATGCTGCACCGGAGAGCCGTGGAGTATCCCTCTCTGGAGGTTTTAAAATAGAGGCTAGATGGCTTTGATTGTGTGTTCCTGCCTGGAAGAGGGTTGGGCAGATTAGGTTTGGTGGTCTCTTCCAACTCCATGATCCTATTCTGTAGGATTTTTGCTGTTCTGAGTATAGCTAGTTGGAGGAATATTCTTGCTATGACCTTGTCCCTATATTGCCATATGAAATTAACAAGCTTAACAATCTTAGTTGGACCCTTACCATCCCAACTATGCAGACCAGGGGTGATGAGATTCGTAGTTCAATCTGTATGGAAGATGGCAAGTTGGGGAAGGCTGAGGTAGAACAATGTTATTTCAAGTCCTGCTTCTCACTTCTACAGTTAGTTTTCTTCAAAATGGGGGGGATTACATAAAAATACATAACTTGGTTTTTTATCTGTGCTCCAGTATTTCTATTTTTCTCCTAAGAGAAAAATTGACAAGGTATGTAGAAATGAATATTATTTTATATTAGATTTCTGAGATAGATATGAAGAGCAGAACATGTCTTCATGTTTGAGAAGGAGGGGGGGGGGGATCTTGCTGCAGAAAATGGAAAATACACAGCGTTGATCATGCCTCATCAAATCTGCCAAGTTCAATCTGCCACTACAGAGCATGAGCTGGCTAAGCTATGTGTAGGATTGACTGACAACATTTATCTTACTCATGGAGTTATTTTTGTCTCTGTAACATAACATGTGTCTTTCTCCCATGTCTATGAATACATGGGATGTTAAAAGCAGTTAATTAGTAGTGATGAACAATAGTTTAATGGATGTGATTATCTGTGTTAAACTATCTCTCAGATCCCACCACTTGTGCTTGTCAGTACTGCCATCCTGTTAAAAATGTCCCTGGTTATTGTCACAACTATATGAGAAATGTCTGCTCTGTTCTTCATGACATCACTGCTGAGCCACAGATTCTCCAGGAACATTTTGGTGTGAAAAAGGAAATGGAGGGGGAAGGAGGGGAGGAAACAAGGCTTTCAGAAACACCTTTTCCCAAAGCACATTTGTGCATCTATTCATCAAGGGCCAACACCTTCATAAGGCAAAGCGAAATAGCTGCCTCAGGCAGCACATGATTGGGGGCAGCAATGATGATCCCCTGGCTGTTCCTGCCCAAGGACTATTTTTCTCTGTTTGAGGACAGAGTTTTGTGTGCCCTGCCCTATTCCTTAAACTAGTTTGTTGATCTCAGCTATGGTGGAAGACATTATTCCACCACCAGTATTGATCTGACAGTCCAGTCAGCAGTTGAAAATGGAATTGGGGAGAGGGAAATATTTTTGCATCGTTCCAGTAGCATAATACTTTGGTTATATTATATCTTGAACTGGCCCTTATTTATAGGAGAGCACCTGGCTTCTGGTGTTTGTTAGCAACCACCGTTTTGGGGGCAATAAATCCACTGTAGATTTTAATCTCAACATCAGAGAAGTTGTTGAAGGTATTGAATCACATCCCCAAATATGTTCAACATCTTTTCAAGCTCCTTTAAAGCTATCCAAAGCCCAGAGCAGATCTACCATCATTTTAGCTACTATCAGCATAAGGCTCCCCAGGAAATGTGGCTCTCAATAGAATGCCATCTACTGTGTTATTGAAAAGCCTTCCACCATGCTATGAATAAATCTTACTTACCTTGATCTCAGTCATTGTAAAGTGGCTGGAGTAGTTCCATCCCACTTGACTCTAAAAACAAAATGGTAAATTATATACAAAATATCTGAATTGTTAATTTAAAACATTTACAGAATGTTAGAGGCATAATATTGGTTCTTCCTTTTCAATATAAGAATTCTAGTTAAAGACGCTGATATAAGTGCTGGACATTGTATAGTATTATAAAAGTATATAGTATTATAAACTTTCATTAAGTATATAGTATTATAAACTTTCATTGTTTTCTGCAATACAGCACCCCAAAGACTAGAAAAGACTAGAGAGGGGAGGGAGGCTTCCTAGTTACCTCTGTTATCCACTCCAAAACTATACTGACTTAACAACCTGTGGGGCTTGTGAAGAATTCAAGCAGCATTTGAATGTTTTCTCCCTGTGCTTAAGTAGGTAGGTACCCAGCAGGAGCTGTTCTCAAGATGGAGACAGGAGTCTTGCACCAGGTTCTGATTCCAATATCCAGTACTCTCATCTGTGCAAAGCATGTGTTGGTGCAAGTGCAATCCTCCAATACAGACACCTAGTGTCTATACTGCTTGTTGTTATGACACTCCCATTTTCTTGTGGTCCAAATGGGCTGTGCAGAGATGTCCCCATCATTACACTTAATTGGGAACCTATGGTGGCAGTGGGATTGCCACCACCACTCTGAACTTGCCATATGAGCTTTAAAGGTCTGGAACCGAGTTTCATGAGGAAAGCGTTAGAGGAAGGTGAGTATATTAATCTTGGATAAGGAATGACTGAAAGGTGACATCATGCTCATTTTTAATATCTGAAGGGATTCCATGTAGATCAGTGGTTCTCAGCCTGTGGGTCCCCAGGTGTTTTGGCCTACAGCTCTCAGAAATCCAAGCCAGTTTACCAGCTGTTAGGATTTCTGGGAGTTGAAGGCCAAAACATCTGGGGACCCACAGGTTGAGAATCACTGATGTAGATGAAGGAGCCATCTTGTCTTCTGCTGCTCTGGAGACTAGAACATGCACACATAGATTTAAATTATAAGAAAAGAGATTTCACCTAAACATTAAGAAGAACCTCTTGAATATAAGAGTAGTTCAACAGTAGAATACATTTGCCTTGGTGAGTAGTGGACTCTCCACCTTTGGAGATCTTTAAACAGAGGTTGCATGGCCATGCTTTAGTTGTGTATTTCTGCATGGAAAGGGGCTGAACTAGATGGCCCTTATGGTCCTTTCCAGGTCAAAGAATCTATTACTCTATGATGGTAATGTTGGAGTTTAAGGAGAGTCCACATCTGGATCCAGAAACAAGTACATGCTGTTCTTCCACACCACTCACTCCATGGCTTCCATGGTAGCTCAATGAAATGGGAGCCTATAGCAAAGGTCGCCCCCCAAATCTTGTGTATTCATCAATCCTTTTCCATCCTTCTGTGGCTTTCCTTAATGGGCAGGATCCTTCTCTCCCTGTCCACCCAGCACCAGATGTGTTGTCAGCCACCACTGTATATGCCAAACTCTCCGAATGGCAGAATGCAAAATCTCAGGTGACATTCACCTGGAAGCGCTTAGCCCTTAACAGCTGTAGCCCCTTGATTACCTTGCCCGCCTCGGCAGCTTTGTGCCTCCACCATATCAATTGCTTGTCAATTCCGCTTAGCCATGACTTTGACTGACTGGAATGAGGGAATGGGGAGGGTGGGGTGTAGGCGAATGGTTAAAATTAATTGCTACATAAGAAAAAATTGAAAGATAATTATTCCTGCTTTCCTGTCAGTGCTCGAGGGTAGATGACCTCATTAACTTGCAGCTTGTACACAATTCAATTACTAGGAGATGGAAAATACATTTTTAATTACCTCAGTGGCTTATGCTCCATTCATCTCCATTTGCATGGCTTTTATACTGTTGTGTTCTGAAGAAGTAGCACCCTCAGACGAAGGTTACTATAAAAGCTTGATCCTTACTACAATTATACCTGTACAAGGAAGAATATTAAATATGTAGCATTAACCCACTGCTGGCAGGTATGTTAGAAGGTCCTATCTTACAGCTAATGCATCTTTTAGATTAGGTTGGTATATTGCCATTCTCATGAAAAGATTCATTATAAAAGGGTGTGGTTCTGAGCTTTCAATTGCTCTTCCATGCCCTTTTGTCCAGTCTGGCAAACTGAGTTGCTCTTCAAAGATTTAATCCAATCAGCAAAAGTAAACTTTCTGTAGCCAGAACAATAAGGGTTCCCAGAACCAAGCCTGAGCAGAAAATGTGCAGTGCTTTCCACAGTTGTACGTTTTGGTAAGCTTCAGTGGAAAGAGAAAGCTTGAGGTTCCCACCACAAGTATCAGTATTTATATCATACCTTTCTGGAAGACAGCACTCTCACAGTGCAATCTTATGCATGCTTCCTCCAAAGAAAGTCCCTCACAGGGTCAATGTCGACATCAGGGGGGATATGTACTTCCTAAGATTAACCAGTTCTTCCATGAATGAATTTCCTCAAAGATCTATGTTTCAGCAATTAGACTGCAAATAAAACAATTTTTATGTTCCAATAACAAGTCACAAAATAAAGCACATTAACTGCAAAACACATAATTGAGAAAATCATGTGCTATAGTAAGCAGGCATCTTTCGGTATGTGATGGAAGGCTTTTATAAATGTACTAAACATATAATCTAGTTTGATCTTGAATTCAAACTGGCTTATTCTTAAATCAGTATTCATAGGATTAAAATTTAATTTGGTTTTAGACATTGTAATGGAGCCCCTGGTGGCGCAGCAGATTAAACCGCTGAGCTGCTGAACATGCTGACTGAAAGGCTGGTGGTTCAAATCTGAGGAGCGGAGTGAGCTCCCGCTATTAGCCCTGGCTACTGCCAACCTAGCAGTTTGAAAACATGCAAATGTGAGTAGATCAATAGGTACTACTCCGGTGGGAAGATAACAGTGCTTTATGCAGTCATGTTGGCCACATGACCTAGGAGGTGTCTACAGACAACGCCGGCTCTTCGGCTTAGAAATGGAGATGAGCACTAACCCCAGAGTTGAACACAATTAGACTTAATGTCAGGGGAAAACCTTTATCTTTACCTAATGGAAATCAGAGGGCAGGTTGTTTTATGTGTGAAAAGAGTAATTAAATCTCTACATTTCCCAGCATGGTGACTATAACTTCTATGCAACATTTAAGAAAAAAACATATATCTGTCTTTTTTTCTCTCTCTCTCCATGTGTTTGTGAATGTATACATTTTTGCAACCACGGCTATTTCTATGTTTTACTAAAATGGCCACGATGTATCGATGGGTGGGGTGTGGGACTGGTTATTGTTCAGCTTCTGCCAATTTGATTACTCTGCTTAAGGGATCAAGTACTCACAAACATTTCCCAACAGAAACTTGAACTTGGAGATCATAGATAATCACATGCCAGTCAATATGCTTTGAAAATGTCTCATATAGTCCTTAGTGTTTTCATACACGGATAGTAACATGCTAACTAAGAAAAATATTGACTACTATTTTTTTTAAAAAAGGTTTTAGGAAATGAATTGAATCAAATAACCCTTTTTCAACCCTGTGGATGTTTAGGTGAAGTGAAAGTACTTGGACTTCACTTGGTTTCAGTTGGTCAGTATAAGTCCTGTGATACAGGACTTCCACAAAACTATATGAAAATTGTGCTCTTTGACAAAATGTACTCCCTCAAGTACAATTATTCCATTTAAATTATCTCTGTAAGATATACTTTGACAATCACTTTTGCAAATGGGGATAATTTCAACAAAAAGGTTTCTTCTCACCATGTGAAAATAGAAGTGGTGGCATAGTTCAATGTGAAGTCCATTGTACTTCAGGCATACTTTTGGGTTAACCCTCCTTTCACAAATTCTTATTCTTCTGCTCTGTGGACCAGGTGGTCTAATATAAAGCTAGGAAGCCATTTCAACAGGCACCTTTTGAGACCTGTCAGTTGTGTGTTCACAGGTGAGGAATACCTTTGAGGACAGACTATTTGTTCAGCATTGTCACTTTGCTTAAAATTATAGCTCCAGTGATTACAGTTGCCACTTTTAAAAATCCATTATAAATCCCTAGTACTCTTGGAACTTGGCATGGAAGTTCTCCCAGGGAAGATTTATTTTTTATTATTTTTTTACAAAGAACATACTAAAAAGCACATCAACTCTGCCTAAGAGTTTGTGCATCCCAGGGTCCCCAGACAAGAGTCAATTTATCTTGACATTTTGCGCTCCTGTGACTCCAAAGTGTGGCATAAATCATACCCGCTGGTGCACTGAACTTAGGGGTGTAGGGAAATGCTTTGGCAAGAAGCTCCTTTATTCCTCCCCCCACCAGCCTGGAAGCATCAGAGCAGTTGCTTATAGTAAAAACACTTAAGGATCTCAGAAATGCACCTTGAGCCCAACTGGACATGATCTGTAAGGTTATCACAAGTAGAACTGCTACCATGAATGTTATGCAGTCTAGGTTGTTTTTTTTTAAAGCACTCATAACATGACCTTAAAACAAAGGGTAAACCTGATTTCATTGGGAATCTTCTTTTTGCCAAGTGTCACTTGGCAGTCATCACACTACCTGAATGCTTTCTATTTTGGTCGTCTTTGTCATAAGAAAGACACTGTTTATTTCACTGTTGCATTTCTGAGTGGTCAAAAATTTATGGGTAGGATCATGCACAGCTTGTAGAGCAACTGATCTAAGTAGAGGAACTGCTTTGTCTGTAAGAGATTTCTGTATCAATCCATGGCATGTCAATTTTATTTATTAGTTTATTTATTTCCTTAATGTTATTTGTATGGCACTTTTCTCCTATAGTGGGACTGAAGGTGGATCTGTGACCAGGAAAAAGATCTCTCTGAATCGCAGAAGTGTAACTGCCAATCAGTGGAGATTATAGGAGCCCTTCTACATGGACTGAAAATGTGGGTCTGATCCAATGTCCCACATGCTGGATTGGGTCCACATGCCTGCTCAGCAGAGACTTCCTAAGATGTCTCTGAGGCAGCAGGAAGTCTCCACTGCTTAGCCACGCTGAACGTAGTTCAGCACCACAGGCAGAGACCCTGACAGGGATGCCCAAGCCCTCCATGCCATGGCTGGTGACATATTTACCTTACAGTCAGAGGTCTAGAAGCCTTCTGCCAGGTCTTGGGCCTCTGTAAGGAAGCTGGGAGGAGGGAGAGGAAGGAGGTGCCAGAGGGGCTGGCAATCCTACATTCCTGGGTATCTGAACATCTTGACAGCCCTGAACCTGGAGGAAACCCACATTCTGAATTAAGATTCAGCCCCCCCCCTTCCCAGTTAGTTTTACCCTAAGTTAATTTAAGTCTGGGGAAAACCACATTAAGTGGCTTTGCACAGGTTTCTCTGGATCAGCCCTGTGCAGCATTGTAAATCACATTAATTCTACAGAGTAGAAGCATATTAGGATGGAGAAATGGTTTGTATATACCAGTTTTCTGGTATATACAAACTTGATTTAAATTTAAATCAAATTTCACCAGAGCTGAGCACTGAATATTCAAAACCGTATTCAGCGGCATTCATTTACTCACTAAAATGCCCATTTGTCCTTATTGGGCGCTAGTGGTGATGTTTTATAGAAATATGAAAGCAGAGGTGGGAATCCCCAAAATGGATTCTGATACATCAAAAGAGAGAACCTGAGGATCATTCTTAGGGAGGAAGAAAAACCTAGGAAAGGTGCTTAACCTTCTCCTGATCCTTTCTTACCATAGTCCATTTCCTTTGTGATATGGAGAATGTTGGCCATGTGTCAAATAATAAAACATCCAGTTCTCACACTGGGTTTGGCCTAGAGTAAAATCAATGAAAACCAAGGAGATGCTAGTGAATTTTGGTTTAGTTTAGAGATAAGGAAAATAGGCAGTAATGTATTCATTCTAGAATTTAGATTGTATATTACATAGTCGGAGCTTAAGTCATTGTGAGCAGATGGCAAAGATGGTAGAGGCTATTCTTCTTGCTTAGCTCAACTACCCAAAAGACATAAAATCTTGTTGGATCTTGGATGATAATCGGGGTCAGCCTTGATGAGCACTTGGATGGGAGATCATCAATGCTATATACAGTAGAGTCTTACTTATCCAAGATAAACGGGCCGGCAGAACATTGGATAAGCGAAAATCTTGGATAATAAGGAGGGATTAAGAAAAAAGCCTATTAAACATAAAATTACATTATGATTTTACAAATTAAGCACCAAAACATCATGTTTTACAAGAAAAAGCAGTTCAATGCACAGTAATGTTATGTAATAATTACTGTATTTACGAATTTAGCACCAAAACATTGCAACATTTACTACAAAAACAATGACTACTAAAAGACAGACTGCCTTGGATAATACAGAACCTTGGATAAGTGAAGCTTGGATAAGTGAGACTCTATTGTACTATATGCTATATTTCAGAGGAAAGAATTGGCAAGCCACCTCCAAGTATCCCTTGCTCAAGAAAACCGTGTGAAATTCATGGGCCCTCGATAGCTCTTTATCTTCATTGGTTGTTCTATTTACATCCTGCTGATTTAACAGTCACACAAACTCTTTCATACACTGCCCACAATATGCCAAAAGGGAGCATACTTGTTTCTTAGGGATTTTACCATGTTTATAATCCTTGCACTCTTGTCCTAGGAATATGATACTCAAGTGTGTAACTATATAAATGTGTTACAGCCACTTGTAGATAAAAGGTTTCCAAATTTTTAGGAGCTGCTTTCATGTGAATATTGTTCAGAAATTTCCCTTGTAGTTTCTAAGGAATTGGCTGAAAACTGGCCATTGTGGGGATGATAGCTAGACTTTTTCAAGCAGTAGAGTTCTTTTATAGTCCTCTCCGCTTACTGTCAATTTCATGAGTTCCCAGCAAGGAAAGAGGGGCAGTGTTGAAGCAGTTTTTAAAATCTTTTGTATTTTCTGGTTGGGATCGTTAATTTAGTGACTTGTTGAAAGGCAGCTTCAAATGAATGAATGCCAGTATTACCCTTTTTTGGATGATAGCAATGGCTGTAAGTAACTTCTGGCATGGATCTCAGGTTCTAATCATGCCTCAGAATTCTTAACATCATAGTGGAAAACCTGTGGCTTTCAGATACAGTTGTCCCTTAGCCTTATTTCAAGCATCCCATGGACTACTTTCAAAAGCAAAACATCAAGTTCTGAGCTCTGGCAAGAGCAATTGATTTGTCCCCTGACAACATATTAGGTTAAGAAGAACAGAGTTCTCTTACATAGCATTATAATGATATTCCATTTTAAGTGCCACGGCTACATCCTGTGAAATCTTAAGGTTGCAATTTGGTGAGGAAGTACAGCTGTTTGGCAGAGATTTCTAAATGCCCCCCTTTGAATCGCCAGTTGGGATTCACTGGATGATGCCTTGGCAGTTAAAGTGGAATCATAGTGCTAGCATGTGAAAGGACTTTGATCCAGCTCAGGCCCTACTAACCACTGACTTTGGCTCTACCCATCACTTCATACTGCTCCAACAAGCTACGCCAGAAGGAAAGCACAACTAAATAGAAAAAGCCCTCCCTATTTCTAAAATTTTTGCTGCACATAAAATCAAAGTAAAGTCAGCAGTAGTGCTAATATCTAGAAGCACAAAGTCAATTTGTAAAATTTCTGAGATAACAAAGGGCATTAAGCCAGTGACAGATGTAGGGCCAAGATAAGCTTCTCTGTGGAGGCATCCCTCCATACCACCACTAAAAAGATAGATACTATACCAGTGGTTCTCAACCTGTGGGTCCCCAGGTGTTTTGGTCTACAATTCCCAGAAATCCCAACTAGTTTACCAGCTGTTAGGATTTCTGGGAGTTGAAGGCCAAAACATCTGGGAACATGGCTATCATGTACCTTCCCTTTTCTAAGCTCCTTGAGCCATTCCTCATAGGGCAGGGCTTGCAGAGCTTTTACCATTTTGGTTGCCTCCTCTGGACACATTTTTGCTTGCATTGTTGTGTAGAATAATTGGGCACATTATTCTAAGTGAGGTCCAACCAAAGCAGAACAGTGCAGTGCTATTACTTTCCTTGATCTGAACACTACTCCTGGTGATGCAGCCAAGAATTGCAAGTGTTCTGTTCAGATCTCTGAAAGGACAATCTGAGCCTCTTCTGATAGCCTGCAGATGTGGATGAGGAGGAAGGAAGGAAAGGAGATGGCATCCTTTGCGTCTGATCCCATCCAGTTGTGGATTTTCCTTTATCTATGATTGTGATGACTCATGGGCCATGTAGTCCCGTTCCTAGCGCTGTGGTGACAGATGAAGAGGAAAACTTGGGTTTTCCATCGTTTCAGCCAGAATTGGAATTTTCCCAGCCAGAATTGGAGCCCTTGCACCTGCAGGAGGTTTGTCTTCCAGAAAGTTGCCAAACAAGCCCTGAGTCAAAATCTCCCCCATTTTCTCGCCGTAACTATTATCAACAACAGAAAGGAGTTCAGCAGGCTAATCGCAGAAGCCTGAGAATCACAGCCAGGCATTCAGCTGATTAAGACTGCTTTCATGAGAAATTTTAGGGAGTCATGCATCTGGACACAGAGATTGACTTTCGGTTCTGGTTCCCCAGAGAAGTGTTCTTTGGTGGGAAAACGAGACCCTATTTAGGTTCTTTGCCCTGAAGGAATTTTGCGGAGTCAATTCGTCAGCAACTGGAGTAGGTTGTGTGTGGACAGCGCTACTCCCGCTTCCAAGCCTTCGTTTCTGTTTCCAAGCCTTCGTTCCCGTTCCCAGCCTTGTTTACCTCCACGGACCTTGCCTTGCTTCCTAGGACTCAGCCTTGTCTTCCAGGACCTTGCCAAGTATTTTACCACGGATTTTGTCCCTGTTCCTCATTCCTTGCTGCCTTGTATCAAGCCTTGTGTTCCAAGAATCAAGTTTACTTCCTAGCCTTGCCTCAAGTTCCTTGGACTAAGAACCTTGTCATCTCCCCTCACTTTGCTTGGCAAAGTGAGTGTTTCGGTTATTGGATTACAACTTTGGACCTTAATATTTTATATTGGACATTGTTTTCCTGGACTATAATTGACCTTTCCTGAAAGGTCTTCTTCTGAACTACATTCTACACTTATTTTTATTGACTTTATATATTTCCTTAATAAAGATATTAAATAGATTCTGGCCTCTGTGTATGGTTATTGGTGCTCTGCAGCCTGGGTCGTGACAGTTTGACTCCGCCACCCTAAGCACCAATTAACCTAGGCCAGAATGTCTACCGGAGCCGGACCGGGGGCCCAGCCACTCAGCTACACCATCGACAAGGATGAAGTGGACCGCATCCGTGATAAGCTCAATGCGCAGGAGGGAGAAATAAGGGGATTGAAGGAACGCGGAATCCGTCTCCCGGCCCTGGCGTTGCCAACCAAGTTTTCTGGAGAAGCTTCTAAGGTTCATGTTTTCCGTCGCCAATGCCAGGCTTATCTAGAGGCCTGTAATGCCGAGTTTCCCCAAGAAGACATCAAGGTGGCGTGGATCTACAGTCTCCTAGACGGGCCAGCGGCCAACTGGGCGACGGCACTGTTCGACCAAGTCTCCCCACATCTAAGATCAGCGCAACACTTCTTGGATCACATTAAGGCGACTTGGGGGATCGAAGACAATTTGGAGGCAGCCGGCCACAAACTCCGGCGCCTCTCCCAAGGGGACAGACCCTTGTCCCAGTACATAGCCGAGTTCCGAGTGCTAGCCCATAACACCGGCTGGAACGACATAGCCCTCAGAGGACAATTTCGGGAGGGTCTCAACATCGAGATGCTGGAGGAAATTTCCAAGGTGGATCCTCCACACTCCCTTGAAGGACTCATTGAACAATGTTTACGGGCTGAAGTCATGATTGCCAACAGAAAGCAATGGATCCGAGGCCAGAGCGGTAGGGCTGGAGCGAAACCTCCCGCTCCCACCGGCGTCCAGCCGCGTCCAGTGTGGAGACCCCCGCCACCAGCCCCATACCCCAGAGGAAGCGAGGAGGTGCCGATGCAGCTGGGCAATGTGCGACCCAGATTAGATGCTGCCGAGAAGGCCCGCCGCCAACGCCTAAATCTCTGTTGGTACTGCGGGAACGGGGGCCACTTTGCCAGAGAGTGCCCAGCCAAAGGGAAGCCCGCCGCCCGTCTGGCGGCGGCGTCCTCCACGGAGACGAAGGCGTCTGAGGCGGCTGGCGTGAAGCCGGCGGGGGAAGCCAGCGACCGGGCGTAGAGAGGCTCGCCAACCCGGTCAAAAACCCCACTCAAGAGCCGCCAACCGGGGTCCTATTTCTCCTAGTGGTCACCTTGTGGTCAGCGAAAAAAGGACCCGTCATGATCCATGCCATGATAGACTCAGGAGCCACAAACAATTTCATTGATAGAGAGTATGCCGACACTCTGGGATTACAATATCACGATTTCAAGAACGCCCGTGTGGTGCAGGCCATAGACGGCCGCCCCCTCAAGACAGGTCCAGTAAGCCAGTGGTCAGAACCCACCAGAATGTGGATAAGGGAACACATGGAAGAGATTTCCTTCTTTGTTACCGAGGTTCCCCACTTCCCTGTGATTTTGGGAATCCCATGGCTGACACTCCACGACCCAAACATCTCCTGGTCCAACAGAGAACTGCAGTTTGCTTCAAAATATTGCCAAAACCATTGTCTTGTAGCCAAGGTCTGCCATGCCACAGACGCTGAACCCATCATCACCTTGCCCAAGAAGTACTCAGAGTATTGGGACGTATTCAATGAAAAAGAAGCCGAGAGACTACCCCCGCATAGACCTTATGACTGTGCCATTGACTTGGTGGAGGGGGCCCCGATCCCGCGAGGACACCTCTACTCCCTGACTGAACCGGAGCAAGAAGCTCTCAGGGAGTTTTTAGAGACAAACCTCCGCAAGGGGTTTATTAGACCCCCTCAATCCCCAGCCGCTTCCCCAGTGATGTTTGTAAAAAAGAAGTCAGGGGACCTACGCTTGGTGGTGGACTATAGAGCATTGAACAATATCACTAAGCGAAACCGGTATCCCCTGCCCTTGATCTCGGACCTATTAGACCGGCTTCGAGGGGCCAAGGTTTACACCAAACTGGATCTTCGAGGAGCTTATAACCTAGTTCGCATCAGGGAAGGGGACGAGTGGAAGACCGCCTTCCAGACTAAATTCGGTTTATTCGAAACCCTGGTCATGAATTTCGGTTTGTGTGGAGCTCCCGCAACGTTTCAACATTTTGTCAACGATATCTTTCAGGATTATCTAGACCGGTTCTTGATTATCTACCTGGACGATTTTTTGGTGTTTTCTAGATCACAATCAGAACATGAGAACCACGTTAGAATGGTGTTACAACGATTGCGGGATCATGGACTTTATGCCAAGCTGGAAAAATGCGCTTTTGATCTACAAGAGGTAGATTTCCTGGGATATCGTGTCTCGCCACTAGGGCTCACCATGGACCCGGCAAAAGTTTCAGCAGTATTGGAATGGCGGGCGCCAACCAACAAGAAAGAGGTGCAACGCTTCTTGGGGTTCGCGAACTACTACCGCAAGTTCATTCCAGACTTTGCCCGCTGGTCTGATCCAATCACCAGCTGCATCCGTGGGAAGCAGCCTTTCCGCTGGACAGAGCAAGCAGAGAAAGGATTCCAACAGCTAAAGAAATTATTCACGTCCCAGCCAATCCTTCAACACCCAGATCCTGAAACACCTTTTGTCGTACAGGCGGACGCCTCCGATGTGGCAATTGGGGCTGTACTCTTACAACCAGTGGGAGATCATCTTCACCCTTGTGCCTTTTACTCCCGTCAACTGACCGCACCAGAGAGAAATTATACTATTTGGGAAAAGGAACTTTTGGCCATAAAGGCAGCCTTTGAAACTTGGAGACATTGGTTAGAAGGGGCCAAATTTCCCATTGAGGTCCATACTGATCATCGGAATCTAGAGCATCTAAGAACTGCCCGCAAGCTAAATCAGAGGCAACAACGCTGGGCTTTATTCTTTGAGCGTTTCAACTTCCAAATCCACTATGTAACCCCAGCCCAGACCAAGCAAGCAGATGCTCTGTCACGGAAACCGGAATATGCTGCAGGGCGCAAAGAGACCTTTGAATCCCAACTGCTGCAGCCCGAGAACTTTGCCACGCTCACTGTGGGAAATACCAAATCTACTCTAATTGATTCAGCTCCCTCTACTCCAGGGCCCCTTTGTGCTCAGGAAATCAGGGCCAGTCAACAAGCAGATGCCTGGGCTCAGGACCAACTTCGCCAAGGACTACAGTTTCCCTTCTCGCTTAAGGATGGGTTACTTTGCTATAGAAACCATGTCTACATCCCTCCAGGACCGGGCAGGGAAAAGGCACTTCGTCTGTGTCACGACTGCAAGCCAGCAGGGCATTTCGGACTATTTAAAACCATGCATTTGATCCTAAGAGATTTCTGGTGGCCCAAGATCCGCAAGGATGTGGAAAAATATGTCAATTCCTGCCCAGTATGCCAGCGCTCCAACACAAGAAGAGAGAAGCCCTCAGGGCTTCTGCAACCCCTTCCTACCCCATCTCGCCCATGGGAAATAATCTCTGCGGATTTTATCACTGATCTACCACCTTCCTGTGGATTCACCACGATCCTAGTGGTGGTGGACCTTTTTACCAAGCTAGCCCATTTCATTCCCTGCGATGGCCTCCCCACGGCCAAGGAGACTGCAGATTTATTCCTTCAGCATGTTTTCAGATTGCATGGTTTGCCCAAGAGTTTGGTCACAGACCATGGGTCTCAATTCACCTCTCGTTTCTGGAAAGCACTACAAAAACTATTGGGCATAGACTCTCGTTTATCTTCGGCTCACCATCCCCAAACGGATGGGCAAACTGAGAGCACCAATGCCACTCTGGAACAATACCTTCGCTGTTATGTAAACTATCAGCAGGACAATTGGGCTTCCCTGTTACCGCTGTCGGAGTTTGCCTATAACAATGGTGTCCAGGCTTCAACTAAAGAAACCCCGTTCTTTGCAAACTACGGCTTCCATCCACGTTTCTTCCCTTCTATTGTTGAAACCTCAGAAGTTCCCGCAGCAGAGGACTGGCTGCAGGAACTCACAGCGGTGCAACAACTTTTGCTCCAGCAACTAGACCAAGCCAAGGAGGACTATAAACGCCACGCTGACAAACATCGCCAGCCGGGCCCCGAAATCAAGGTAGGAGACTGGGTTCTTCTGTCCACTCGCTTTTTGCCCTCCCATCGCCCTTGCCGGAAGTTAGATGCCCGTTTCATTGGTCCCTATCCGGTGGTGGCGCAACTTAACCCTGTGACTTTCAAACTCCAACTTCCGCGCTCTATGCGCATTCATCCAGTGTTCCATCGCTCCCTGCTCCTTCCGGCGGATGGTGTGCGCCCTGATGCAGACCGGCCGGCCCCCCCTCCTGTTTTGGTGCATGGGGAGGAGGAGTTCGAGGTTCAGGACATTTTGGATTCTCGCTTTCACCGCCGCCGCCTGCAATATCTCATTGACTGGGTGGGTGTCACGACCCAGGCTGCAGAGCACCAATAACCATACACAGAGGCCAGAATCTATCTAATATCTTTATTAAGGAAATATATAAAGTTAATAAAAGCAAGTGTATGAAATAGTCCAGAAGTAGACCTTTCAGGAAAGGTCAAAATTAGTCCAAAGAAACAATGTCCAATATGAAATATTAAGGTCCAAAGTTGTAATCCAATAACCGAAACACTCACTTTGCCAGGCAAAGTGAGGGGAGATGACAATGTCCTTTAGTCCATGAAACTTGAGCGAGGCTAGGGAGTAACTTGAAACAAGGCTTGATACAAGGCAACAAGGAACGAGGAGCAAGAACAAGATCCGTGGAATTACTTGGCAAAATCCGGAAAACAAGGCAAGGCTGAGTCCTGGAGAACAAGGCAAGGTCCGTGGAGGTAAACAAGGCTGGAAACGGGAACGAAGGCTTGGAAACGGGAGCGAAGGCTTGGAATCAGGAACAAGGCTTGAAACAGGAACGAGGCTTGGAAACGGAGCGCGCTGTCCACACACAACTTACTCCAGTAGCTGACGAATTGACTCCGCAAGGTCCCTTTGTGGGCAAAACACCTAAATAGGGTCTAGTTTTCCCACCAAAGAGCAGTTCTCTGGGGAACCAGAAACGAAAGCTAAACTCTGAGTCCAGATGCATGACTCCTTAAAGTTTCCCATGGAAAGCAGGCTTAATCAGCTGAATTCTTAGCAGCTATCCTAGCACTCCTGCGAGACGCTGCTTGAACTCCCCTCTGTTGTTTACAAAACTCGTGGCGAGAAAACACAGGAGATTTAGGCTCAGGGCTTGTTTGACAGACTTCTGAAAGACAAATCTCTTGCAGGTGCAAGGTTCCCAAATCTGGCTGGGAAGGTTCCAATTCTGACTGAGACGGTGAAAAACCCAAGTTCTCCTCTTCATCTGGTACTACAGTACCAGAGACGGGACTACATGGCCCATGACTCATCACAGTGGGTTTTGGCCCCGAGGAACGCTCATGGGAAGACGCTTCCACAGTCCATGCCCCCGATTTAACCCGCCGCTTCCATCAGACCTACCCCACCAAGCCGCGGCCTCGCGCCTCGGGGAGAGAGCCCTATTTTGAGAGGGGGCTTGAGGAGGGGGATAGTGTGATGACTCATGGGCCATGTAGTCCCGTTCCTAGCGCTGTGGTGACAGATGAAGAGGAAAACTTGGGTTTTCCATCGTTTCAGCCAGAATTGGAATTTTCCCAGCCAGAATTGGAGCCCTTGCACCTGCAGGAGGTTTGTCTTCCAGAAAGTTGCCAAACAAGCCCTGAGTCAAAATCTCCCCCATTTTCTCGCCGTAACTATTATCAACAACAGAAAGGAGTTCAGCAGGCTAATCGCAGAAGCCTGAGAATCGCAGCCAGGCATTCAGCTGATTAAGACTGCTTTCATGAGAAATTTTAGGGAGTCATGCATCTGGACACAGAGATTGACTTTCGGTTCTGGTTCCCCAGAGAAGTGTTCTTTGGTGGGAAAACGAGACCCTATTTAGGTTCTTTGCCCTGAAGGAATTTTGCGGAGTCAATTCGTCAGCAACTGGAGTAGGTTGTGTGTGGACAGCGCTACTCCCGCTTCCAAGCCTTCGTTTCTGTTTCCAAGCCTTCGTTCCCGTTCCCAGCCTTGTTTACCTCCACGGACCTTGCCTTGCTTCCTAGGACTCAGCCTTGTCTTCCAGGACCTTGCCAAGTATTTTACCACGGATTTTGTCCCTGTTCCTCGTTCCTTGCTGCCTTGTATCAAGCCTTGTGTTCCAAGAATCAAGTTTACTTCCTAGCCTTGCCTCAAGTTCCTTGGACTAAGAACCTTGTAATCTCCCCTCACTTTGCTTGGCAAAGTGAGTGTTTCGGTTATTGGATTACAACTTTGGACCTTAATATTTTATATTGGACATTGTTTTCCTGGACTATAATTGACCTT